>NW_028136875.1:0-439440 GCF_965140915.1 Aythya marila | reverse complement strand
CCCGCTGCACTCCCATGGCCCTGGGGACCGGGAGGGGACAGTGGGGGTGGTGGGGCGCCAACAACCTCCCCCCGAGGCCACCAATTCCTCCGGTGCCCCCCCCGTCACCACCAGTTCCCCCCCCCCATCCTACCTTGGCCTCGCAGCGCTTGTGGCTGGCGACCTTGCACACTGGGGGGACACGGGGGGGGGGGGGGGTGTCAGGACCCCAGGGTCTGTCCCCGTGCTCCCCCCCCCCACACTGTCCCTAATCCCCCCCCCGGCAGTGTTGTGCTGGGAAGGGGGGGCAGGATGGGGGGGATGGGGGGATATCGGGGGTATGGGGACGGGGGACAAGGGGGAGGTGGGGACACACGGGGCTGGGGGACACGGGGACACCGGGATTTGGGGTCGGGGGATTTGGGGTCAGGGGGACAGCGGGATTTTGGGGACACACCAGGCTGGGGGACGTTGGGATATTGGGGGTATGGGGACAGGGGGACAGGGGGGAGACGGGGACAGGGAGATGGGGACAGGGACATTGGGGTGTGGGGTCAGGGGGATTGGGGGACAGGGTTCAAGGGGAGATGGGGACATGGGGACACACGGGGCTGGGGGACTGGGACGGGAGGACACGGGGACAGGGTGGCAGTGGGCTTTGGGGCCGTGGTTTTGGGGCGACCTGTGCAGAGCAGCCCCTGCGCCCCGATGTCCTCGTGGCAGGCAGCGCAGCGCCGTGGCTTCTTGCGGAAGGATTTCTCCTGGAAGCTGTGGGGCTGGGGGGCCGGCCCGGGCTGGGGGGGGGACAGGGACAAGGGGGGGTGCAGGGGAAATGGGGGGGGGACAGGGACAAGGGGGGGGGGACAGGGAAAATTGGGGGGACAGGGAAAAAGGGGGAGACGGACTCAGCACCCCTCAGACGCGGGGTACCCGGGCGCCCCCCCCCCCCCCGATTTCCCCCCCCTCCCGTCCCCCTCCCCGTGCCCCCCCCGGTCCCCAGGGCCCCCCCCGAGGCGCGGCCGCCGCGTCCCGGCCGCAGGAAGCGGGGCCGGGGCCAGCCCAGGAAGAGGGACCCGGAGCCGCCCCCCCCTCGACCCCCCCCCAACGATTCCCACGGCCCGGCCCGGGGGGGGGGGCGTGGGAACAGGACCGCGGGGGGGCGAGAAACGGAGGGGGAAGGGGGGCAGATGCCGCGGCAGAGCCCCCCCCGTTGTCTCGACCCCCCGGGCTGACCCCGCGATGCTCCCACGGGGGGGCCACCCTCACGCTCCCCCCCCCCAGGCCCCCCCGGTTGGGCTCAGCCCCCCCTCCCGGCCTCCCCCTCCCCGGCGGACCCTCCCCGCGCCCCCCGCCCCACGGGACCCCCCCAGACCCCGTAGCGGGGCCGAGCCGCGCCCCCCCCCGGATGGTGACGGGGGGGGGGGACACCCCACTTAAAACTGCCCCCCCCCCAAAAAAAAAGAACACTCCCCCCCCGCGGGGGGGTGACAGCCGCTCCCCACGGACCCCCACGCCGCGCCCCGCATCCGCCCCGACCTCCGCGGTCGCTCGTGGGGCGCACCCACGCCCCCCCCTCGCCCCCCCCGTGCTCCCCACGCCGCCCCCGCGCCCCCCCACGCCCCGGTACCGAGGGGGGGCCGTGGCGGCGGCTCAGAGCCCGCAGCAGCGACCCCACGGCGCCCCGCGGCTGCATGGCGGCGGTCCCGGTCCCGAGTGGGGCGGGCCCCGCGGCTTCCCGGCGGGGGGGGGGGGCCCGAGGGGGGGACACGCGACACCGGGGGGGGTGGGAGGAGGGACGGGGGGGGCGAACGGGGACACGCGTGGGCCCGGCTTGGGGCGCTGCCGCTGTTTCCCACGCCCCCCCCGTTACCTTCATTTCGTGCCCCCCCCCCGGGGCCGTCCCCGCTGCTCCCGGTCCGGGCCCGGTGGCGGCGGCGTTGGGGCGGCCCCGGGGGGGCGGGGCGGGGCCCCCCCCCCCGCCTCCTCTCCTCCTCCCCCCCCCCCCCCCCAGGTTGGGCCAGCCCCGTCAACCCCTGCGGGGCTCCGGGCACGAAGGGGTTAACGCGGCCGGGACCCCCCCCCCGCGCTGCGGCCGAGGATGGGGCCGGGGAGGGAAGGGTTAATGGGGGGGGGCTGTGGGGACCTGTAGGGTCCATAGGGACACCTGGTCCGGGCTGTAGGGCCCATGGAGCCCCATTGTGCCACAGGGCTGTAGGGCTGCCCCCCCCGGGGTGGGTTTGGGGCTGTTTGGGGGCGCAGGACGGGGACCCCCTCCCCGCCCCTCCCTGGTTCTGGCATCCACGGGCTCGGCCCCCCCCGGCCCCCCCCCTCCCGTCCTCGAACCCACCTGGGGCCCCCCCGGGCCGGGGGGGGGCGAGCAGCAGGGCCCGGCCCAGCACCGGGCGCCCATGGGGGGGGGGGGGGCACCCGCTGCGGGATTTCCGCCGGCCCCTCCCTGCCCGGCTTGTTTATGGGATTTCAGGGTTTTGGATGTTTTTGGGTTGTTTTTTCTCTATCACAAACATTTATTTATTTATTTATTTATTTATTTATTTATTTATTTATTCATTTCCTCCGCTTTTTATTAGTTTTTTTTCTTGGGACCCCGCCCCCCCCGCAGGGCACAACCCTGTCCCTCGTGTGCCCCCCCCCGAGCTTCGGGGTCCCCAAATGGGGCTCTGGGGGGGGGGGGCAAGGGATGGGTTCAAGGGGGGGGGGAAACGTGTCCCCGGGGAGGGGCGGCTCAGTGTCCCCCCCATATCCGTGTCCCCCCCCCCATGTCTCGGTGTCCTCCCACTGCTCCCTCGCCCCCCCCCGTGTCCCTCTCCCGCCTGGCTCCGGCCCCGCAGCCAACAGAGGCCGATTGTGTGCGGCTGGGATTTGGGGCATTTTGGGGGATTTGGGGCATTTTGGGGAGGGTTTGGGGCTTTTAAAGGGCCCGGCCCCCCAGGAAGGAGGGGGTGGGGCCTGCAGGACCCCCTGGCAGTTAGCGATTAGCAGCAATTAGCGGGGGGGGGGGGGGGAAGCTAATTAAACTTCACCTCGCTGCGGGCTCCGTGCCAGGGGAGTGCGGAGGGGACACGTCGCAGGGAGGGGGAGGAAGAGGAAGAGGAGGAGGAGGAAGGGGAAGGGGAAAGGGAGGCTGCCAGGGGCTGCGGGGGGGCTGGGGGGGAGGAAGAGGAGGAAGAGGAGGAAGGCCAAAGGACAAGCTGGAGGCCACCAGGAGCTGCTGAGGAGAGGCTGGGGGGGAGAGGAAGAGGAGAAAGAGGAGGAGGAGGAAGAGGAAAGGAGAGGAAGAGGAGGGAAGAAGAAGAGGAAGAGGAGGTGGAGGCTGGCCAAGGGCCAGGAGCTGCTGAGTGGAGGCTGCGGGGCTGGGGAAGAGGATGAGGAGGAGGGGGATGAAGGCAGCCCGGGGGCTGCAAGGACTCACACGGAGCCGCAGGGAATGTTTGAGATCAGCTTTATTGGAGGAAACAACAAAAAAAACAACCCAAAACCCCCCAACCCCCCCGAAGCCCCCAGCCGGGGGGGGGGCAGGGGGCAAGTAAAAGGCAGCTCTGGGGCCCCCCCTGGCAGGTGCGCTGCCCCCTGGGCACCTCCCCAAAATGGGCTCAAACCCGAGGATTTTGGGGCCGCTTTGGGGCAGGCAGAGGGGGGCCAGGGGAGGTCCCAGGGCTGCCAGCTGGGGCCCCGATGCCCCTCCGTGGGGGGGGACCGGGGGCTACGAGCCCCTACCTGCGGCTCGGGGGTCACCAGAGGCTGCAGCAGCACGCAGAGTCCTTTTTTTTGGGGTGTTTTCCTCCCTTTTTGTACTTTTCGCTTTTTTTGTGTGTTTTTTTTTTTTTTTCTTCCTGCATTACGATGTTTAAGAAGGGGTCTCCGGAGGCGCTGAGTTTCAGGATTTATTTGGGGCCTGCCGGGGACAGCTTTGCTTTGGCTCCCCGGGGGGGCGCGGGGGGGGCGGCGCGAGGCTCTCACTCGGCGCTCTCCTCGTCCTCGCCATCGTCCTCGCCGTCCACCGACAGCGCCGCGTACTTGCTGGCGTGGCTGAACTGCTGGCAGGGAGGTGGCACGGGGGGGGACACCGAGTCACCAGGGGGGCTCAGCACCCCCGGGACCCCCCCCGGAGGAGCAGGGAACCCCCTCCCACCCCGCGGGTGCAGCGGGTGCTTACGGAGGCCGGGCTCTCGTCGAGTTTCTTTGGCTCAGGCGCAGGTCTCGCGTCGTGATCCTTCCTGCTCTCCTTCCTGCAACACCGGGGGGACACGGGGCTCAGGGGGGAGCATACGGGGCGGGGGGGGGTACACAGAGCTCGGGGGGGGATGGGACACGGGGCTCAGCACCCCTCGGCACGCACCGCTCGGCGTCTCCTGGGCCGCGGCCAGAGCTGCCGCTCCGCGCCTTGGGGCCGCTCTCCCGGGCACCGTCCGCCTTGCTCTCATCTCCTGGGGTGGGGGGGGGGCACAGGGTATCACCACCAGCCCTCCACAGGGCTGCTGGCCCCCCCCGGCGAGGGGACAGATCCCGGGGCACTGCTGGGGGGGTGCAGTGCGGCCCCCCCTGGCCTCACCTTTCCTAGGGGCGCTCCTCGGGGCCACGCCATCCTCCAGGGGCAGGCCGGGCGCTGTCTGGCTGCTGCAGGGGGGGCAGAATGTGACCGTCAGCACCTCGGGGGGGGCACCACGGCCAGCTGGGGGGGGACACGATCCCCTGGGGCTGTGTGGGGATGCCCGGTGCTCCCAGGAGACCCCCCCGGTGCTCGGGGGGTGTTCTGAGGCTCACCCACCTAGGGGGGGAGTGCTGCTCCGAATCCGAGCCGGGGGGGCGTGCGGGGGGGTTGGTGCTGCGCTTCACCCAGGCGTTCTCCTTGGGGGGGGCGCGGGCACGGCCTTGAGGGGCTGCTTCTCCTCCTGGGGCCGGGCGGGGGACGAGGGGGCCTCGTCCTCCCTGGCGAGCGGCTCGTTCTCCAGGGACTTCTCGCTCTCCCTCCGCCGTGTGGCTGCGGGGGCACAGGGACGGGGACGGCCCGGGGGGGGTCACACTGCCGTCCCGGGGGGGGGTCCCGGGGCCCTCACCGTCCCGCTACTTACTCCTGCCTGTGGGGCCGGTGCCTGCGGTGGGGCCGGGGGGGCCGCTCTGCGAGGACTCGCTCCCCGTTCGCGACCGCTCCTGGTTCTGGTTCTCCTCGCTGCGCCAGCTGGGGTGCCTGCGGCGGGGAGGGGGGGGGTGAATGGGGGCAGCCCGGGAGAGCCCCCCCGGATCTCCCCCCCCGCCGATGCCGCCGCGCACCTCTCCCGGGGCCGCCTGTCTATCCGCTTGTCGTCCTCCAGCTGCCGCTGCAGCTTCTCCTGCTCCTTCTGCAGCCTCTCCTCCACCTCGCGCTCGCGGGCGGCCGTGTCCACGGGCTTGGCCCCCCCGAAGATGGAGGCGGCGCGGCTGGACTGGGGGGCGGGGGCCACCGCCGCCTCCTCCTCCTTGGGCGCGCTGCGCGGCTTCAGGTTCAGCTTCGGCCGCTGGGTGGGACCTGGAGGGACCCCGCGGGGGCTGAGCGGGTGCCGGGGGGGGGAACCCAGACCTCGCGGTGTCCCCGTCCCCCCCCCGGTGCTCCCCGCACTACCTCGGTCGTCGCGGCGGAAGTCGTCGCGGCCGTAGTCGTCCCGCCCGCTCCACCGGTCCATGCGGTCGTCGCGGCGCTCGTAGCGGTCGTCGTAGCGGTCGCTGCCCCCCCGGTAGTCGTCGTCCCGGCGGTAGCCGCTGCCGAAAGCCCTCCTGCCGCTGCCTATCCGCGAGTCGTAGCCTGGGGGGGGCAGAAAAACACCCGGTGGGTCCTCCCTCCGACAGGGGGACCGGGCCCCAAATAGGGACCGGGGACCTGCCCGCTGGGGCCAGACGCTGCTCGCAGGGCAGTGGCACAGCGCTGAAGCCCCCCCTCAAGGTCCAGCCCCAGTCCCCCCCCGGCACGCCTCGCCCTGTCCCCCCCCCCACCTCGGTCGTAGTCCCTGCTGCGGTCATCGTAGCGGTCCCGGCCCCCGAAGCCGCGGTCCATGTCCCTGCGCGCGCTGTCGCGATACCGGTCATCGTAGCGATCCCGATACCCTGCGGTGGGGGGGGGGGAGGGGGGGGGATTTGGGGGGAAAATTGAGGAAAATTGGCACCTCGAGAAGCAACCTGGGGGACGGGATCCAGGCAACTGCTCCATGGGGACAACCCCGTGGGCAAGACGCAGCCCCTGGTACTCCGTGGAGCCCCAGCGCTGTCCCTGCGGGGATCCTGCCCCCCCCTCGAGCCCCCCCCGACCCCCCCCAGTGCCCCACTCACTGTCACCGAAGCCGTCGTCGCCCCGGCGCGGGGGGTAGTCGTCGAAGCTGTCGGTGGTGGCGGGCCGGGCCCTCCAGTCGCTCTCGAACCTCTCCGAGTCGCGGAAGCGGTCGCGGTCCCTGCCGAAGCAGCGGTCGTCGCGATCTGGGGGGGGGTAAAGGGAGGGGGGGCCCTGAGCCCACACAGCCTGGGGCAGCGTGATAGGGACGGCTGGGGGGGGGCCTGATAAGGGAACGCCCCGAGGTGGAGGGTGCTGAGCGCCGCCCCGGCCCCGCTGCAGCCCCTGGAGCTGTTGGGGGGGGGGGGATGGGCAGGGATGGAGTGGGGGGGGGGTGAGGGGGGGGTCCGGGTCCCACCTTTATCCTGAGCCTGATCAGCGACGTCCACGCGTATCCGTCTGTTCCCTAGGGACTGCAGACGGGCGGCTGGTCAGGGCTGGGCCGCAGGGGATCTCCAAAAAGCCCCCACCCCCCAAAAAAACCCAACCAACCATCTCCTAAAAAAAAAAAAAAAAAAAAAAAAAACAAAAAAAAAAAAAAAAAAAACACAAATCCCTCCAAACCCCCCCAAGCCCCCCTTTTTCCCCCCTTGAGCCTCTTTTTAACACGCCCCCTATGGCGCCTCCAGCCCCCAGGGCTGCTCAGGAGGGCACCCATCACTGCGGGGGGGCCCCGGGGGGGCCGCACTCACCTCTTCGTTGAGGCTCAGCGCCTGGAACAAGGAGTCGATGTCCTCGAACTCGGCGTAGCCAAAACCCTTCAACCTCTCGGGGTTGGTCGGCTCCCGCGGCAGGCGCACGGCGCTGATCTGGGAGGGGGCAGAGCCCGCGGTCAGGCGGTGACCCCCTGCTGGGGGGGGGACAAACCCCAGGGACCCCCAGGGGCAGGGAGTTCCAACACCCTGCCGAGGCTTTTGGGGCTTTTTGGAAGATTTTGGGGGTTTCGGGAGGGTTTTGGAGGCTTGCTGGGGTTGGGCACAAGCTCTGGGTGCTCGTGGGGCCAGGACCAGGAGAGCCCCGGGCGGGCGGGGAGGCGACTCCCCATCCTCCTTGTGAGCCAAAGCCGTTTTTTTGGGTAATAAATCACATCTTCCCCTATCCAGGCTGTCTGCCTGCCACCTCCCTGTCTTTACTGGGGACCGGGAGCATCCTCATCCCACCCCAATCCTCAGTCCCATCCCCAGTCCTCAATCCCATCCCCAATCCCCCCCCACCCCAATCCCATCTCATCCCCAATCCCAATCCCAGCCCTTGGCCTCCCCCCCGTCCCCCAGCACCATCCCATCCCTAACGCCCTTTTTGTACCACAACCCCCAAACAAAACCCAACGAGGACCTTCGGGGGTCCTTCCACGCGTCACAACCCCCCCAAACCCAACCAGAACGCGGGGGGGGGGTCCTCCCAGCTCCGCGCCCCCCCTGACTCACGTTGAGGCCCCGGAAGAAGTCCTTGATGGAGTCCTCGGTCACGTCGTAGGGCAGGTTGCCCAGGAAGGCCGTGTAGGGGGGGCACTTGGGCAGGCGGCTCCTGTCGATGTTGGGCTCCCGCGCGGCGCGGGGGGCGGTGGGCAGGATGGAGCGGTCGATGGGGGGGGCCCGGTACACGTCGTCCTCGTTGCTGTGCCACGCCGTCGACACTGCGCACACCGACAGCGCTCGGGGGGGGCCCGTGGTGCCGGGGGGGCACCCGGGGCACCAGGGGGGGCTCGGCTGGGTGGCCTCGTAGCCAGCCGGCCCGGTGGCCGTCCGGTCGCTTAGCCCGGGGGCATTTAACCCAGCAGCTGGTGGCCCAGCGGCCGTTTGGCCCAGCGGCCACTCAGCCGATTAGCCCAGTGGCCATTTAGCTCGGCAGCCACTTGGCTCAGTGGCCGTTTAGCCCAGTGGCCACCTGGGCAACAAACCCAGCACCGCCTGGCTCAGCGGCCAGTTAACCCAGCTCCCACCCGGCCACGGAGCCCAGTGGCCACTTGGCCATTTAGCCCAGTGCCATTTGTTCCAACAGCCAGCTGGCCATTTAGCCCAGTGGCCACTTAACCATTTAGCCCAGTAGCCATTTGGCCCAGCAACCATTTGGCCCAGTAGCCATTCCACCCAGCAGCCAGTTGGCCTTTTAGCCCCGTAACTACTTAGCCCAGTGGCCAATTAACCCAGCAGCCAGTTAGCCCAGTGGCCAGTCGGCCACATAGCCCAGCACCATTTGGCCCCGTGACCTTTTAACCCTTTAGCCCCGTGGCCATTTAACCATTGTGCCTGGTGGCCATTTAGCCCAGCAGCCAGGTAGCCCAGTGGCCATTTAACCTTTGGGCCCGGTGGCCATTTAACCCAGTGGCCACTTGGCCACATAGCCCAGCGGCCATTTAGCCATTTGTCCCGGCGGCCACTTGGCCACGCAGCCCAGCACCATTTGGCCCAGTGGCCATTTAACCAGTTAGCCCGGTGGCCACTGAACCCGGCGGCCCCTCGCCCCCCCGGTGCCCCCCCCGCCGTACCGTCCCCCTCCAGGTCGTCGGTCTCGTCGGCCCAGCTGACGGGTTTGGGGATGTAGGTGGGCCCCCCCCCGCCGCCGCCATCCTCGGCCAGGAAGTCGGTGAGGGTCAGGGTCTTGCCCTTCTTGTTCTTCTTCTTGGCTGCTGGGGGGGCCGCGGGGGGGGCACGTCAAGGGGCGCTGAGCGGGAGGAGGGGGCTGGGGGCTACGGGGAGGGGTCCTGGGGAAAGGGGGGGCTTGGGGGGTTACGGGGGGGGGTTCTGGGGAAAGGGGGTCTCTGGGGGGTTGTGGGGGGGGTCTGGTGTGAAGGGGGGGTGGGAGGGTTCTGGAGGGGGTCTGGGGGGGGGTCCAGGGGCCTGGCCCACAGCACCTCCACCGGGTGGGGGTCGCTGGTGCTTTGCACGGGGGGGGTCATGGCCCACTGGGTGCTGGTGCACTGCACACGGGGGGGGGGAGGCTGACGCCCTGCACGCACAGCAGCTGTGCTGGGGGGGGCAGTGGTGCATTGCACGGGGGGGGTGATGCAGTGCACGCGGGCTGGGTGTGCACGGGGGGGGGTCGGTGCCTTGCACAAGTGTGGGGGGTGCTGGTGCCTTGCACACGGGGGGGGGTTGGCGCCTCGCACACCCGGGGGGGTGACGGTGCCTTGCACGGGGGGGGGTCGGCGCCTTGCACACGCAGGGGGAGGGGCCGGGGCCTTGCACACCCGCCGGGGCCGCTCCCCCCCCCCCCCCCAAGCCGCGTGCGCGCCGCGCCCCACGTGGCCCCCCCCGCCCCGCCCCGCCCCTGCCGGCCGCGCCTGCGCACTGCGCCGCCCGCAGGCCCCCTCCCCCCCCGCTCCCCTCAGCGCCCCCCCTCCCCCCCCCGCTCCCCACGGGGGGGGCGCTGAAGGGAGCCGGGAGGGGGGGAGGGGCGGGGGGCCCGGCTCGCGGTGCTCTCCCCCCCCCCTCCCCGAACTCCCCCGCCCCCGGCTCCCGCTCCCGGCCCCCGCCGTCCCCCTCCCCCCCCCTCCCCGCCGGTGCCGCCGCGTCCCGGGGGCGGCCGCGTCCCCTCCCCCCCCCCCCCCTCCGCCGGGCCCGGGCGGCCGCGCCGCGCTCACCTGAGGCCGCCATCTTGGGACGGGGAAGGCAAAGGGCCCGGATGGCGCCGTCACGTGCACAGCGCCGCCACGCCCCCGCGGCGGCGGCGGGGGGCGGGGCCTGGAGGCAGGGGCGGGGCCTGGAGGCAGGGGGCGGGGCCTGGAGGGAAGGGGGCGGGGCCGCTGAAATCTGCGGTTGGCGTCGCCGCCCGCGCGGGGCGGGGGGAGAGGGGCGGGAACGGCCGGGGGAGGGGGAGGGGGAGGGGGAGGGCAGCGGTACCGGTACCGGGGGGGGCAGCCCCAGCCCCCTGTGCACGGCCCCCCCCGACCGCACGTGCAACACAGCAGCACCTCCTGAGCAATGCGGCATCACCGCTGTGCAACGCGCCAGGAGCCTCTGGGCAGTGCAACAGCACCGCGTGTGCAATGCACCAACCCCCGTGTGCAATGCACCAACACCCCCGTGTGCAATGCACCAACCCCCGTGTGCAATGCACCAACACCCCCGTGTGCAATGCACCAACCCCCCTGTGCAATGCACCAACCCCCGTGTGCAGTGCACCAACACCCCTGTGCAATGCACCATCCGCCCTCTCCCTGTGCAGTGCACCATCACCTCCCCGTGCACATCTGGCTCCTGTGCAACGCACGACTGCCCCCCCCCGTGCACCGTCACACCCCGTGCACTGCCAGTCCTCGTGCCGGGCGTGCTGACGCCTTCCCGTGTACACTGCTGTGCTGGTGCAATGCACCATTCCCCCAGCATGAGTGCTGCTGGCCCTCGTGCAATGCACACCCAGGTGCCCGTGCACTGCTGCTGCCTGTGCCATGCCCCCCTGTGTGCTCCCGTCCGCCCGTCCCTCCTGCCCGTCCGTCCCTCTGGTCCGTCTGTCCGTCTGTCCCCCCGTCCATCCTTTCCTCCCCCTGTCCGTCCGTCTGTCCACCCCCCACCCCTGCCAATCTGCCCCCCACCCGTCTGTCTGTCCAGCCACCCATCCGTCCATCCGTCTGTCCGTCCGTCCCCATCCGCCCCCCCCCCCCCCGTGCCTCAGTTTCCTTCCCGAAGGCCCCCCTCAAAAAAAATCAGGAGCAGACACGGAGCTGACCCCCCCGGGGGGATTTGCTGCTTTATTGTAGGGAGTGTCAGGGCGGGGGGGAGGGCGCAGGGACCCCCCCCACACACTGCCGGGGGGGGGCAGGGCCCCCTCAGAGGACCCTGACCTTGACCTCCTTGGTCTCGGTCACCACCTTGCCGTCCAGCACGTGCTGCGAGCTCCTCACGGTGCTGCTGCTGCTCTCCTTGTCCAGCGCGTCCTGCAGGCTGCGGGGGGGGGTGTCAGGGATGGGGGGTGTCCTCGTGTCCCCCCCCAGCGTCCCATGGGTGGGGGCACCCCGGGGTGCAGCCCCACCGGGTGCTGCTGCCGCCCGTAGGGAGGGAGCTGGCACCGCACAGCCCTGAGCCCGATCCGGGTCCTGGTCCTAATCTTGACCTCGAGGCAGCCCCGCCCAACCCTAATCCCAACCCTAATCCTAACCCTAATCCTAAAGCCAGCCTGACCCAGATCCTAACGCCAACCCCAACCCCAACCCGTACCCAATCCAATCCAAACCCTAACTCCAACCCCAACCCTAACCCTAAATCCAACCCAACCCCATTTCAATCCCAATCCTACTCCAACCCAACCCCAGCTCAATCCCAACCTGACCCAACCCAACCCTAACCCTAAATCCCCAGCCCCAACCCTAACCTGGATCCCAACCCTAACCCTAAACCTAACCTTAACCCCAACCCCGACTCAACCCCAACCCCAATCCCGACCCTAAACCCAACCCAACCCAACCCAACCCAACCCAACCCAACCCCAACCCCAATCCCGACCCCAACCCCAACCCCAACCCCAACCCGCCCCCCCCAGCCCCCCCACCCCC
The DNA here is from genome assembly GCF_965140915.1 of Aythya marila. NCBI lineage: Eukaryota > Metazoa > Chordata > Aves > Anseriformes > Anatidae > Aythya > Aythya marila. The sequence goes on along the minus strand of NW_028136875.1, from coordinate 427,654 downwards.
CCGCCCCGTACCTGAGCTGCTCGCCGCCGTCCAGCAGCTGCCGGTACGTCGCGATCTCGGCCTCCAGCTTGCTCTTGACGTTGAGCAGGGCCTGGTACTCGTCCGCCTGGCGCTGCAGCTCCCCGCGCGCCTGCGCCAGCTCCGCCTCGGCGCGCAGGATGAGGCCGTTGAGCTGCTCCATCTGCAGCGCGTAGCGGCCCTCCACCTCCCGCAGGCTGCCCTCCAGGGCTCCGTTCTGCACCCCCAGAAGCACAGCTCAGCGCCCGCGGACCCCCCGAGTCCCCTGGCCGTGGAGGGGGGGGGCTGCGGGCTGCGGGGACGGGGTGAAAAGGGGGGGGCTGTGGGGGCGGCACCTGGTTGCGCAGCGACTCCAGGTCGATCTCCAGCGTCTGCGCGGAGCGGCGGAGGTCCACCACGGTGCTGCGGGCTGTGTCCACCTCCTTGCTGCTCTGCGTGATCTCGATGGTGCTCTCGGAGATCTGGGGGGGTTGGAGGGGGGGGGAAGGGGTGGGAGCGGTTTTGGGGGTCACCGGGTGGGGCACGGCCATGAATGGAGCCCAGGAGTGGGGGTCCCCCTTGGAGAGGGGCCCCTTGGTGGGGTTGGGGTCCTGCGTGGGGCAGGGACCCCCAGGATCAGTGAGGTCCCTCCCCAGCATCACGTGAAGCCCCCCCCATGGGTGAGAACATCCCTGGGGGGAACGTCCCCAGCACCAGACTGGCACTGGCACCACCGGGGGACCCCCGGGGGCTCCCCATTGTGCACCCCCCAGCCCCCACGTCCCGGGGGAGCCCTCACCTGCTGCCCCCACTGCTTCTCCAGGTCCTCCAGGTTCTTCTGGGCCAGGGCATCGTACTGCGCCCGGATCTCGGCCAGGACCTTGCCCAGGTCCTGAGCCTTGGGGGCGTCCACCTCCACCGTCAGCCCCGAGCCGGAGACCTGCGCCTGCAGGCTCCTCACCTCCTGGGGGGGGGAGGAAAGAGAGGGTCAGAGCCGGGTCCCCCCGCGTCCCCCCCCACCCCCAGGACCCCCTGCCACCTCCTCGTGGTTCTTCCTCATGAAGATGAGCTCCTCCTTCAGCGCCTCGATCTCGCCCTCCAGCTGCAGCCGGGCCATGTTGGTGTCGTCGATGACCTTGCGCAGCCCGGCGATGTCGCTCTCCACCGACATGCGGATGGCCAGCTCCGCCTCGTACCTGCGGCCGCAGCGTGTCCCAGGCACGTCCCCAGCCTGGCCCCGTTGGTGCCCCCCCGGCCCCACACCGCCCCTGGCCCTGGCCCAGCCCCGCCACAGCCCCAGCCTCGTCCCAGCCCTGGCCCCGCTGCTCAGACCCGTCCCCATCCATCCCCAGCCCCAGCCCTGTCCTTGTCCCATCCCAGCCCGCTCCCATCCATGTCCCTGTCTCGTCCCTGTCTCCATCCTGTCCTTGTCCCCATTCCTGCTCCATCCCTGTCCCTGTCCTTGTCCCTGTCCTTGTCCCCAACCCTGTCCCCATCTCCATTCCATCTTGTCTCCATCCTAATCCCGTCCCCATCCCCATCTCTGTCCTTGTCCCTGTCTTGTCCCATCTTTTCCCATCCTGTCCCCTTCCCCATCCTGTCCCTGTCCTTGTCCCTGACCCTATTCCCTTCTCCATCCCTGTCCATGTCCCCATCCCCACCGCACCCCACCCCAACCCACCCCATCCCATCCCGTCCCATCCCGTCCCGTCCCATCCTGTCCCCACCCCTTATCCCCCTTGTCCCATTGTCCCCCCGGTCCCCCCTTGCCCCCATTGTCCCCCCTTGACCCCATTGTCCCCCGGTCCCTCCCCGCTCTCACTTGACCCTGAAGTCGTCGGCTGCCAGCCGGGCGTTGTCGATCTGCAGCACGGTGCGGGCGTTCTCCACGGTGCTGTCGAAGATCTGGGGGGACGGGGGTGTCACGGGGCGAGGGGATCCCCCTGCGCCCCCCCCCGGGTACACCGCCCCCCCCGGGCAGGAGCCGCACCCCGGAAATGCCGGGGGGGGGATGGGGGGGACAAGAGCCAGGTCCCCTGGGTGGGGCCGGCTGGCACCGGGCACTGCGGGGACCGGTCCCCTTCCGTCCCCGTCCCCGCGTGACCTTGGGCCGAAGCTGTGCCAAAACCACAGCCCCAGGGGGAGGACACGACACACAGGGGGTGGGTGGGGCAGTGCTGGCCACGGGGTTTGTTTGCTTAATGAGGGGTGCGTTAATTAACCCCCCCGAGCACCCCCTGACACTCTTGGCCTTGGTCATGTCCCCTTGCCTGGTCCCGCAGCTGGGGGTGCGGTGTCCCCCGGTGTCCCCGTGTGGTTTCCCCAATGTCCCCATATGGTGCCCCCCATGTCCCCACACAGTCCCCCCCGATGCCCCTCCACGGTGTCCCCATGCACTGCCCGGGGAGTCCCCGTGCGGTGTCCCCGTGCGGTGTCCCCACGCTGTGCCCCGCGGGGGGGCCGCTCCCAGCCGCTCCCAGCCGCCGCCAGCCCCGGGTGCAAAGTCCGCCCAGCCCCGCGGCCGCTCTGGTTAATGTTTAACCCGGGGCCGGCAGCGCCCTGGGGCCGCGGTGCCAGCCCCGGGGGTGCCGTGCCCGTGCCGGACCCACCTTGGCGCGCAGGTCCTCGATCGCCTCCCAGTAGTGGCTCCAGTCGTGGGTGCTGGGCCCCTTCTTGGCCAGGTGCTCGCGGATCTGCACCTCCAGCCGCCGGTTCTCCTGCTCCAGGCTGCGCACCTTGTCCAGGTAGGTGGCCAGGCGCTCGTTGAGGTCCTGCATCGTCTCCTTCTCGTTCTGCACCACGCCGGAGCCCGACAGCAGCAGGCTGCCCCCGTAGCTGCCCCCATAAACACCCCCGTAGCCGCCCCCGTAGCCGGCCCCAAAGCCGCTGCCCAGGCTGCTGCTGCGGGTGATGGAGATGCGGGACCCCGAGCCCCCGGCCCCCGCGTAGACGCTGGCGGCGCTGCTCAGGGGCGCGAGGCGACGGCTGCTGCTCGAGCGGGACGAGCTGGAGTAGACGGTGCTGCGGGAGTAGCTCATGGCACCGGCTGGACGGACGGACGGACGGACAGACCGACAGACGGACGGACGGACGGACCGACACAGACGGGCGGGCGGGTGGCCGGGCGTGATTTATAGGCGGGCGAGGGAAGGGGTGGCCCCGGGAAGGTGGGGCCGGATCCTGCGGCCGCTGCGGGTCCTGCCAAGGGGCTGGGGCTGGGGGGGGGCCGGAGGGGGGGCCGGGGAGGGTGGGGAGATCCTGGGGGGTTTTGGGGGGGGTCGTGGCACAGGGACGGGGCTCGGCCCCAGGCACCCATGGGGAGGCAGGGCAGAGGAGTGGGGTCAGCCCCGGGAGGTTTGGGGGGCTCAGGGCACGGGGAGGGGGCTCAGCCCCCTGCGTTTTGGGGGGCTCAGGGCACAGGGAGGGGGCTCAGCCCCGTGAATTTTGGGGGACCCAGGACGTAGGGGCTGGGCTCAGCCCCGTGAATTTCGGGGGACACGTGGCACAGGGACGGGGCCCAGCCCTGTGTATTTCGGGGGGCCCTGGGCAGAGGAGTGGGGTCAGCCGCCAGCATTTTGGGGGTCTCAGGGCATGGGGACGGATCAGCTCCCTGCATTTTGGGGGACCCAGGGCTCGGGGATGAAGCTCGCCCCAAGCATTTTGGGGACCCCCCCTTCCAGCCCCACGCCCCCCCCTCCCCGCCCAGTTTCCCACCCAGGGGGGCCAGGGCCAGACGTGCCACCGAGCCCCCCGGCCCTGGGCGGGGGCCGTGCGGGTCCCCAGCTGGGGACGGTCCCAGGTGCCCGGGGCTGGGGGGGGGCCGTGGTGGCCCGGCCCAACCGGATCCAGGAATCCTGCCCGGCCTCTCCCCAGCCCTGCTGCAACCCCCCCGGGGACACCCTGGGGACACCCTGGGGACACCCCAGGGAGACCCCACGGGCACCCCAGGGAGACCCCAGGGAGACCCCACGGAGACCCCAGGGACACCCCAGGGACACCCTGCACAAACCCCAGGGAAATCTTGGGGACACCCCCGAGGGAGACCCCCGGAACACCCAGCAGACACCCCCAGGGACACCCCAGGTACAACTTGGGGACACCGGGAACACCCTGGGGACACTCTGGAGACACTGGGGACACTGGGGACACCCTGGGGACACCCCAAAGGACCCCAGGGACACCCCGAGAACAGCCTGGGGACACCCTGGGGAGAACCAAAGACACCCCAGGGACACCCTGGGGATGCCCCCCGCCCACCCCCTCTCCACCCGGAGCCCCCCCGGCCCTGTGGGACCCCCGCCCTGCCCCCCGCTCCCCCTGCCCCCTCCCCCAGGGCCTGGCCGGGCCCTTATCTCCCTCCGAGCTGATTTGGGGCTGCACCCAGGCGGGCGCCGCATTCCAGCCCTTATCTGCCAGGGCATCGGCACCCTGCGCTCTGGCCACAAAGGGGGGTCCCGACCCCCCCCCATGACCGTGGGGTGAGGAGCTGGGCACGTCCCCGGGGGCTTCGGGGCGTGGGGGGGGGGGGCTGTGGTGGGATTCTGCCACCCCCTGCTCCAGGAGGTGAGCACGCTCCTTTACACGAATGTGCACAAGTGCAGGCTTTGCAGATGCACGGCTGTGCTTGAGCACGCGCCTTTGCACAAGCACGCAGCCCTGCGTGAGCACCCGCTGCTGCAGAAACGCTCCCTGCTGCACAAACGTGCACTTTTGCACGGGCACACGCCTGTAGGCACACGCACCTTGCACCTTGCACGAGTACACACTGCTTGTGAGCACGCCCTTCCTCACAGCCGCACTCCGTGCAGGAGCACTCCCTGCTGCACAAAGCCCCCGCTGTAAGAAGCTGCACTCGTGCGTGGGCACACGTCTGCAGGAACGCGCGCTTTGCACAAGCAGGCACCGTTGCACGAGCGTGCACTTGGCAGGAGCACGCACCTTGGTGCAAGCGCACAGCTCTGCAAAAGCGCACAACTTTGCACAAGTGCACAGCTTTGTACCAGCACTCACCCTTGCACAAGCACACGCCTTTGCACAAGCGCACACCCTTGCACAAGCACGCCCCTTGGCAGAATGCCCCCCCCCCGCAGCGCACCTTTGCATGGCTGCGCCTTGCAGGCCCGTGCACCTTTGCATAAGCAAATGCCCCTGCACCGGCACCTTTGGGGGGGGGGGGGCGCTTTGCACAGACACAGCTCTTTGCATGTGGGGGGGGGGGGGCGGGGGGGCAGTTTCCCTGCAAGCCCCCCCCCCGCCTCCACCTCCGAGGCACCTGCAGTGCTGCCATCCCGCAGGGTGGGTGCTGGGGGCCCCCCAATGGTGCCCAGCCCTGGGGTCCCCCATGGCCCCCCCTCCAAAATCCCCATGGCCCCCCCCCAAAATCCCCATGGACCCCACCCCGGGGTCCCCACAGATCCCACCCTGTCCCATGGGACATGAGGCGGGGGGACAGGGGAGGGGGGCACACGGAAAGGGGGGACATAGGACATGGGGATATGGGGGGGGGGGCCATGGGGGGGGGCAGCCCAGCTGGGACCCCCAGCCCGGCTCCCCGAGGGTTAAGCCGCGAGGTCCGGCCGCATTCCTGAGCGGTGAAGGCACCGCAGGGCCCAGCCTCCTCCTCCTCCTCCTCCTCCTCCTCCTCCTCCTCCTCCTCCTCCTCCTCCAGGTTTTGGGTTGCAAACAGGGCCTGGAGCTGGGGGGCTCCCGGCCCCCCCCCAGCATCGCTCACAGGGATAGCCGGGAGGGGGTGGCACCTGTCCCCCCCCCACAGTCCCTGCTCCCCTGGGGACACCCCAGGTCCCCCTGGCCGTCATCCCGGGGGGGGTCGATCGGGGGGCACCCATGGGTGCTCTGCCCGGGGGGGGGACCCGCGGGGGGGTGTCCGGGCTGGGTGGCAGCGGGCGGTGGCGCGGTGACACCGAGCCCAGGGCAAACAACGGAGCCTTGGCCCCCACCCAAAACGGGGCTGGGCCCCCCCCGCGAGCTCTGTGGGGAGCCACCGAGGGGGGGGGCCCGAGCCGGAAGGGGTGCGGGGGGGGGGCGACACCCGGGGGGCAGCTCCGAGGGGTCCAGGGGGGTCTGGGAGCATCTGGGGGGCACAGGTTTTATATAGGTGCTGGCACGGAGCCCCCCCCCCATGGGGCTGGGGTTTCCCTATGGGGCAGAGATGCTGCTTTGCCCCCCCCATGGGTGTGTTCCCCCCCCCCCCGCCTTCGTGCCTCAGTTTCCCCACCCGCAGGCAGGGGCTGGCCCTGGGAAGTCCCCGCCTGGGCTGCAGGGACCTGGAGCAGGGTTGGGGGGGCTGCAGGGGGGTCTCTTGCCCCCCCCCCCAGGACCTGGCCCCACCCAGGGCCCCGCTCCCCCCCCCGTTGGCGCTGTCGCGGCGGGCGCGAGGCATTTGCCTGGGCTGCAAATTCCATCCCGATAAGAGAGGCTGCGGGGAGGGGGGGCTCCTCCTGGGGGGGGGAGCTTCCCAGCCCCCACCCGGCCACGGGATCCCCCGGGGGGGACCAAAGCGGGGGGGGGAAGAACCCTGGGGGTGCTTCAGGTGTGGGGTTTGGGGAGGATGGGGGGGACAGGGATGGGGGGGGCCGTGTGGGCACCAGGATGGGGGGGGCACAGGGGTGAGGTCGCCCTGGTCCTGCTCCTGGTCCTGGTCCTGGTCCCGTGTTGGAGCCGGCCCTACTCCAGGGGGGTCCTGCTGCAGCCCCCTGCAACCAAAACCTCGCTGTTTTAGCCCAATACAGAGGAGTCTGAAGAGACGGTGCCTGGCTCTGTCCTGGGACGGGGGGCGGGAGGGTGGGTGGACGGATGGGGGGGGATGGGATGGGATGGGATGGGATGGGATGGGATTGGGATTGGGATTGGGACTGGGATTGAGATTGAGATTGGGATGGGGATGGGGATGGGATGGGACCCCCGTGACCTCCCCCCCGGTGACCGCCCCCTCTCCCCTCTGGCTCCGTCCCCGCCGGCGCTGCCCCACGGCCCCCCTCCCAGGGCCCCTGTGGGATCCGTGCCCGGGGCCAGCCCCGTCCTGTCCCCCCCCAGCACCGAGCCGGGGCAGGAGGTGGCCGCATCCTGACCCCACGGGACCGGGCTCCAGCAGCGCCCCTCACCCGCAGTAAACGCCCGTGGGGGGGCTTGTGGGGAGGGGTGGGGGTCAGGGGCTGGGGACGTGGTGTTGGAGACAGGGGGCTGGGGCTGGGGGCTGGGACCAAGGGGTTGGGGACATGGGGCTGGGGACACCGTTTGGGGACACCAGATGGGGACACGGCTTGGAGAGGGGCGTTGGGGCCGCGGGGTTGGGGTCAGGGGTTGGGGACACGGCCTGGGGACACCAGGTGGGGACGCGGGGCTGGGGACACCGCTTGGGGCCACCTGGGGGCAGGGGTCCTGGGTCCCGGGCTCGGGGTCCGGACACTGCGGGCGGGTTCCCGGAGCGATGCTGAGCTCCGGGGGGGGACAGCCTGCGACCCCTGCCCCCTGCCCAAAACCCAGCCCTGGGATTCGGGGCCGAGCGCCCACCCCAGCGCCCTGCGGGGGCAGGATCCCGGCGGATCCCAGGGCCCCCCCCCGCTGCGAAGGGGTTAAGCGGCGCAGGTGCTGCCTGGGCCCCGGCCTCCTTCCCGCTCTCCTCCCCCAGCTCCGGGATATAAACCCGGCCTCGCCCGCCCGGCCCGGCCCCTGCAGCCTCCTGCGGCCTCCTCGCGCCCCTGCAGCCTCGCAACCTGCCCGCAGCCTCCCTCCGGCCTCCCGGGACCTCCGCGCGCCCTCCCTGCAGCCCCCTCGGGTGCTCCTTGCAACCTCCCCAAAACCTCCCCGAAATCTCCCTGCCACCCCGTCGTGACCTCCTTGCAAGCTTCTTGCAACCCCCTTGCAACTTCATTGCAAGCTTCGTGCCACCTCCTCGCAGCCTCGCCACCTCCTCGCGACCCCCCCCCGAGCCTCTCGCCCCCTCCTGTCCCCTCTCGCCGCCCCCATGTCGGTGCCGGTGCCCAGGCCGCCCGCCCGCAGCAGCTCCGTGCGCTCCTTCAGCTCCCGCTCCTACACCGCCGGCCCCGCCGCCAGGATGAGCGCGGCCTCGGCCTTCGGGGGCTTGGGGGGGGGCCGGTACGGCGCCGGGGGGCTCTACCGGGGCCCGGCCGCCTCCTGCGGGTCCGGGGGGGGCATCACGGCCGTCAGCGTCAACCAGAGCCTGCTGACGCCCCTCAACCTGGAGATCGACCCCAGCATCCAGCGGGTGCGCAAGGAGGAGAAGGAGCAGATCAAGACCCTCAACAACAAGTTCGCCTCCTTCATCGACAAGGTGAGGCCGGGTGCCCCCCGCCCCTGGGTGCCCCCCGCCCCTGGGTGCCCCCCGCCCCACTGTGCTGGCCCCAAGGGGCTTTGGGGGGGGCACGGCCCCGTCCCACTTTTGTTCGCCCCAAACCTCCCCTGGTGGCAGGGCCAGAGGTGGCCGGGACCCCCTGGGGACATCCCGAGCCCCTCGGGGACCTCCCGGGTGCATCCTGAGAGCTTTGGGGGTGCTGGGACCCCCTGGGGACCTCCTGCCCCCCCCTGGGGACACTGGGAACCCCTCCAGGACCTCCTGGACCCTTTGGGCACATCCTGACCCCTTTGGGGACGTGCAGACCCCCTTGGGGACCTCCTTGGCCCCTTTGGGACCTCCCGACCCCGTCGGACACTTCCTGGCCCCTTTGGGGACACTAAGCCCCCTTTAGGGGCACCGAGACCCCCTTGGGGACACCCCAACCCCCTTGGGGACCTCCTGACCCCTTTGGGCACATCTTGGGCCCCCCAGGGACTTGCTGCCCCCCCCCAGGGATGTGCCATGGGGACACTCCTGTCCCCTCCTGTCCCCTCGCTGGGTGGCACAGAGTGGGAGCTGGGGGGGGGAGGCATTGTCCCTTTGTTGTCCCCCCCCAGCATCCTCCCTTTTCCCCCCCTCCCCCCAGTCTGATTGCTCTGTGGGGCCTCACCCCAAGGTGGAGATGGGGGGGAGGGGCAGCAGGGGGTCCATGGGGCCAGCCCCACTCTGCACCCCGCACCCCAAGTGTGCACCCCCACCCCAAACCTGCACCCCAGGACTACAGATTTGCACCCCAAACGTGCCCCTGAGACCCCCCATTTGCACCCAAGACCCCGAGGCAGCACCCCCAACCCGCACCCAGCACCCTGTGGTTGCACCCAGCACCCCAAACCCGCACCCAGCACCCCACGCCTGCATTCCACGTCCACACCCAGCACCCCACGGTTGCACCCAGCACCCCAGACTTGCACCCAGCACCCACACCCGCACCCCAGGCCCCAAAGCTGCACCCCAGCCCCCACACTCCCACTGACCCCCCCCAAGCCTCACCGCACCGCGCTGAGCCCCCCATCCCCACGCCCCCCGATCCGCTGCCCCCGTGCCGAGGCCGCGGTGCCACCGCCCCGTGTCCCCCCCCCCCCAGGTCCGGTTCCTGGAGCAGCAGAACAAGATGCTGGAGACCAAGTGGGGGCTGCTGCAGAACCAGAAGCCCCCCCGCAGCAACCTGAGCGCGCTCTTCGAGGCGTACGTGGGCACCCTGCGGCGCCAGCTCGACAGCCTGGGCCAGGAGCGGCTGCGGCTGGAGGCCGAGCTGGGCAGCATGCAGGGGCTGGTCGAGGAGTTCAAGAACAAGTGAGGGGCTGGGGGGGCTCCACGGGCCCCCCCCGGGGTGGTCCCGGGGTTTGGGGGGTGGCTGTGGCGGAGGCGGCTTTGCCTCGCTGCTTGTGGATGGGTGTGCTGCTGGGGGGGTCCCCGTGCCCCCATGTCCCCAGGTCCCTGCATCTCTGGGTCCCCCCCGTCCCCTCCCTTGTTTCTGTCCATGTCCCCCCGTCCCCGTGCCCCCCATTCTTCTGATATCCCACATCCCTGCACCTCTGGGTCCCCACGTCCCTGTGTCCCCTTGTACACGGCCCCATGTCCCCATCCCTTCCACCTCCCTGCGTCCCTGCGTCCCCATGTCCCCTAAATCCCCAAGTCCCTGCCCCCCTGGGTCCCCAGGTCCCCTACATCCCCTATATCCCCCTGCCCCGTGTCCCCCGTTTGCCCTACATCCCCCTGTCCCCGTGCCTGCAGGTACGAAGAGGAGATCAACCACCGCACCGAGAAGGAAAACGAGTTCGTGCTGCTGAAAAAGGCGAGGCCGGGGGGACTGGGGGAACCGGGGGGGGGGCAGGCGGTGCCGGGGGGGGGCTGACGGGCTCCTGCTGTGCCCCCAGGACGTGGATGAAGCCTACATGAACAAGGTGGAGCTGGAGTCGCGCCTGGAGAGCCTGACGGACGAGATCAACTTCCTCCGGCAGCTCTACGACGAGGTGGGGGCACGGGGGGGCCGCCGGGCTTTTTTTTTGGGGGGGGGGCGCAGCGAGGGGACCCTTGCTCAGCCCTTCCCCGCCACGTCCCGCAGGAGCTGCGGGAGCTGCAGTCGCAGGTGTCGGACACGTCGGTGGTGCTGTCCATGGACAACAGCCGCAGCCTGGACCTGGACGGAATCATCGCCGAGGTGAAGGCGCAGTACGAGGACATCGCCAACCGCAGCCGCGCCGAGGCCGAGAGCATGTACCAGATCAAGGTGGGGGGGCACCCCGAGACATCAGCTGCTCCAGGCCCCGGGACGCCCCCACCCTGGGGTGCTCCGTCCCCAGGGTCGCTCTGTCCCGTGGGGTGTCCCCCAGGATGCTCCATCCCCCAGGACACCCTATACACTGGGGTGCTCCGTCCCTTTCCATGCTCCGTCCCCCAGGAAATCCCATCCTCAGGGGTGCTCCATGCCCCAGGACACCCCAGACCCCGGGGTGCTCCGTCCCTTTTCATGCTCCTTCCCCCAGGACACCGCACCCTCCAGCACACCCTACACGTCGGGGTGCTCCATCCCCCAGCACACCCCACACCCCGCGACGCCCCGTCTCGCCGTCTGGGTCCTGCTCTTCCTGCCCTCGCCCAACCCTCCCCGCCCGGGGGCCAGGCGGCTGCTCCCAGTGCTCCCAGTGCTCCCAGTGTCTGCGGCGTGGGCGCGCCGGGCCCTGTGACGGCCGCCCCGACCGGCCCGGCTGCAGCAGCCCCAGCCCCGAGCATCGCCCCCGGCACACCCGGGCTCACCCCAGCTCCTTGCTCCCCGATTTCCCAAGCTGGAGGAGCTTGTGGGGCCGCGGGATGCCCTCCCCAGAGCCCCCATCCCCATCCCCTCTGTCCCAGAGCCCCCCCAGGGCTGTTCCCTTCGGTGGTCTCGTCCTGGCCATCGTCCCCCCTGGCACTGCTGAAGGGCGGCTGGGGGGAGCGCAGGGGGACCCCGAGCGGGGCTGGGAGTGGGGGGACCCCGAGGTCCTTCCCCCCCTGGGTGCTGAGTGCCTGTGGTGTCGTGGCCCCACGGCTCCGGGGTTTGGTGGGGCTGAGATTTTGTGGGAATGCAAGTTCAGGGTCCCATGGTTGTGGGGTCCTGTGGTTGTGGGGTCCCACAGTTCTGGGGTGCTGCGGTTATGGGGTGTGGTGATGGGGTCTTGCAGTGACAGGGTTCTGAAATTTGGTGGCCCCACGAGTCTGTGGTTGTGTGCTTTGGCGATCCCCTAATTCCATAATCCCCTAATTCCATGATCCCCTATTTCACAATCCCACAACTTTATGATCCCCTAATTTTGCAATCCCCTAATTCCACAATCCCCTAATTCCACGCTCCCCCAATTTCGTGCCCCCCCCCCCCCCCCCCCCCCGCAGTACAAGGAGCTGAAGACGACGGCGGGCAAGCACGGGGCCGACCTGCGCAGCACCCGCGGGGAGATCAGCGAGCTGAGCCGGCTCGTCCAGCGCACCCAGGCCGAGATCGAGGCGCTCAAGAACCAGGTGGGGCTGGGTGGGGCCGCCCCCGCCCTCCTCCTCCTCCTCCTCCTCCTCCTCCTCCTCCACCACCTCATCCTCCTCTTCCTCCTCCACCCTCTGCGCCCCAGGGCCCCCCCGTGGCCCCATGGGGGAGCCTGGCCCATGGAGATGCTGGGGGGCAAGGGAGGGGAATGGGGGTGCAAAGGGGAATCCTGGGGGGCAAGGGGGGGAAGCTGGGGGGCGAGGTGGGGTGCTGGGGGACAAGGGAGGGGTGCTGGGGGGCAAGGGGGGGCACAGAGCTGAAAGGTGGGGTACGGGGGTGCAAGGGGAGATGCTGATGTGTAAGGGGGGGAGGTTGCTGGGGTGCAAGGGGGGACACTGGGGGGTGCAAGGGGAGAGGCTGGGGTGCAAGGGGGGGGCACTGGAGATGCTGGGGTGCGAAGGGGGAGGCTGCGTGGCACAAGGGGGAGGGATGCCGGGGTGTGAGGTGCGAGAGCCCCCCCAAACCCTGGTGCGAGGGACCCCCCCCCTGTGTGCCGCAGCGGGCCAGCCTGGAGGCAGCCATCGCGGAGGCGGAGGAGCGCGGGGAGCTGGCGCTGAAGGACGCGCGGGGCAAACTGGGCGAACTGGAGGCGGCGCTGCAGAAAGCCAAGGCAGACCTGGCCCGGACCCTGCGCGAGTACCAGGAGCTGATGAACGTCAAGCTGGCCCTGGACATCGAGATCGCGACCTACAGGAAGCTGCTGGAGGGCGAGGAGAGCAGGTGGGGGGGCGACACCCTTTTTTTTTGGGGGGGACCCCATCCTTTCCCCCCCCCCCCATTGGTGCTGAGCTGTTCCCCCCGTTTCCCCCAGGCTGGAGGCGGGCGTGCAGAACCTGAGCATCCACACCAGGACGGCGAGCTACGCGGGTAAGGGGGGGTCCTGGGCTGCGCCCCCCCTCCCCACCACCCCAAACGGCTCAGCACCCTCCTCTTTGCCCCCCCCCCCGCTTCTCGTTGCAGCTGGCTACGGCGGGGGCTTCGGGGGGAGCCTCGGGGGGGGCTTCGGGAGCTCCTTCTCCAGCGGCTACGCCGTGCCCCCCCCGGCCCTGGAGGGCTCCCCCGTGGCCAAGTCGCGCGCCATCGTCATCAAGAAGATCGAGACCCGCGACGGCAAGCTGGTGTCCGAGTCCTCCGACCTGCTGGCCAACTGAGCCCCCCCCCGGGCCCCCCCGGAGCTGCTTGCGGCCGGATGGGACCCCCCCACCCCGATGGGACCCCCCCTGGAACCCTCCTCTTGTCCCGTCCTGAGCCAGGGCCCCGCCGTCTGTCCTGCGTCCTGCTGTCCGTCCCCTGCCCCCCTCTGTGTCTGAGCCGCGGGGGGGGGGGCTGTGGAGTCCCCCCCCCCCACACTGTGACCCCCCTCCCCTCCTTCTCTCTCCCCCCCCAGTACAGGCCTGGGGGGGTCGGGGCTCCTGCAATAATAAAGCCTTTGGAACCCACAGTGTGTCTGCGTGGTGTGGGGGGGGAGGCGGTGCCAAAAGGGGTGGGCAAAGGGGTTCTGGGGGGCTGTCAAAGGGGGGGGGGACATCAAGGGGGAGGGGAAGGGGGCCTTGAGGGCTGTCACCCCCAGGCAGGGCTGCCAGCATCCGTCTGGGGTGCCCGGAGCCACCCGAGGGTGCTGGAGTTTGGGGTGTCAGGATCCGTCCCGGGGGGGTCCCAGGCTTCACCCAGGGGTCCTGGGCTCCCCCCCAGACCCCCGCCGTTTAATTAAAGTCCCCGTTTATTACCGTGCCCCCATTAATTACTGTGCCCATTAGGGCTGTGCGTAATGGGGTAGGGGTCCGGCTGCAGCCTTGCAACCCGAACCGGCCCAATTCCGGCCGATTTCCCCCCAAAACCGAGGCGTCCCCCAGGAACCAGCTCCCCCATCTGGGGACCGGGCGGGGGGGCGGCAGGATGGGGATCCTTGCCCCCAGGTTCACGGTTACAGCGCTGGGATCGATCCTGATGGTGCTGGGGGGGGGCTTAAAGGGGTTGGGGGGGGCGGTGCCCCCGGGGGCCTCCCGCGGGATGCCCCCAAAGCGTCCCTGGGGGGGTTATTGGGGGGCGGTGGGAACTGGGGTGCTCGGGGGGGGGGGCGGCCCCCATTCCCGGCCCGGGGGCGACACCTGGCGTCAGCACCGCGAACGTCGCTCCGCACCCCGCTCGCCGCTAATTGCCGCTAATTGCCGCTAATTAATTGCAGTTAATTACCCCCACCGACCCCCTCCTCCCCTCTCGTTACCCAACCCCTGCTTGTTCGTTAATTAACCAATTAATGAATTAATGGGGGGAAAAGGGGCTGCATTTGGGGGCGGGGGGGGGGCCCTGGGTGGCCACCAGAGGCCCCCCCAGAGCCTCCCCGACACCTCCCAGCTCCGGGGGGGCCCCCGCGGGCTGCCTGGGGGGGCCTGGGGGAGACCCTGACCCTGTGGGGGGGGGGGACTGGGGGTGTCTGCAACAACAGGACCCCCCACCCCCATGGTTCTCCCTCCCTAGCCCCCCCCCAGCAGCTCCAGCCCCCCCTTTCCCCTTCCTGCCCCCCCGGGTGAATTTTGGGGCTGCAGGCGCTGGGAGGCAGCAGAGGAGCGGGGACGGCGCGGGCCCAGCCGCGGGGTGGAGCCGGCCCCCCCCGGGGAGCAGCACCCTTGGGACCACCCCCACCTCCCCCTGCACCCCAGGAACCTCCCCCCCCTCCCCCGACCTGAGCCTTTGGGTTTTTTCTCCAGATACTCCCCCCCAAAAAAAAAAACATTTGGGGTCTGGAGGTGGCCGGGGGGTGCTGAGCCCCCAGGGGTCCCCCCCCGGTGCCGGCTGGGGACGGGGGCGTACGGGGCTGGGGGTGCCCGGGGCTCTGGGGAAGGTGGCACGGGGGAAACTGAGGCACGGGGGGTGGGCTGGGGGCAGGGGAGGATGGGGGGGGGTTGGCTTTTTTGGGGCTGGGGTGGGACTTTGGGGGCAAGGCAGCGTTTTGGCATTTTGGGGGGGCGTTTTGGGATTTGGGCATTTTGGGGATCAGGGTGGGATTTTGGGGTGCTCACCCCCACCCTGTGCCATCGCAGTGCTTGCCGCTTTGGAGGGGATGAGGCAGCACCCAGAGGTGCTGGGGGGGGGGCTTACACCCAGCCTGTTACCCCCCCACATCAACGTGCAGACCCCAGGGGTGAGCCCAGCCGCAGGGGGGCGCTGCCACGGCCCCACGCTGGGGACACCGCGGTTTGGGGTCACTGAGGCTTGGGGCCACCAGGACCTGGGGACACTGAGGTTTGGGGTCACCAAAGTCTGGGGACACCGAGGGTTGGGGGCACCAAGGTTTGGGGCCACGCTCCGGCCCCCCTGCTGGGTTCATCCCCGTGCCCCCCCCGCAGGGCCGTGTCCCGGGGGGGGCCGCCTCGGGAGGTGCCCGTGACTCAGCGGGGTTGGACGTGCCGGGGCCCCGTGCGCGCCCACGTGCTTTGGGGTGGGGGGGGCAGAGCCTTTTGGGGTGTCCCGGCATCGGGAGTGAGGAGCTGGAGGCCTCCGGGAGGCTCTGGGGGTGCTGGGTGTGGGGGGTCCCCTCCTGCCTGGTGGGGGGAGCAGGGGGACAGCGTTTGGGTGCTCCCCAAAATTTCCCTCACTGCCAGCACCGGGTGCCTGCAGCCACCAGCCGGTGACCCCAATCTGGGCCGGGCCGGGCTCCTTCACCCCAAAACCTCGGGGTGGCTTCGGGGTCCCTTCACTGGAAGCGAGCAGCACGCGGGGAGGGGAGAGACCCCCCCAGGACCCGGGGGTGTGCCAAGGCGGGGGGTCTTGGGGATCCCCCCCTGCAGCACCGCGTCCCGCCCTGGCTGGGGGGACCCCAAAACCCTTCTCCCCCTGCCCTGACCCCGCTGAACCCCGGCTGGGAGCTGGGCACGGGGCGACGCCGGTGGCGGGGGGCTCGGCCAGGCGTGGCGGGGGGGGCACGGGGCCAGCAGCAAGCTGGGGCTTGCTGATGAGCTTTCGGCTGTAATTAGCGGCGGGGCAGGACCCGCCCAAAGCTCCTCGCTTGGCGTTTTCACACGCACACCCCTCGCACCCTTCCCGGCCCTTGGGGTGTTTCTCCTCTCCCCAAATCCCTACGGACGGATCCAGCCCCAGGGCCTGGGGGGGGCTCAGAGGGTGCCCTGCGTTCGTGGGGCTCCCCAGGCCAGCACGGGACAGACGGACAGACGGACACAGGGACGTCCCGTGGGCTCCTGCCTCCGTCCCTGGAGGCTCTGAACCGGGGGGCTGGGGACGGCCCCGTCCCCCGGTACCTGCTCTCTGTCCCCTCCCGGCCACCTCTCGTTTTGCTTCCCGGTCCATTTTGCCTGGTTTCTCCCCAAAATGTGCCATTTCTGCCAGCTGGAGGGGAAAGCCCCCTGCACCCTGCTGGTGCCTGGAGCAGCTTTGCCATTTCCCTGGAGCTTGGAGGCTCCAACCCCCTCTTCCCTCATCCCTTTTCACTGAAAACCAGTGTCCTGGCCCCAAACAGCGCTGTGGGGTGGGGAAACGCTCCGTGCCCTCAGTCCTCGAAGCAAAGCCGTGTAAATGTGCACCCCCTTTGTGCCCCCCACCCCCTTTTCAGCACAGCCCCTCGCAGCTCCAAATTGGCCCAAATTTGGGTGCCCCTGTGGGCAGCCCTGAGTGCTCCTGTTCCTTTTGGGGTGCTCGGAGAGGGGGCAGCGGTGCCTTGGGGGGGGGGGTTCTGAGTGCTCTGGGGCCGTGCAGCTCTGAGCTTGGCACCCAATTCTCACTGCCTGGCAGCCGGGGCTCAGGTTTTGCACCATTTCTGAGGGACAGACGAGCGGAGGGGTTTTTCCCCGTCTCTCTGGGGCTGAATTCCCCAAATTGTCCCCACGAGGCCACTGAGGCGGGCGGGGGCCGGGGGGCTGGGGGAGCTCCGTGCCCCCGCCGGCCGTGGAGGTGCCCGCGGCACTGCAGCAGGCACGAGCGGTCAGCGGCATCGCCCTGCTGGCAGGAATTCTCGCCCTCGTCGAGGGCTCCTGCGTTGGGCCGCGGGTTCCCAGGGGCGGTGTTGCCCGTGAGCGCGGTCGGAGCGGGGCTGTTGCAGCCGGAGCCTCCCGAAGCCCAGGGCCCTCGGCCGTGCGCAACGGCCGCGGTGACAGCGCTAGGTGTGCCGCCGGCTTCTGCAACAGGCGCCTTTGATCTCGCCCGGGACCCACCTTGTTATTTCTGCTTTGTGCTCCCCAGCCCAGGCCCCAGCCCTGCAATTTGCCCGCTTACTAATTGCGAGCTGAGCGGCTGAGTCCTCGCCGCCTGACGGAGCGGGCTTTGCTCTCCCTGCCGCCTCTTCGGGGCGAAAGCGGGCCGTTTTGGGCTCCCCGGCCTTTCCCCCACAGAGGGTGCCGAGGGATGCTGCGGACGGGGGGGCAGCCCACGCTCGGGGCACCCCCAGCGGGCAGGGCCTGCGCTGCCCCCCCCTCTCCCCAGCGCCGGTGGCGGAGCTGCGGCTGCGCCTTCGAAGCGCGGAGCAGCCCCGGGCGCTCCCCTGCCCGCTGCGCCTCATTCCTTCCCCTCTGCCTCCCGAGCCTCACTCCTTCCCCTCTGCCTCCTGCTTTGCATCCCAGACCGGGCGGTGTGGGCTGAGCAGCCCCGGGGCAGTGGGGAAAGCGAGTGGCTGAAGTGGGGAGCCCCACGCCACCTCTGTCCCCTACCCACCCGAGGCTTTTGTGGGGCTGCAAGGAGCTCGCGTGGGGCTGGGTGGCTCCTTGTACAGCCCTGTGGGTGCTCCTGGAGGTGTCGAGTGCTGGCAGTGCCCGTTGGGGTAAATCACAGAACCATGGGAGGCTGCCGGAGTTCAGGAATTGTTTGGACAGCGCTGTCAGACACCTGCTCTGTTGGTTTTTTTTGGGTGGTCCTTTGGGGTCCAAGCAGTTGGATGCGATGGTCCTGGTGGGTCCCTTCCAACTCAGGTGTTCTGTGATTCTGTGGGATCATCTGGGTTGGAAAAGACCTTCAGGGTCATCGAGTCCAACCACCAACCTGACCTCTCGATCCCCACCACTAAGCCATGCCCCTAAATCCTGGTTTATGGGATCCCACCACAGCCACCTCCTGCTCCCCCACGGACCGGAGAGGCGGCACCTCCCCGTGTCCCCATGCCACAACCGTGGTGGCACCGAACCCGCGGGTCCCAGCCCCACGGTGCCACCCCAGGGTGCCGGGGCCCTGCCGTAAGCGGTGCCGAAGCTCTGTGGCCGCGCTCCCCAGGAGCTCATTAACCAGAGAGAAGCCTCCAGGGATCAGATTGCACCGCTGGGATGGAAAGGAGCCGGCTATTTATATCGTCCCATGGGAAGAGCCCGTTTCCCCTCCGCGGCCTCTAAGCCTGGCCTAGCAAAGCTGTACGCATGTGTGGGTGCCCTGGGGGCTGTCCCGTGCCCAGCAGGAGAAGTCCCTCGGCAGGTGGATGTGCGAGGGCACAGCTGGGGAGCAGTGGGGTTCCTGGGGTGGCTCCTTGGGGGTCCAGGTCCATAGCAATGGAGCTGCCTGGTTTTAAGCCATGTCTGGGGACTTTTTCTGGGTTTTTGGTGCAGGAAAGAGGCCTGAGCTGCTGGGTTTGGGGATATCTGACCTCTGCTGTGTGCTTTGCTGCCCGCAGTGGTCCCGTTTGTGGGGTGGCACTGCAGGAGCCAGACCTCTGCCCTGCAC
Organism: Aythya marila; assembly: GCF_965140915.1. Classification (NCBI taxonomy): domain Eukaryota; kingdom Metazoa; phylum Chordata; class Aves; order Anseriformes; family Anatidae; genus Aythya; species Aythya marila. Next base: position 409,115 of record NW_028136875.1, on the reverse strand, counting down.
CCACAGTCCCACGGGGGGGCTGGCTTCTCTCCAGGGCTCCCTGGGCACCCACGCCCTGGTGCAGGATGGATGGAGAAGCTCTCCCCGGGTCTCAGATGGGTTTTCCCACCCCAGCAGAGGGCTAGGACCTGGTGGGCATAGCAGGGTGCTTCTTGGGCAAGTGTCCGGCCGGGCAGGAGCCAGCGGTGTGTGCGGTGCCCATCGGAGCCACCCTGGGAGCTCCGGCTCTGCGCCCGCGGGGCTCCGGCAGGTTGGCGCGGCTCCTCCGCCGGTTGCGCAAGGCGGAGGCGATGCAGCTGCCACCGCCCTGCACAGAGCAATCTCGGGGTGCCCCCGCAGCAGCCCTTTTGGGAAACGGGGGATCCCAGAGCCCTGGGGTGGGAGGAGGCTTCCAGGAGGGAGCGGGGGGTCTCAGGCTGAGGCTGTGTGCGGGTGGTGGCCGAGGGAGCAGGAGCTCGTCGGCTTCTCCCCGCTGCACAAATCCCCTTGGGCTGAGGGTGCCGCAGCGCAGCGAATGCTGGATGAGTTTCAGGAGGAAAAGCCCCCCCTGGACCAACTGCCCATCCGCAGGGATGCCCCAGGTCCGCTCATGGGCCCAAATTTGCACTTTTGCAGGGAAAAAGCAAGGAGGGAACAGGCTTGGAGCTGGAGCTGGCTCCCCGAACCTCTCCCACGAACGTTTCCAATAAAAGAGCTAATTACAGAGCATGCTGCTAAGCTGCCTGTTGTTGTCAGGGCTGCACTTGCAGCTTGTGGTTTGGGGGGAAGTCTTTTTTTTTTTAATAGCAGGATAAGTGGCGATCCTCAGTTTGATGGCACCTCCAGACACCTCTGCTAATTAAAATATAAATTAAAAGTGGTTAAGCAATTAAGCAGTCTTTTTCAAAACAATGAGAGCTTGCCCCCTGGCTTCCTGCCCTCCAGGGAGGTGGAAGGGGAATGAGGGGAGCCTGGAACCCAGGGTGCAGAACCCGGGGGCACCCTGGTGGTCCCCAGCCCACCTCCAGCCTCAGCACCAGCCCCGTGGTGGGGTTGGGACCTGCTGCTGCAGACACAGCTCGTTAGCACCACGACCCTAATGAGGGGCGGTGAAGGGGGCGCAGTGTGGGAACCCAGAGCTGCTCTGCGGACCCCTCATGTCCCACCGGGCTCAATTCACCATGCTTGGGGTGATCTGACATGCCTTAAAACCTCCTAAAAAGTCTTCTGTCCTGACACTGGGCTTGTTTGGTAACCCTGCCAAGGACTAACGCTCCCTGGGCTCCCTCCCTCGTTGTGAAACAGTTTTGGACAAACCAAGACAAAGCTCCCCGAGCAGAAAGTTGAACCGGAGTGCATCTGGGGCTGTGATTGAGAAACCAGGTTTTTGTTGGAATTCAGTGAACCTAGCACCTGCCATGAAGCTCAGAATGAATGATTTAGCTAAAGCAAGGGTCCCCCTTGAGGGTGTAACATGTCAAGTAATTTGTACTGCTTTGTCACTGCCATGAGAGCTATAGAAAGGCCCATGATGAGTTGACAGCTTTAGCTAAGGGAATTTGATTCGGGGATGCGTTTCCAACACCAACAATAGCTTTGTTTTATTTTCTTAGCTATCTAGGGAGTGTTTTGAGGCAGGTCACGGTGATGGCAGAGAGGAGAGGGGAAGGCATGGTTCCAAGCACACCTAAAACAATTAATAGAGTAAAACCCAACTTCTCCACTCCCCTGACACCCGGCCAACTCCCTCAGCACATAAAAAGGGGAATCGAGGCACGGTGCTGGCAGGACAGACCTTCCCGTGCTTCGCAGCCCTCCGGACGCAGCTCTCCTCTCTCAGCACCCTCGCTCTCGACCCGCCGCTATGTCTCGCCAGTCGTGTGGCCTCAACAAGGGCTTCAGCTCCAGCTCTGCTTGCCTGGGAGGAGGGAGGAACAAAGTCTCCTTCAGCTCGGTGGCCCGAGGAGGATGCCGGGGCTCTGGTGGCAATGCCGGCGGCTTCAGCAGCAGGAGCCTCTATAGCCTGGGAGGGAGCAAAAGCACCTCCCTGGGAGGATTCGGTGGAGCTGGGGCCTGCAGAGGCTTTGGGGCTGGAGGCCAAGGAGGCTTTGGCTACGGTCTCGGTGCCGGGGCAGGATTCGGTGGCGGCTTTGGCGGTGGGGCTGGGGTCGGCTTCGGCGGTGGGGCCGGGGTCGGCTTCAGCGGAGGCCTCGGTGGTGGTTTTGGTGGCTTTGGCGGAGGGTTTGATGGCGGGATTGGGGGGCAAGGCTTCCCCGCCTGCCCTCCGGGCGGCATCAGGGAGGTGACCATCAACCAGAGCCTGCTGGCCCCGCTCAACCTGGAAATCGACCCCGAGATCCAGAAGGTGCGAACACAGGAGCGGGAGGAGCTGAAGACCCTCAACAACAAGTTCGCCTCCTTCATCGACAAGGTGAGCGCGGCGCCGGGCCAGGACCGGGGGTGGTTGGGGCACATCCCCATGCCCCTTGCGATGGCCACGGGGTGACCACACGGCTGCCAGAGAGCCCAGTGGGCTGGAGAATCGACCTCTGCAAGGGGCAGAGGATGTTGGGTTTCTCTGTGAGATGGGAGAGGGGAGGCCACCTGCCAGTGCCCGCTCAGCCCAGAGCTGCTGGGATGGGTTCTCCCATTGCCTGTGGGACCCTGGGCAGGCTGGGAGCACTCTGAGGAGGAGAGAACTCATTAAATGCAGGTGACGGGGACAAAAAATGGATAGAAAGATGCTTTTGAATATGGCCTGACCTTCTTCTGCCCCCCCCGGCGCTCGGTTAGGTGCGGTTCCTGGAGCAGCAGAACAAGGTCCTGGAGACCAAGTGGAAGCTCCTGCAGGAGCAGAGCCCGAGCACAGGCGGCCGGAGCCTTGACCCCTACTTCGAAGCCTACATCAGCGGGCTGCGCCAGCAGCTGGATGGGCTCTCGAGCGAGAAGCACCAGCTGGAGCTGGAGCTGAAGAGCTTCCAGGACATGGTGGAGGAGTTCAAGACCAAGTACGTTGCTGGCAGCGCGGGCGCGGTGGCACCTCCTGGGTTTTCTGTTTGGCAAAGCTTGGGCTGAACGGGTTCACGTCCTGGATTCGCTTGTGGCTGTGTCCGAGCTGGGGCTGGTTTCTTACAGGTCTGATTATTTTTCACCAGCTGCACAAGGCTCTGTGCGGAGCTGGTCAAAACTACAGACTTTTGCCATTCCTCTTTTATTTTGTTTTATTTTATTATTATTTTTTTAATTTTTTTTATTTTTTTGCATAATGGCAAAAAAAAAAACAAAATGAAAACTACCTTTGAACAGACAGAAAATTCAAGTAACCGCAGGAATGAACTGTGTTCCACTTGTTTCGGTGATTAAATAATGCAAAATGCTATGAGGAAGTTGCCACCAGCTGTGAGTTTTGACAGCAGGGCCCAATTTTTCAAGGTGTGTCTTGGTGCGTATTGTCTGAGCTGCGGCTGTCACCGAGGCAGGATCTTCTGCTGTTTGTCTTCCCCACTTAAGAATCCGTGACATTATGATTTAATGAACCAATTAGACCAGTTGCTAAATTGCAGCGTGATTTCCTCATGGATTTCCTCATGGACTCCTTAGTTAGATCTTCCTTTGGAAATACGATGTGGAGGGAAGGATTATTTTCCCAGTATTATTTACGGGATTAATTTCTCCAGTTGGAAAAGCAAGAACGAAGCCTGGAGAAATGTCTGTGCTGAAAGACTTGCGAAAACCTTGGGGGGAAAGGAAGACAGGGGCTCGCCAGGAGCACCCAGATCCCTCCTCTGCTGAAGCCAAGGGCCAGAAACCGTCTGCCTTTTGGAGATGCTCTCTGTGCTCTGCAGCAATTGCCCGCTGAGCAAGGGGCCAGATTCGGCCCTGGCTGGAGGCTGGGGGGTCCCAGAGGTGCTGCAGGGTCCCGGAGGTGCTGCAGGGACCATGGGGCAGGAGGTGCTGGGGTGCCCGTGGTGGCTCACAGGGAGGCCGCGCTGCTGCTGCCTTTCCCTCAGGATGATTTTTGCTGTGCGTTGTTCTGAGGCCAGCGGCCTCTGGCTGCCAGCGGCAGAGGCAGAGCCAAAGCAAGCAGAGAGATTTGATCTCCCTCGTTGTAATCAACAGGTACGAGGAGGAAATCAACAAAAGGACAACTGCAGAGAACGACTTTGTGCTCCTGAAGAAGGTAAAGTGCTGGGCTGCTTACGGCAGGAGGACAGAGCACTTGCAAAGACAAGGGCAGATTTTAATCGAGCTTGTGCCTCGTTAAGAAAAGGGAGCTGAAGCCTGGAGAACCTTAGGGGCAGAGGATGAGGAAGCTGGGAGCTGCTGCTGCTGGCCAAACCTGCAGCACAATAACCCAATTACTGCCTTTGTCGGCGTTTTCTGAGCGCTTGGTTATGTTTAAATTTAATGCAATGCCCCGTGTGCTTGGAGGCTGTCTCAGCCCACCTGTGCGGGTCGGTGTCTGCGTTAGGGCAGAGTGGGGCCCCGAGATGTGTGTACAGCCAGGGGCTGGGGCTCGGCTGCCTGGGGCAGAAAGCTTCCACCCCCCTTTCTGCCACAGGATGTGGATGCTGCCTACATGACCAAGGTGGAGCTTCAGGCGAAGCTGGACTCCCTGGCAGATGAGGTGAACTTCATGAGGAGCCTCTATGAAGCGGTAAGGGGTCCCAGGGGCACGGCGGGGCGGAGAGGGGCCTCAGCACCCAAAGGAGGTTGTGGCGGGGCTGAGCCCGGTGCCGGTGCGGGTTGCAGGAGCTGTCCCAGATGCAGAAGACTGTGTCCGACACCTCCGTGGTGCTGTCCATGGACAACAACCGCAGCCTGGACCTGGACAGCATCATCGCGGAGGTCAAGGCACAGTACGAGGAGATCGCCAACAGGAGCCGGGTGGAGGCCGAGACCTGGTACCAGAGCAAGGTGCGGGGTCCGTGTGGGGCTGGGGCTGGAGGAGCTGGTGGGACTGGGGGGAATGGGGCTATGCTGGGGGGCTGTGGAATTGGCCCAGGGAAGGGGCTGCTGCGGGGCGGTGCAGGGAGCCCAACCGTGCTGCGCCTCACGTGCTCCTCTGGCTTCTGTACCAGTACGAGGAGCTGCAGGTCACAGCAGGAAAGCACGGAGACAGCCTGAAAGACACAAAGGCTGAGATCTCCGAGCTCAACCGCATGATCCAGAGGATACGGGCAGAGATCGAGAGCGTGAAGAAGCAGGTAAGGCTTGCATTTTGGGGAAATGGGTAACTAGTAACTAGCAACTGGTAACTGGGTAACTGGTAACGGATCCTGGTAAGCCCCTTCGGAGCTCCCCTACACCCCATGCTCTGCTCAGAGGCTGCTGTGTTTGGAGCAGCTGAGCCCAGGAGGTGCAGGCACAGAGTGTGGCGTGCCCAGGGACCGCGGGTGCTGTGCACCTCCTGCCCCACTCCTCGCATCCTTGGCTCTGCCCCGCAGTGCGAAACCGTGCAGAGCTCCATCGCGGACGCTGAGCAGCGCGGGGAGCTGGCCATCAAGGACGCCAAAGCCAAGCTGACCGAGCTGGAGGCGGCCCTGAAGAAAGCCAAGGCAGACCTGGCCCAGCAGATGCGTGAGTACCAAGAGCTGATGAACGTCAAGCTGGCCCTGGACATCGAGATCGCGACCTACAGGAAGCTGCTGGAGGGCGAGGAGTGCAGGTGGGCACAGGTCCAACAGAGCTCGACGGCATCCTGCCGGGCCCATGGGGAGGACGCAGCACTCTGCGTCCCCTCTGCTAAAATACGAGCGGTGCTGCAGCGCACCACACTCCTACGGACCCCGAAGAACCAAGCCGCATGGCGCTGATATCCATCCCTTTTCCTTGCAGGATGTCTGGAGAGTGCCAGAGCTCCGTGAGCATCTGTAAGTACCGCTCCCTGCTCCGATGGAGCACGGGGGGCCGTGGGGGGTGCTCCAGCACTTTCGGCCCCACCGGAGGTAACCCCATGCCTCCCGCTTGTCTCTGCAGCTGTGGTGGGCGGCAGCAGCTCCGTAGGAGGTGGATACGGTGGCAGCAGCGGAGTCTACCTTGGAGGAGGAGGAGGAGGAGGAGGAATGGGGTTCGGCGCTGGAAGTGGGAGAGGCAGCTGTAACACAGGCGGCGCTGGCTTCTGCTACAGCTTAGGAGGGGGCGGATTTGGCGCCGGGGGAGGATTTGGCTCTGGAGGAGCAGGGTTCTGCTCCGGAGGGGCAGGGTCCAACTCTGTCGTGGTGGGGTCTGGCAGCATCCTGAAGAACAGCAGCTCCATGTCTGGGTGCCGGCGGGTCTAGGAGAGCAAGCTATCCCCCCTCCCCAGCACCCAAAGGAGAAAGGCAGCAAACCCCACCACGACCACCGCCACCCATCCGCTGCTGTGTGGGGGCCACCCCCCCGTTTGAACCAGACCCCGTCCTCCTTTGGAAACTGCGTGGGGCAGTGATGCTCAGCGATGTGCACCAGCTGGGGCTGCTGACAAGCTCAGCAGAGGGCTCGAGGCGGTCTCACGTCCCCGGTCCTCGCCTTGGGATGCTGCCGGGCTGCTGACTGTGGGGCCAGGAGCTGCCATTTGAAAGCCCCCCCCCCCCCGAAAAGCTACAGCAGTGGTGATCCTAGACCAAGAATTTCCCAGCTGGTCCCAGCCAAAGAGACGTCCTCGCCTGCTGCAGTTTTGTTTTCCTAACCAAGGTGCCAGCATTTCACCAGTGTCCTTCAGAAGCAGCTGTAAAATGTTCGGTTTTGTTCGGGCTTTCCCTTTTTGTTGCAATCGTGGGAATGTTGGCGCTTGTTTGCTTAAGCCTTTCTCCTTTGGCATGTGCCATACCCTAATAAACACTAGAGGCAGTAAACTTGTGTGTTTTTCTGTTCTGACCGGGGAGTTTCGTGTCCTAACAGGACTCCTCTTTGTGGAGATCTGGAAGCATTGCCTGGCTTTCCCTTGCCCTTTGCAGGTGGCACTGGAAGGCCCCGTGGAGGCAGCCGGGTTGGAGCCAGCTCAGCTGGGCTTTGGCACAAGCCTGTGCCACCTCTGCCCCATGGGTGGGGAGCACTGTGTGCTGGCCTTTCAGCCCACCCCAGGCATCTGTGGCTGCTTTCAAGGCGTCTGCCACGGGGACCTTGGAAACACAGCAGGCGCCAGCGCTCAGCCCCCTCTAGGGTGCTACCCCTGTGCAGAAGTAAAGTATTTCTGGGGAGCTTAGAGCCGAAAACTCCCAGTGTGGCTTCACCTCTTGCTCAGAAGACCTTGAGTCATGTCCCTGGTCAACCGCAGCCTTGCTCGGGGCTGTGGGTGAGTCACTTTCAGCTCAGCCCGTGCTCCGCTCCCTGCTTGCAGGTGCTGGAGCACTGGCGCAGCAGCGGCGTGTCACAACTCTGCCAGCTGAGGCATGTAACTGCTTGGCTGGGGACATGCTTTGGACAAAGGTAAACGCACTGGTAAGCTGTAAAGGGACCCGAGATGGTGCTGAATGAAGACAGCGATGTCCCTTGGAGTCAACCAAAGCTGGCTGTGCTGTGGGAGCACCTCCAGCCCATGCCTCCTGAGGGAGGGCTGCCCCACGCAGAAACAAAGGGCTGCTAGGTGTGCACAAAGGCTTTGCTTAAAACAAACACCAAAAAGCACTTTTCTTTTGTTCCTCTGATTGCAGCAGCAATTAAGGGAGGATTCTTCTGGGCAGGACTGAGACATGACAAAGTTTCTGCCTGTTGGAGCACTGAGAACTTCACCTGACCCGAAAGAATTTCTGTTTAATTTCGTTGTCATTGCCCTCCGTGTTGAAAGTCCCTTCTAGAACATGCTCGCACAGTGAAGATATCTAGATGCCAAGTGCTTTATCGGAAGCATGGGGACTTAACGCTCTGCTTAGCTTCTCCTCCAGAACTTCTCCTGGTCTGAGGCTGACGGCATCTCCCAAGTTCGGTGCGCGCTGGCAGCTCCCTGCTGAGCCTTTTGCCCCAGGCGTCTCCCTCATTCCTGTCCCTTCGTTGTCCTCCAGCAGGGAGGACGTGGTTGGAGGCCACGGGGGCCCAGTCTGCCCGTTGTATTTGGACGTACGGTGCTGCTGAGCCCCAAATCCCTGCCCGATTTCCCAAACTTGGCCGCAGACACAGTGGTGACTCAACGAGCGCGTTATCTAAACACGTGTGCTTGGGACGGGAGCATTGTGCTGACTTAGCGCATCTCCCGCCGAGCACGGCTGGGAACGTGAAACCTCCCGAGCCCGTCGTCCTGCCTACAGGAAAGAAAGAAAGCCACGCAACTGTGGATTTGGTAATCCGGAGGGGGGCGAGGGAAGAAATAAGTCGCTTGCTAAACGTGTGTGTATGCACACAGGGGTGCCTGCACCACGACGTCCCAAGCCCACAGCACCCGCCTGATCCCTGTGGTGCGGCAGGCAGTGCCAACACACATTCAGCAGATAAATCAAAAGTGAAATGCACTCACTGCCCGAGTCAGTACTGCCAGGTCTCACCTGCTATTTGCCCAATTTTTTTGTCCCAAAATTTGGAGAGAAAGACCAGCGAGCCACACTAGGGTCTGTGGTCTGTGTGCACCATGGGGCACAGCCACCAAAGCCCCGTCACTCCCATGGTCTCACGGGGTTCTGGCTCTGTATTTTTTGGCTGGCTCCTTTCCCTGACCCCTGCCCATGGATGAGGTGCCAGTGCTGGGGTGGGATGAGCAGCCCCTGGGGCATGGCCGCGTTTCGGTGGTGCTGCCAGTTTAACCGCACATTAAGTGCTGCCTGGGTGCCTGAGGCGCTTTTGGAAATAGGAGCCTGGGTGATATTTTAGGAGGTATTTAAACTTCTGAAGATACCAGGAGTTGCTCGTGTGGATTTTCAGGAAGCACTTAATTGCCTGTGTCCTATGGGAACTTCTGAGAGTCTCGTCAGACAGCACAGTTAGATGCCTAAATAACCATAAAGAGGCTTGGGCTTCAATATTGCCTAGGCGGCGTTAAAGTTGTGGTGCTCTGGTTCTCCTGCTGTCAGGGATTGCTGAAAACTAATAAAGAAGATGAACTTCTCAGTAAGAATTTTTAAAAAGAGGCAGTAGGTGTTATTTGGTAGCCAAGTTTCTGCAGGACAACAGGATGAATGCACAGTGGTTCACAGTCTTATGGCAAGTTTAGCTTGTAAGCTGATTCCTTCTCAGTAACGATACCAGAACCAGAGCATTTTGATAAGCTTCTACCGTTCTAAAACCCGGTGACTGCTTTCAAATAAGTGAAAAAAGGATACCTACCCGAGGTCTTGAAGGAGGGCTCAACACAGCTTACAAGTGTGTCTGTCTGCCAAAACTATATTTGCATATAAATGCTGAAGTGAGCCAGGTAGCTGAAAAGCATGCATTTCCTCAAGTGAAAGTCCTTGTGCTCTCTGTTCTCCATTTTTATATGCCTCTACAAACAAGTTGAGCTCTTCAGCATCCTCTGCCTAGCTAATTGCATTTAAGTGTTTATGTTGTGTTACGTGGGCAGTAGGACTTTGCATGCCTCCTCTCTGCCTGTTCTCAGGGCTGGTTGCCTGCCTGCCCGCACAGCAGCGGCTGAGCTGCTGCTGCATTTCCTGGCTCTTCTCATGGTCAGTCCCTTCCTGAAACCCTCAGGAAATCCCCAAGGGATTTCCCATCTGTGATGGTCGTGGCACTTCTCCACTGTTGCAGAGACCCTCTCGGCATGAAGATACCGGGGCTTGTGTTCAATGAGTTTGGTCCAAAACTGAAAGAATTTCCAGCACTAGCCGTTGCCACGGCATCTCTTCTCTGGTAAGGTTTCATTGATTGAAAAGATGCAAAGCCTCATCAAAATGCAATTTGCTGAGCCCTAGCTCTGGGTTGAGAAACTACTTCTCTAAGCCAAAGGCAATTTTCCATGTAAAAAGAAGGCTAAGGGCGTAACTTAGGTGTGTTTTGGGAATTGTGTAAGCCATGCTACAATTTGGCATGAGCCACAGTGCCTGCCTGCCATAGGGCTTTGGAGTGGAAGATCAAAATAGAGATAAACATAAGCAGGGAAACAACCACAATGGATGAAAGGTGAAAAAAAGACTAGTCTAACACAGGGAGACTGTTACCGTGCCACAGAAGTACAAGACTTCTTAGTCATTGAGTACTACCCTTTGGTAGACACGGTTGTATCTTTGTTAATTTTCTTCTGCATTATAGGGTGTGTTTCTGGGTAGGGTCAATGTTTGGCAAATTGAAGATGAAAATCTGTAAACCACGCCAAGCTGATGAAGACAGTAACTGTCTCCTCCTTCACGCCCATGCAAACCCAGCCCACCTCCAGAAACAGATAAAAGAGAGCATCTGCTGCCCTCCAGTCAGAGGGACTTACTTCCCTTCTCTTTGCACTCACCTCCTCGCAGCCCAACCCCATCGATCGTTCTTCTCTTTTTGACTTTGACCCCACTTGGAAGAAGCAGCCATGTCTCGGCAGTCTGTCTGCAGAAGCTTTGGAGGAGGGAGTAGAAGGGGCTACAGCTCTTGCTCTGCCATCGGTGGTGGCTTTGGAGGAGGTGGCGGCAGAAGCAGGAGCAGCTACAGCTCCTTCTCTATGTCCAGGGGATATGGAGGTGGTGGACGTTGTGGAGGGTTTGGCAGCAGGAGCCTCCACAACATGGGTGGCAGCGGAAGGATTGCCATGGGAGGATGCTACGGTGGCGGAGGCTATGGAGGCAGAATGGGCGGCTTCGGTGGAGGCTATGGAGGAGGACTAGGCAGCTACGGAGGAGGAATGGGCGGCTTCGGAGGAATGGGTGGTGGAGGAATGGGCGGTGGTGGAATGGGCGGTGGAGGAATGGGCGGCTTTGGTGGAGGCATGGGTGGTTATGGTGGAGGCATGGGTGGTGGAGGAATGGGCGGCTTTGGTGGCCCAGGCTTCGGCATGCACGGCTTCGGTGGCCCTGGCAGAGGTGGCCCCGGCATCCAGCCGGTGCAGGTCGACTCGAGTCTCCTGCAGCCGGTCCACGTTGAGATTGACCCCCAGATCCAGCAGGTCAAAAACCAGGAGAAGGAGCAGATCAAGACTCTTAACAATCAGTTTGCTTCCTTCATTGACAAGGTGAGAGGGTGGGATTGTGACTAGTAAGGGTCAGCGTTTGGAGGAGCTGTCAAGTTCTGCAGAAATTTTCTCCTTTATGAGCTAAGCATCAGTAGGCTGAGAAGCTTGGGAAGAGCCTTGCTCTTAAGTACTGCTAGGGAAAAGATGAGAATCTCTCTTCCACATGAGATCAAAGCTATATCTTCAGGGCTTACTCCAGCCTGTTGCACCAGGTTCAGCTAATAGGTTATTCCTGCAAACAGGCTAAACGCCTCCAAACGTTTTCTGGTTTCATGCACAAAATTTCACTTCTGCACCTTTCCCTTTCCAAATACCCTTCAGTTTATGTATTCACTAATGTTTTTTTTTTTTTTTTTTTCCTCTCTCTCTCTCTTTTTTTTTTTTTTTTTTCCCCAAGTATCCAGGGTTTTAGTTTAGACTAGAAATCTCAACTTTCTAGGCTACCTGCCGTGGGAGAGTATTGCAGCTGGTGCTACACTTTAAAGCTCCTTTGATTTGAATATGACTTAGAACTTTCCTCCCTTTCTTGACCTCGCAATGTTGTCAACAACAGAGCTTCTAAACAAAATGCTAGCTACCTCTTGTGTCATCATGCCAAGAAGAACTGGTGCCCTTTTCACAAGGTGGACGGGGTGTCCTGTCTGCTGCTGTTGCTTCATGTCTGACGGTGGATGCTCCATGTGTTGGCTTTCAGGTGCGCTTCCTGGAGCAGCAGAACAAGGTGCTCTCCACCAAGTGGGAGCTGCTGCAGCAGCAAGGGCCCTCGGGGCCGAGGAAGAACCTGGATGTCCTCTTTGAGAATTACATCCAGAACCTGAAGAGGCAGCTGGACTCGATCCTGGCACAGAGGGGGCAGCTGGAATCAGAGCTGCAGAACATGCAGCAGTACGTTGAGGATTACAAAACCAAGTAAGTGCAGTGCTGAAGTAACACAGAAAGCAGCTCGAGCAGCTGACAGTGATGGTAATCTTTATTTCACAGGTCACCTTTCTTTACATGTGTACATTTTATAGCAATTATGGACAAAGTTTGGTCAATTTAAATATTTATTCTGTTTGTATGTGTGTGTGTATGTGTTTGTTTTGTTTAGCATTGCCTTAGGCAGGAAAATTCAGGAAACTCAGCTTATATTTTTACTCTCCATAGGTATGAGGAAGAGATCAACAGGCGCACAGCAGCCGAGAATGAGTTTGTGGTGCTCAAGAAGGTGAGTCACAGGCACTAGAAAATGATTGATTGAATATCAGGCTTTGTCTGTGCTTTAAGGGGTTTCTCTCTTGGATGGGAAAACCAACGGAGATTGTAGGATCCGAGGGCGGCTCCTGGAAGCCTCTCGCTTTTTCCTGCACGGCTGAATAGCTCTGTCACAGCTGTTACCTTCAGCACCGACCAACTTCTGTGGTCTTGAAGGATTTCCAAGAGGAAATGAAAGCACTCTCTGTGATCTGTCCTGCAGGATGTGGACACTGCCTACATGACCAAGGTGGAGCTGGAAGCCAAGGTGGGAGCTCTGACCGACGAGATCAACTTCCTGAGGTGCATCTACGAGGAGGTAAGAGCCTGCCCGAGCTGCAGCGAGGTGCGGGGGGAGTCCAGGCACCGAGGGCAGGCGAGGTGCCCGTGGGGCTGCAGTCCGGAGAGTCGCTGGGGCTGCCGGAATGGCTGCTCTGCGCTGCCCTCCTCTCCTGGCACGCTGAGGCTGACTCCTGTGCTTGGTTGCAGGAGCTGGCTCAGATGCAGACAATCAGCCGCGACCTGTCTGTGGTGGTGTCCATGGACAACAACCGCCACCTGGACCTGGACAGCATCATCGAGGAGGTCAGGCGCCAGTACGAGCAGATCGCTCAGAGCAGCAGAGCAGAAGCTGAGGCTTGGTACCAGAGCCAGGTGAGCTGGGAAGCACTTGAGGGAGCTGGGGTGGTGGTTTGAGTTTGCAGATGAACTGTGACAAAGTGAGAGATGTCTTTAAGCTAACGGTGCTGGAGGAAGTCTCAAAAGGAAGGGTGTTGCAGCTGAGGGGTCTGGCTCCCTCTTCACAAGTCCAGAATCTTACTCTGGCATTCTGTCTCAATAAACAACATCCATTATTTAGAAACTACCAGGACAAAGTATCTTTACAGAAACCAAAGGACACTTGTTTGTCTAACTAAGATCTTTCTCCAAATTCAGAAATGTAGGAGACAATGATAATTGTATCTTAGAACCATCTTAGAACATAGAGCTGGGCATCTACCTTTTAGGGACCACTGTGTTGGGTGCTCTTAGCAGCACATGAGCTAGGGAAGTTGAGAATCTTGTCTAGGCATTAGGAACGTTTCACTGAAGGGTTGTTTGTCTCGTTACCATCAGTACGAACAGCTGCAGAGCACTGCTGGAATGCACGGGGACAGCCTGCGCAACACCAAGATTGAGATCCAGGAGCTGACCAGGAACATCCAGAGGCTGCGGGCTGAAATTGAGAATGTGAAGAAGCAGGTAGGGGTTATTTGGTGTCTCACTGGATACCAGCTGTATCACAAACCCAGTTGTGTGGGGCAAAAACATTTTCTTCAACTACTGCTGTTGCCTTCATGGTGTTGACTTTTTTTCCTCTGCTTGAGGCTTGGGGGTCGATGCAGGTGACAAAATGTGACCTGAGAATATGCTCTTCTTCTTGCTCAGAACCAGCAGCTGCAGGCAGCTATTGCTGAGGCCGAGGAGCGTGGTGAGATGGCTCTGAAGGATGCCAGGTTGAAACTGGAGGAGCTGGAAAGTGCCCTGAGCAAAGACAAGGAAGAGCTGGCTCGCCTGTTGAAGGAGTACCAGGAGCTGCTGAACATCAAGATTGCCCTGGATGTGGAGATTGCCATGTACAGGAAGCTGCTGGAGGGAGAGGAGAACAGGTAAAACATTCCACCTCTGATTCCAGGGCGATGTTGCAACCTGGGCTGGACCCCATGAGATTTGACATCACAGTGTAAGCTCAAAGCAGCTTTTCGGATTACAATGGGTAGATACATCTATTTGTACATTACATTTAAGGTTCTTAGGATTGTCAATTGACAATCCTGGTGATATAAACAATATTTTGTTCTAACACATACAGATTTCATAATGAACCTGAAGTTTGGAAGAACCTCATTGCAAAGAGGGATTATCACTATCTTCCCTCCCTAAATATTTTAGTGTTAGTGGGGTTCCCTATATAGTTGAAAAAAAAAAAAAAAAAAAAAAAAAAGCAGGTACACCTATGGTTACATAATGTAAATTAACTTCTCAGAATATAAGATATCTCTTTTGTTAGGCTACTAAAATATACTATTTCCTTTTTCAGGCTTTGCAACGACGGCATGTCCAACGTGAATGTCTGTAAGTATCCTCAGTTGTTTCCTTGTGGAATCACAGTGGGCTGTGTATTTTGGAGAAGCAATATGCCACGGCCCCATGCATAACCTGTGCTTCTCTTCCAGCTGTGGTAGGCAGGACCACCATCTCCGGAGGCCGAGGAGGCATGGGAGGAGGCTTCGGAGGCAGCGGCATGGGAGGAGGCTTCGGCGGCAGCAGCATGGGAGGAGGCTTTGGCGGCAGCGGCATGGGAGGAGGCTTCGGCGGCAGCGGCATGGGAGGAGGAATGGGAGGAGGAGTATGTGGAGTAGGAGGAGGCTTTGGAGGTGGAAGCTCTGGAGGCAGCTGTGGCATGGGAGGAGGAATGTACAGCGGAGGCTTCTCTTCTGGAAGTGGAAGGATGTGCGCGTCTGGAGGTGGCAACTTCAGCTCCGGTGGGGGATCCTCCTCCGTCCGCAGATGTGTCACAACCACCTCCGTCAAGTCTTCAGGAGTAAGGTTCTGAGCCCTGAAGGCAGATCGAGAAACAAAAGAAGCTTCTCCTCCCCTCTCCTGGCAGCAGCCCAGCCTCCTTAAATCCGACTCCGGTATCCCGCAAGGAAACGAACTGTGTCCCTCTCGGTCCACCACCTACCCGCTGGGCCTCCGGGCTCCTTCACAGGAAGGGAGCCTCATGGCCGTGCCACGCTGTTCACTAGCCCCATGCCCAGCGATGAATAACTGAGCAAAGAAAAGTCTCTCGTGTGGATACCCAGCGCGGAGAGCTGATTTAAAGGAGGGAAATGCTCTGCCTTTCTTGCTGCCTTGTACATTTCTCGCTGCCTTGTGGCAAATGTGTATAAAAACACTCTCTGTGCCTATTCCGTCAGGTTGCTTCCTAGATGGCCGTATCCCTGGGGTGCTTCTGCATGCAGTACATCCTGCTGCTTCCATTCACTTGTGCTGCGGGGCATGGCAGGCAGGGGCAAGTGGACTCCTCCCTTGGCAGAGCCGGGGAGCAAGCAGCCTCTCTGCAGGCGACCAGAGGGACAAATTGTCCCGGGGCGAAGCACCTGGGCAGCTTTAGGTGCCCGGTGTCTCCTGCTAGACGCAGGAGCACTCTCGAGCCGTGGCTTCGGGCTCCACTTGCCCTTGCTCCATGGTACCTGCTGACATCTCCTGCCCGCGTGGACACTTTGCAAAGAAAACCAAGCTTGCTTTTCTGCGCTAGGCCCGCTGTGACATGGAACCAGATGTACTGTGCCCCCTCCTTTCCTTTCTGTGTGTGATATGTCCTTGGGATGTTGCCATTCTCAATAAATTGCAGAGAACATTCACGGTGTTTGCTCGTCACTGCTTTAGAAGTCTCTCCTCCGTAGGATTGCCTCTGGGGAAGCGATGTGGTGGGAACCTGGGTTGTGCTCAGCACGTCATGGCTGTGCCATGAGGGCCTGGCGCGTGTCCAGGCATGGGGGACTCTGCCCCGCACTGTTACGGCCTCACCTTGAGCACCGGGTGTGGGTGTCGCAGGATGAGAGGGCCTCAAAACTATCAGGGAGCCTCCAAAGGAGGGTGACAAAGATGGTGAAGGTTCTTGAGGGAAGGACATGTGAGGAATGGCCAAGGTCTCTGGGTATGTTTGGCCCAGAGCAGTGCAGGCTGAGGTGACACCTCCTCTTCTCCAGACTAAACAACCCCAGCTCCCTCAGCAGCTCCCCCTACAGCTTGTGTTCCAGACCATTTTTATGGCTCTCTTCCAACTCAGGATATGCCATAACTCTTGATATCTCGATAAAAGACTCATGACTTTTTTTTTGAAAACATGAGCCCACACATAGGATGTTCTGATCAAATGTTATGCAGGCAGACAGCTCAGACAGAAACATTTTTCTAGTATTCACGACTCAGCCATGGTAACAACCAAGGGATTTGAAGGACTGTCTCACAGCATCCCCTTCGTATCTCCCCATACACCAGTAGGCCACCGTGTTAGGTGAGGAGGGTGGCAGTGGTCCTGAGGGGGGAGGCCACCTCTCCAGCTGCCTGGGATGGTGGATATGGACGCTGGCCAAGCAGCTGGCCTGAGGCCTACAAGGCGGCGGTGGCCAGGTGGGCTGCACAGCTTGGAGGCCTGAGGGCACCAAGGGATGATCTGTGCTGACTTGTGGCCATCACGTCCTCACCGGCCATCTGAAAAGTCAGACAAGTCTCTCGGTGCCTCGTCTCTGCATTGAGAATGAGTGGGAGAGATTTGGTGTGGTGCGAGGGGGAGGCCGGGGAGCAGGAGGTGGGCAGAATGCTGATGTGTTTGATCTGCGCTGTGCTGCAGTGCCTCCACCACAAGAAGAGATCAAAGAGTCAGAAACCGCTCTCAGTAGTGGTTTGGGAGTCCCACAACAACCCCTGTGAGCGACCAGTGTCCCTGTAGCAGGTCAGCAGGTGCCGACTTTGGGAGAGGGCCACTGGAGGCAACGGGGAATGGTTAGAGGGGTCTTGGAAGAGGGCCTTGTGCTCCCTGTGGGGAGCAGCAGAGCAGCGGTAGAGCTGGCAAAGGTGGCCTTGTTTGGCACCCAAGGCAGAGGATGGAACGGCAACGCCTGTGAGGAGCTGAGCCTCTGCCAAGAGCATTTTGGGTTTGGCCTGGGGCAGAGTCAACTGCTTTGGTGCTTAATTGGAGCGCTCGGTTTCCTTTCAGCCTTAGCACCTGAACGCAGCGTTGTGGGCATTGCTGTGAGGAGTGATGGTGGCATCCTTGTCGATGCCACCGCTCGAGTTTCATGCCAGAATCTCTTTACTGTGCATGGGCTGAAGGTGCAGCCTGGCACTGCATCTTTTTTTTTTTTTCTGCAGAGTTTATGTTTTGCCTAGTGTTGATGATTTTGCTGCATATAACTTCTTGTGTAAGAGATCAGAAGGGATTGCTGGAGCCCAAGCTGCCTATCGAGTTTCACCTGGAGGAGGCTGATGCGACTCCAGGTCTGGAATAATCTACACATCTTGTCTGGAGATGTCAGAGTGACTCAATCTGGGCGTCTTATCTGTATGTGCCGAATGTGGTCAGCATCCAGGCATTTGGCTGACTTGACAGATTTTGCCCCTGGTTGTGGAGTCGCCATGTGGGATGTTACAAGCACCTCGTGCTGCCTACTGAGAAAAGCGTCTCCCGTGTGTGTGGTAATCTGGAGGAAGGTCATGAGGAGATATGACCTGTTTTTTCCTGACAGAAAATTAAGCTACCTTACGTTTCTCTGGAACTGCACCCAATGGACAGGAGTAATGGATTGCAGCATGAGGTGGAGTGTTTATTTATCTGTCCTGGATTAATGACCAAGGAATTAGATCCTTGTTTTGAAAGAGGTGTCCCTTCTCTGCTGTGTGGATGGCTGCCAATTCTACAGCAGCAGCTTTTGGCTGAGCCAAGCTGCAGCCATCTGGGTAGCCCTTGGCCAAGTGTTCCTTGAGTCCCTCAAGGGTAACGTTCTCCATGCTCCTATGCCCTGTTGCATGAAGAGGCTGTGGAGCCAAGCATCCTCCATCTCGGTGGCATTTAGTGGCTTTTATGGTTTGGATTCCTTTAGCTATTCCGTGAGACAGTTTTCCTAGGGCTTTCAAGTGCCTGTGGCTAATGGCTAATACCTACTGATATTTTCAAACAATGCTTCATTGTGCAAGTCTTATGGGATATCATGGATGTAAATTTAATACTTAGATCTTTTGAATAACCTTAAATTCATGTTCATTATTATTTTAAATCTTTTGAAGGTTCATAATGTTTATTTTCTCTTCTCATTTTTAGATTACTTGTGCTGGCTACATACAAGAGGAAACGTAAAAATTTAGTGCTTTATTTCACACATTAGCTGAAATGCATATTTGATTTCATATTTCCAGGCTGATAATGCCTACGGAATGCTTTTTAAATGGCATTTACACAACTCTGCCTCCTTGTAACCAGCACCTGTAATCTAGGTTCTTCAGGATACTGTGCATCAGTATCATTTTATATTTTATGCCCTAATCTGGATCTTTGTGCATAATGAGTTTAAATTTCTTTCACATGCAATTCTGTAATTGGCATCTTTATTTCAAAGACATCCTACAGAATAAATTTCTTACCTTTCCCAATGAAAAAAATTAAAAATAAGAGTATATACTATGCCTTAGAAGTTGAAGTAGTTCCATTTCTTAACATTTTTCCACTTGAGTTGTCTCATCTGTGTATATAACCAGGTAAAGAAGAGGTCAGCATTCCTCTAAGCAGCAGGAACCCCTGTCTCAAATTATTCGTCTGTCTTTTCTCTTCTGTGGTGCTTGTCTCTGTCCCCAGTCATCATCGCTGCAGCAGCTGCTGAAGTTTCCCTCTGTTCTTCCCCAGGCAATCATTCCCCATCGCTGCCCGAAGAGCGCGGGGAAGGAGCGTGGCGATTCACACTGTGTTCTTCTCTCTGCTCCAGCCTTGTCCCAGTTGGTTTTAACAGATCTGAGGAGATACGGTTGGAGGGAATTTAATCCGCAGGGAGAAGACACTCCCATCCAAAGTGACACCACGCACACTCCAAAGAGGTGTAATTCCTTCCTAGCAGGAGAATATGCTGAGTCTCTTCAAACTTTGGTGCCACGAATTCCCATTGAAGATTGGGAAACTTCTAAAATGCCAAAGGCAATTTCACATATAAAAAGGAGATTTAGGGTGTGTTTAAGGAATTGTGAAAGCTATATTATAGGTTGTATTTCATCAAAAGTTCTCCTTTCAGTGAAGCTTTGATTGGAAAGATCTATATCTGGAATTGTTCGGAGCCATTAAAGAAGGTTGGGAATCCAATGAGGGGCTGCAGAAAAGTGCATTATCGTGCAAGGTGGTTTCCAACATGTCATAAAATTATGAGAGGCCACTTAGTCACTGAGACCTGTTTCGATGTTCTTGTGCTTTTATTCACTTCTATATTGCAGGGTGTGTTTCTAGGCAGGCCCAAATATGGTAAAGCTACACTGAGAAGCTGTCAACAACACCATGCTGATGAAAATAATAAATTGGTTTCCACCTTCACACCCAAGCCGCTCCAGCCCACCTCCAGAAGCGGATAAAAGGGAGTGTCTGGAGCCGTGGAGCCAGAGAAGACTGCGCACACTTCTCTCTGCATTCATTCCTCAGCTGCACAGCTCTGTTGGTCTATCTGCTCATCTTGACTTTGACCCCACTTGGAAGAAGCAGCCATGTCTCGGCAGTCTGTCTGCAGAAGCTTTGGAGGAGGGAGTAGAAGGGGCTACAGCTCTTGCTCTGCCATCGGTGGTGGCTTTGGAGGAGGCAGCAGCAGGAACAGAATCAGCTACAGCTCATATTCCTCATCCAGGGGATATGGAGGTGGTGGACAGTGTGGAGGGTTTGGCAGCAGAAGCCTCCATAACATGGGTGGCAGCAGAAGAATTGCCATAGGTGGATGCTACGGTGGTGGAGCCTATGGAGGCAGAATGGGCGGCTTCGGTGGAGGCTACGGAGGAGGAATGGGTGGCTTCGGTGGAGGAATGAGTTGTGGAGGAATGGGTGGCTTTGGTGGAGGAATGGGTGGTGGTGGAATGGGTGGTGGAGGAATGGGTGGCTTTGGTGGAGGAATGGGTGGTGGAGGAATGGGTGGTGGAGGAATGGGCGGCTTTGGTGGAGGAATGGGCGGCTTTGGTGGAGGCATGGGTGGTGGAGGAATGGGCGGCTTTGGTGGTCCCGGCTTCCCTGGAGGCATCCAGCCGGTGCAGGTCGACTCGAGTCTCCTGCGGCCAGTCCACGTTGAGATTGACCCCCAGATCCAGCAGGTCAAAAACCAGGAGAAGGAGCAGATCAAGACTCTTAATAATCAGTTTGCTTCCTTCATTGACAAGGTGAGAACTTAGGACCAATTTTGTGTGGACTCGGGCTTTTTAAACAACTTTCCCATGGTGTGGAAAGGGAATTTTTTTCTTACCATCAAGTTTGATGGTACGTTTGATAGCACTTGATAAAGTTGCAAGAATGATGCCATTGCAGCAAGTTGTAATTAAGGTCTTATTAAGTAATACTGAACAATAGACAAGGTTTTCATGCTAATGGAAGATTAAAGACAGTGTCATCAGGACATTCTGTAGATTCTCTTGTCCAGTAATTTCTTCAGCTTAATTTATAGTGATTCAGGGTAAAGTCATCATAGTATACTTAGCTGTTCTAAGAGTTCTCATTACTGTAATTCAATTTGATGAAGCTTTTTTTTCAAGGAGCTCATCCTTTTAACATATGAGTGTTAAATACCATTCAAGTGAATTTGGATTAATATAATTGCAAATAGAAACCAATGACAGAATCACTTACAGAATATATCAGCAGTTAGATGAATCAGTAATTGCTTCCTTGACTTCACAATTGCTGAGATGACAGTAATGTCCAAACCCGATGTTTCGGAGAGAGTGCAACTTATTTTCCAATTGGCAACAACTATTCAAGCAAAAGTGAAAACTTCAGAAAGGCCCACAACTTAAAAATGCATGTGAAATATCAGGCATTAGCAGCTCGGAGCTTTGAGTTGGCCACAGTTGATTTGGGAAATGATTCTGTTGGCCTCCCAAAGAAGCGGGAGGTTGAGGAGTGTGCTGCCCTCCAGGGTGCATAACTCACACAAGCCTCCGTGGGCTTTCAGGTGCGCTTCCTGGAGCAGCAGAACAAGGTGCTCTCCACCAAGTGGGAGCTGCTGCAGCAGCAAGGGCCCTCGGGGCCGAGGAAGAACCTGGATGTCCTCTTTGAGAACTACATCCAGAACCTGAGGAGGAGACTCGAGTCTCTAGTGGGACAGAGGGGAGAGCTGGAGTCGGAACTGCAGAACATGCGGCAATACGTCGAGGAGTACAAAACCAAGTAAGTGCCGAGACAGAGCGAGGAGGAAGGAAGCAGCAAGGCAGGAGAGCAGGGCCAGCCTGCGAGTGCCTGCTGTGCCTTCCCTCTGCTCGGGAGCTCTCCAAAGGGGGCCGGAGGCTTCTGCACAAGGCCAGGGGTTCTGCTGCTCGAGCACTGCAGGAGCCTCATCTTGTCCATCACCTTCCACAGGTACGAAGAAGAAATCAACAGGCGCACGGCTGCTGAGAACGAGTTTGTGGTGCTGAAGAAGGTGAGTGCCAGAGGCAGGAGGAGGGCGGTGAGCTGGAGGCAGGAGGCTGTAGGGAGGCAGCACTCGGACGGGCAGCTGCCTGCAGCAGGCCCTGGCTGCTGGCAGCCCCTGAGTGATGGGGAGAGGCCGGTGCCCATCTGCGTGATCTGTCCTGCAGGATGTGGACTGTGCCTACATGACCAAGGTGGAGCTGGAAGCCAAGGTGGGAGCTCTGACCGACGAGATCAACTTCCTGAGGTGCATCTACGAGGAGGTAAGAGCCTGCCCGAGCTGCAGCGAGGTGCGGGGGGAGTCCAGGCACCGAGGGCAGGCGAGGTGCCCGTGGGGCTGCAGTCCGGAGAGTCGCTGGGGCTGCCGGAATGGCTGCTCTGCGCTGCCCTCCTCTCCTGGCACGCTGAGGCTGACTCCTGTGCTTGGTTGCAGGAGCTGGCTCAGATGCAGACAATCAGCCGCGACCTGTCTGTGGTGGTGTCCATGGACAACAACCGCCACCTGGACCTGGACAGCATCATCGAGGAGGTCAGGCGCCAGTACGAGCAGATCGCTCAGAACAGCCGGGCTGAAGCTGAGGCTTGGTACCAGAGCCGGGTGAGTTGGCAAGAGCCAAGGGCAGCTGGGGCAGTGTCTGCCCGTCCATGGAGCACAGGGGATGGCTGAGTGCTTGTGAGGTTGTCTCATCGATGGGTTGTTTGTCTCGGTGTCATCAGTATGAAGAGCTGCAGAGCACAGCTGGCAGGCATGGGGACAGCCTGCGCAACACCAAGATTGAGATCCAGGAGCTGACCAGGAACATCCAGAGGCTGCGGGCAGAAATTGAGAGCGTGAAGAAGCAGGTAGGGGTTATTTGGTGTCTCACTGGATACCAGCTGGATCACAAATGTTATTGTGTGGGGCAAAAACATTTTCTTCAAGCACTCTAGTTGAACTGACTTCATGATATTGCGTTTTTCCTCGACCCCTCTGCTTGAGGCTTGGGGGTCGATGCAGGTGACAAAATGTGACCTGAGAATTTGTTCTTCTTCTTGCTCAGAACCAGCAGCTGCAGGCAGCTATTGCTGAGGCTGAGGAGCGTGGTGAGATGGCTCTGAAGGATGCCAGGACAAAACTGGAGGAGCTGGAATGTGCCCTGAGCAAAGACAAGGAGGAGCTGGCTCGCCTGTTGAAGGAGTACCAGGAGCTGCTGAACATCAAGATTGCCCTGGATGTGGAGATTGCCATGTACAGGAAGCTGCTGGAGGGAGAGGAGAACAGGTACCATTCTTTATTTGTGTCTATTTGACTAAACCATTCTTGATAGACTATTCTGTGTGTGGATTGGGTCTTGTCCTAACCCACTGGAGATTAAAGTCATATTTTAAACATGCTTTAATTCTTAGCCCTACTCAGAAATGTTTTGCATCTTTCTTATAAGAGGTGGCTTTGGTGTTGCTTATTTGTGTTAAGAAATAATTGGGAAATCAGAAAGAATTTGGAAAATACATACAGTAAATAAAAAAGGAAAATCTCAGCTGAAAAAGCTTGCACTTCCAGTAAGACTAACTGGTACTGTTTTCATTTTCAGGCTTTGCAACGACGGCATGTCCAACGTGAATGTCTGTAAGTATCCTCAGTTGTTTCCTTGTGGAATCACAGTGGGCTGTGTATTTTGGAGAAGCAATATGCCACGGCCCCATGCATAACCTGTGCTTCTCTTCCAGCTGTGGTAGGCAGGACCACCATCTCCGGAGGCCGAGGAGGCATGGGAGGAGGCTTCGGAGGCAGCGGCATGGGAGGAGGCTTCGGCGGCAGCAGCATGGGAGGAGGCTTTGGCGGCAGCGGCATGGGAGGAGGCTTCGGCGGCAGCGGCATGGGAGGAGGAATGGGAGGAGGAGTATGTGGAGTAGGAGGAGGCTTTGGAGGTGGAAGCTCTGGAGGCAGCTGTGGCATGGGAGGAGGAATGTACAGCGGAGGCTTCTCTTCTGGAAGTGGAAGGATGTGCGCGTCTGGAGGTGGCAACTTCAGCTCCGGTGGGGGATCCTCCTCCGTCCGCAGATGTGTCACAACCACCTCCGTCAAGTCTTCAGGAGTAAGGTTCTGAGCCCTGAAGGCAGATCGAGAAACAAAAGAAGCTTCTCCTCCCCTCTCCTGGCAGCAGCCCAGCCTCCTTAAATCCGACTCCGGTATCCCGCAAGGAAACGAACTGTGTCCCTCTCGGTCCACCACCTACCCGCTGGGCCTCCGGGCTCCTTCACAGGAAGGGAGCCTCGTGGCCGTGCCACGCTGTTCACTAGCCCCATGCCCAGCGATGAATAACTGAGCAAAGAAAAGTCTCTCGTGTGGATACCCAGCGCGGAGAGCTGATTTAAAGGAGGGAAATGCTCTGCCTTTCTTGCTGCCTTGTACATTTCTCGCTGCCTTGTGGCAAATGTGTATAAAAACACTCTCTGTGCCTATTCCGTCAGGTTGCTTCCTAGATGGCCGTATCCCTGGGGTGCTTCTGCATGCAGTACATCCTGCTGCTTCCATTCACTTGTGCTGCGGGGCATGGCAGGCAGGGGCAAGTGGACTCCTCCCTTGGCAGAGCCGGGGAGCAAGCAGCCTCTCTGCAGGCGACCAGAGGGACAAATTGTCCCGGGGCGAAGCACCTGGGCAGCTTTAGGTGCCCGGTGTCTCCTGCTAGACGCAGGAGCACTCTCGAGCCGTGGCTTCGGGCTCCACTTGCCCTTGCTCCATGGTACCTGCTGACATCTCCTGCCCGCGTGGACACTTTGCAAAGAAAACCAAGCTTGCTTTTCTGCGCTAGGCCCGCTGTGACATGGAACCAGATGTACTGTGCCCCCTCCTTTCCTTTCTGTGTGTGATATGTCCTTGGGATGTTGCCATTCTCAATAAATTGCAGAGAACATTCATGGTGTTTGCTCGTCACTGCTTTAGAAGTCTCTTTTCCCTGGGAGAAGAGGAGGAGGCCAAGGGAAGGCCTCATGGCGGCCTGCAGCTCCCTCATGAGGGGAGTGGAGGGGCAGGCTCTGAGCTCTGCTCTCTGAGGACAGTGACAGGATCCGAGGGAACGGCATGGAGCTGGGACAGGGTAGGGTCAGGCTGGGTGTGAGGGAAATGTTCTGCACCCAGAGGTGGCTGGGCACTGGGACGGGCTCCCCAGGGATGGCACCGAGCTGCAGGAGTTCAGGAAGTGTTTGGAGAACCCTCTCCGATGTAGGGTCTGATGTTTGGGTGCTCTTGTGTGGAACCAGGAGTTAGAGTAATTTATCCTCGTGGTTGTTTTCCCGCTTGGGATATTCTCTGCTATCTCTGGATATATGTTGATAAAAGCTTATTGACTTTTATCAGTTGTAGCATTGCCTGAAAATGGAAGTCCACAGCTACAGTGGAGCAGGTTTTGGAAGCTCAGTTCAGAAACTGTGCAGTAAATGGGAGCAGGCAGGAGCACTGCTCCTTGTAGCATGATAATGGAGGAGTGCAGGAGGCTGGAAAGGTTTGGTTAGATCCTGATGTAGCCTCATCCTGTGAATCATGTACAGTCAACTCCACAATGCAGATGTGCATCTTCCAAAACTGTGCAGAATCAACAGGCTAGACCTTGCCTATTGGGTTCAGCAAACTAAGGCACTTGGTACCCTGCTAGCCACGTCACAGGTCACCAGTGTTCTGCCGATATAAACTGAGACTGACCTAGAAAGGGAGTTTATTTGTCTCTTTGATGTCAGATTCTCAGAGGATGTACAAAAGAAGCCGTACTCAGGGTATGCTGAAATCAGGAACAGAAAATTATGGGCTTTGTGCAGCAACACTGTCAGAGCATAATGGCTAAACCAGTGGAGATCCAAACACATTGACACATGATGGAAACAGGCAGTGGCAGGGAGGAGCAGACATCAGATCAGTCTGTTGTTGAGATTTCACTTGAGTTTTCTGCCTTGGAGTGGACTTTGGTATGTGGTAGGCGAAGCTGTCAATGGGAGGCCACCTCTCCAGCTGCCTGGGATGGTGGATATGGACGCTGGCCAAGCAGCTGGCCTGAGGCCTACAAGGCGGCGGTGGCCAGGTGGGCTGCACAGCTTGGAGGCCTGAGGGCACCAAGGGATGATCTGTGCCGACTTGTGGCCATCACGTCCTCACCGGCCGTCTGAAAAGTCAGACAAGTCTCTCGGTGTCTCGTCTCTGCATTGAGAATGAGTGGGAGAGATTTGGTGTGGTGCGAGGGGGAGGCCGGGGAGCAGGAGGTGGGCAGAATGCTGATGTGTTTGATCTGCGCTGTGCTGCAGTGCCTCCACCGCAAGAAGAGATCAAAGAGTCAGAAACTGCTCTCAGTAGTGGTTTGGGAGTCCCACAAAAACCCCTGTGAGCGACCAGTGTCCCTGTAGCAGGTCAGCAGGTGCCGACTTTGGGAGAGGGCCACTGGAGGCAACGGGGAATGGTTAGAGGGGTCTTGGAAGAGGGCCTTGTGCTCCCTGTGGGGAGCAGCAGAGCAGCGGTAGAGCTGGCAAAGGTGGCCTTGTTTGGCACCCAAGGCAGAGGATGGAACGGCAACGCCTGTGAGGAGCTGAGCCTCTGCCAAGAGCATTTTGGGTTTGGCCTGGGGCAGAGTCAACTGCTTTGGTGCTTAATTGGAGCGCTCGGTTTCCTTTCAGCCTTAGCACCTGAATGCAGCGTTGTGGGCATTGCTGTGAGGAGTGATGGTGGCATCCTTGTCGATGCCACTGCTCGAGTTTCATGCCAGAATCTCTTTACTGTGCATGGGCTGAAGGTGCAGCTTGGCTTGGTCTGCAGCCTGGCACTGCATCTTTTTTTTTTTTTCTGCAGAGTTTATGTTTTGCCTAGTGTTGACGACTTTTGCTGTGCACAGCTCCTTGCGTAAGAGATCAGAAGGGATTGCTGGAGCCCAAGCTGCCTATCGAGTTTCACCTGGAGGAGGCTGATGCGACTCCAGGTCTGGAATAATCTACACATCTTGTCTGAAGACGTCAGAGTGACTCAATCTGGGCGTCTTATCTGTATGTGCCGAATGTGGTCAGCATCCAGGCATTTGGCTGACTTGACAGATTTTGCCCCTGGTTGTGGAGTCGCCATGTGGGATGTTACAAGCACCTCGTGCTGCCTACCGAGAAAAGCGTCTCCCGTGTGTGTGGTAATCTGGAGAAAGGCCATGAGAAGGTATGACCTGTTTTTTCTTGATGAAAAACTTAGCTACCTTACGTTTCTCTGGAACTGCACCCAATGGACAGGAGTAATGGATTGCGGCATGAGGTGGAGGACTTAATTATCTGTCCTGGAGTAATGACCAACGAATTAATTCATTTCATTCAAGCTGCTTTTGAAAGAGAAGGCGTCTCCTCTCTGTAGGGATGACTGCCATTGGCCAAGTGTTCCTTGAGTCCCTCAAGGGTAATGTTCTCCACTCTCCTATGCCCTGCTGCATGAAGAGGCTGTGGAGCCAAGCATCCTCCATCTGTGGCATTCAGTGCCATTTATGGTTTGGATTCCTTTAGCTATTGTGTGAACCAGTTTTCCCAAGGCTTTCAAGTGTCTGTGGCTAAAGGCTGATACCTACTGATATTTTCAAACAACACTTTGTTGTTGCACAAGTCCTACAGAAGATTCTGAAGACTCAAACACACAAGGTGTATATTCTACCTTGGGAGGTTAAACAGAGTATAATGTTGGACTGCTGAAATGTTTAGGGGTCTGTAAGGTATATTTACTTTGACATTTTTGGTGATTTTTGGAGTTAAACACTAGGAAAAGATATATATATATATATATTTATTCCTTAAGGTTTATACAGACAACTAAAAAGTGTATTTGATTATTAAGACTCAGAAAGTTTCTTCAAAATATCTTTCAGGTGAATTTCCTACCTCATACCTGGATAATTTGTAGCAGCAGCTGGTTTCTTAAAAATACAGTTTTCTAAAATGAGTTTAGGCAGCACCTCCTCTCTCCCAGAAAAGTTCCTCTGGTCTCATGTGTCCTTGCCATAGCTCTTAAAGTACACTTCATATTTTCAGCAAAGAAAATATTGCACCTCTGGCTATTTAAGAAAGCATCAAAGCTTCTTCAAACTTTTATGTGCCCCTTATTTAGAAATGATTGAGTATGATGAACTCAACCTGATCCTTTAGCTACCAACTTAAGTAAAAAATATTCTTTTCACAAGTCAGTGTTATCCCTGCCCACATTTCTCTGCTATATTTCTGTCTTCAGTCATCGTTACCACTTCTAGCGTTGAGTGTCCTTCCTCTCCTCTGCAGGTTCAGCAGCAGCAGCTCCTGTGCCCATCAGAAAAGCACAAAGAAGGAGTGTGGCTTTCCATGTTCTCTACTTCATTGTGCTCTGGTGCTTGGAGTCTGGTCCTCTTACCTCCGGGAGACACATTCTGCGAGAGTTTGCCCTTGAAGAAGGCACTCCCATCCCAACTGATGGTGAGCGTGCTCTTAGGAGAACTAAGCCCCTCCTTTCTGGATAAAAAAGAAATGCTGACTGTTGTTAAATGTTAATGTGTGGTATTCTTGCTTTACACTGGGAAACTGCTTTTTGGAAAGCCATCAGCAATTTTCCATATAAGAAGGAGATTCAGGGTGTGCTTGGGGGGATTGTGAAAGTCTCATTCTAGCTGATTTTCACCAGAATGCTTGTTTGACACTGAGCTTCCATGCAGCAGATCCAGATCCAGATAATCTGAGAAATTGCTAAGAATGGATAAAAAGGTAGGAGGAGGGAAGAACATGACTACATCACTATAAAACATATTTTTCCAGATGCCGCAAGATATGAGAGTCCACTTACTCATTGAGACCTGTTTCAATGCTCTTGTTCTTTTATTCTCTTCTGCATTGCAAAGCGTATTTTTGGGTGGAGTCAACAATTTGGCAAAAATCTGTTAACCGCACCAAGCTGATGAAGACAGTAAATTTGTTTCCTCTTCACGCCCATGTAGACCCAGCCCACCGCCAGAAACAGATAAAAGGGAATGCCTGAAGCCGTGGAGCCAGAGAAGACTGCACACACTTCTCTCCACATCCATTCCACAGCAGCACAGCTCCGTTGGTCTCTCTCCTCTCCTCGACTCCACTTGGAAGAAGCAGCCATGTCTCGGCAGTCAATCTGCAGAAGCTTTGGAGGCGGAAGCAGAAGGGGATACAGCTCTTGCTCTGCCATCGGTGGTGGCTTTGGTGGAAGTGGGGGCAGAAGCAGGATCAGCTATAGCTCATTCTCCACATCCAGGGGAACTGGAGGCGCCGGACGTTGTGGAGGTTTTAGCAGCAGGAGCCTCCACAACATGGGTGGCAGCGGAAGGATTTCCATGGGTGGCTCTTATGGCGGTGGATATGGATGTAGAATTGTTGGCTTTGGTGGAGGCTATGGAGGAGGATTTGGCAGCATTGGAGGAGGTGTCATTGGTGGAGGAATAGGCAGCTTTGGTGGCCCTGTGAGAGGTGGTCCTGGGTTCCCTGGAGGCATCCAGCCGGTGCAGGTTGACACAACCCTCCTGCGGCCAGTCCATGTTGATATTGATCCTCAGATCCAGCAAGTGAAGTGCCAGGAGAAGGAGCAGATCAAGACTCTTAACAATCAGTTTGCCTCCTTCATTGACAAGGTGAGAGGCTGGAACTACGTCTGCTTGGGGTTGGGGTCTCTGAGGAACTTTCCTGTGCTGCGGAGGGGGGAGCGTTGTCCTTCCCCGCTCAGTGTTGGCATGGCTGGAAGGCTGGCGGTGTTCTCACTGAGTTCTGCTAAGGAAATCTGAAAATTTTACATCTGCAGGGAGGCCAGAGGACTTTCTCTAGGGTCGCTTGACCCAAATTCTTTCTTACCTTTTGTCTCTAGCCTTCTGTGGGGAGTCAGGCCAAAGGGGTCACGGCATACCTGATTATCCTAAGTGGTTCTTTAAAGCCTGTCCTTTTTCAAAGGTAGTTTCTTCTCAAGAAACTTAGAGAGTAGGAATGAAATTTCAGTTAATTCCTGGCAGTTCCTTATTTTGGTTCACACACAGATTGATGGACTATAGATTGTCTGCACCAGGAGAACATTGCTTGTCACTGTGCTTCATAGTCTGTTTTAATATAGGACATACGTACTGAATGCTTTTTGTGCCTTCTGTGGTGAGTGTTCTCCAATACAGAGACACACGAGATTTCATTCATTATAATGCAGACAAGAAAGTATCTAATGCTTCTGAAAATTAATGTCTGTCAAAATTGGCAATTGGAGCTGTTAATATGGAATCTAAACATTCTTATAGATATTCAGAAAAACAATAAAAATAGGAGCTGAAAGGGGAACAAATTCAAGAATAACAGAAAGAGAAGTGGAGGAAGAAGGGAGAAAACTTCCTCCTGGAAAAATGGCTCTCAACCAGTCATTTTTTCAGCCAGACATTTGGTCATTTGAGAAATGATTCTGTTGGCCTCCCAAAGAAGCGGGAGGTTGAGGAGTGTGCTGCCCTCCAGGGTGCATAACTCACACAAGCCTCCGTGGGCTTTCAGGTGCGCTTCCTGGAGCAGCAGAACAAGGTGCTCTCCACCAAGTGGGAGCTGCTGCAGCAGCAAGGGCCCTCGGGGCCGAGGAAGAACCTGGATGTCCTCTTTGAGAACTACATCCAGAACCTGAGGAGGAGACTCGAGTCTCTAGTGGGACAGAGGGGAGAGCTGGAGTCGGAACTGCAGAACATGCGGCAATACGTCGAGGAGTACAAAACCAAGTAAGTGCCGAGACAGAGCGAGGAGGAAGGAAGCAGCAAGGCAGGAGAGCAGGGCCAGCCTGCGAGTGCCTGCTGTGCCTTCCCTCTGCTCGGGAGCTCTCCAAAGGGGGCCGGAGGCTTCTGCACAAGGCCAGGGGTTCTGCTGCTCGAGCACTGCAGGAGCCTCATCTTGTCCATCACCTTCCACAGGTACGAAGAAGAAATCAACAGGCGCACGGCTGCTGAGAACGAGTTTGTGGTGCTGAAGAAGGTGAGTGCCAGAGGCAGGAGGAGGGCGGTGAGCTGGAGGCAGGAGGCTGTAGGGAGGCAGCACTCGGACGGGCAGCTGCCTGCAGCAGGCCCTGGCTGCTGGCAGCCCCTGAGTGATGGGGAGAGGCCGGTGCCCATCTGCGTGATCTGTCCTGCAGGATGTGGACTGTGCCTACATGACCAAGGTGGAGCTGGAAGCCAAGGTGGGAGCTCTGACCGACGAGATCAACTTCCTGAGGTGCATCTACGAGGAGGTAAGAGCCTGCCCGAGCTGCAGCGAGGTGCGGGGGGAGTCCAGGCACCGAGGGCAGGCGAGGTGCCCGTGGGGCTGCAGTCCGGAGAGTCGCTGGGGCTGCCGGAATGGCTGCTCTGCGCTGCCCTCCTCTCCTGGCACGCTGAGGCTGACTCCTGTGCTTGGTTGCAGGAGCTGGCTCAGATGCAGACAATCAGCCGCGACCTGTCTGTGGTGGTGTCCATGGACAACAACCGCCACCTGGACCTGGACAGCATCATCGAGGAGGTCAGGCGCCAGTACGAGCAGATCGCTCAGAACAGCCGGGCTGAAGCTGAGGCTTGGTACCAGAGCCGGGTGAGTTGGCAAGAGCCAAGGGCAGCTGGGGCAGTGTCTGCCCGTCCATGGAGCACAGGGGATGGCTGAGTGCTTGTGAGGTTGTCTCATCGATGGGTTGTTTGTCTCGGTGTCATCAGTATGAAGAGCTGCAGAGCACAGCTGGCAGGCATGGGGACAGCCTGCGCAACACCAAGATTGAGATCCAGGAGCTTACCAGGAACGTCCAGAGGCTGCGGGCAGAAATTGAGAGCGTGAAGAAGCAGGTAGGGGTTGCTGAGTATCTCCTTTGGTTCTGCCATTAGTCTGGGTTGTGGGAGAGCTGGCTGGTGTGCTCAGGGCTGCAGGAGGGAAGCGCAGCCGCTGAAATGCAGCATCTGTGGAGGAGACTGCTTGCTCCTCCACAGTTTGTGCCCTCCAGTTTGCCTTTCGGGCTGCTATGGTGGAGAGTGTACAGAAGGGGACTGAGGAAGTGCTCTTGTCCTTGCTCAGAACCAGCAGCTGCAGGCAGCTATTGCTGAGGCCGAGGAGCGCGGTGAGTTGGCTCTGAAGGATGCCAGGAGGAAACTGGAGGAGCTGGAATGTGCCCTGAGCAAAGACAAGGAGGAGCTGGCTCGCCTGTTGAAGGAGTACCAGGAGCTGCTGAACATCAAGATTGCCCTGGATGTGGAGATTGCCATGTACAGGAAGCTGCTGGAGGGAGAGGAGAACAGGTGAGACATGCTGTTATCTCAGCCACACCAAGGTACTGCCTCTGCTTGGGGCAGACTGAGGCTTCGTCATCTTTCGCAACCCATATAAACTTGGTTTCTTATTTACTCTCAGTTTTTCCCAAATTTTTTTTGGCCAAAAGAAAAAAAAAAGAAAAAAAAAAGAAAAAAAAATACCACAGGGACTATGTCCCAGTCTTATTGACTGTCTTTAGAAGAAGCAGGAAATAAATGAAGTACCTGGGAAACTGCACTGAGCGAAAGTGCTCTGTCTTGTATCAGATTGACATCTTGCGTTCCTTTCCCTACGCAGGCTGTGTGGAGACAATCCAGCCAACGTGAATGTCTGTAAGTACCAGCGCATCCTCTTCTTTGCAGAATGGCTTTTCTCCTGGGTTTTGTGAGGATTCCCAGGCTGTCACTTCATGCACAGTGACCCTGTCCTTCTCTTGCAGCTGTGGTAGGCAGAACCACCATTGCTGGAGGCAGAGTCGGAGGCTTTGGTGCTGGCAGTGGCATGGGAGGAGGAGTATGTGCGGTCGGAGGAGGAAGCATTGTCGGAGGCAGCTGTGGAGTGGGAGGAGGGATATACAGCGGAGGCTTCTCCTCTGGCAGTGGAAGAATGTGCAGCTCTGGAGGTGGCAGCTTCGTTACTGGAGGCGGATCCTCCTCCGTCCGGAGATGTGTCACAACCACAACGGTCAAATCTTCAGGTGTAAAATACTGAGCCCCGACCTCAGTCCCTCAAAGGAAAGAAGCATAAGAAGCATCTCCCGTCCTCAGCCAGCGGCACAGCCCCTTGCATCCGGAACTGGTATCCAGCAAAGAAATGAACTGTTTCCCTCATAACTTCCTTAAACCATTCTGCCTCCTTCCCAGAGGGAGATTTGCAGCAAAACACCACCCTGTTGGCACTGCCTGCCTCCTCTCTGTGCTCCACCACTCTGCAGGGATGAAACATTTACAGCCCCATTAGGAAATATTTTCCTTGCGGATACCCATCACCAGAGAGTTCATCCAAGGGCCCTACCTCCCTTGCTGTGCTGTGCTGGCTGAGCAGGAGTGTGTACGAATCTGCTCTTTCCTTTCACTTCTCAAGGTCTCTTTTTCAATGGCCGTGTTCTCCTTGTGCCTTCTGTGTCCTGCATGTTGCCCACATGCTTGTTTCAGCTGTATCGGGAATTCATGTAAGCAGAAGAAAATGTGATAATGTCTCGTAGTCAGATTTAGGAGTGAGAAGCGGCTCCCTGGAGCATTTGGCAGCTTTAATATTTTATAGATTCCTTTCCCTCTTCTCCTTCACAGCTGACGTATGCAAGGCCTTATTGCAAATCTTCTGTTATGTGAATTTGAATGCGTTGTTGCTTTCTACCAATACCCCCTTTCCCCAAGTTCTTTCATTACCAATAAACTGCAGACAGGTGAAAAGATGTCTTTGTGTTGTGTTATCACCAAGCATTCCTGAGGGGAGGGTCCCCAGGGGCAACAGATGTTGTTCTTTGCTATAGGAATGGCAAGGCAATGGTGCGGTGCGGGGTCTGTCCTGCGGAGCAAATCCAGCAGGACATGGGGGGGGACTTGCAGGAGGTGGCCTGTCCCCAGGAGCTGGTGCACCCCATAGCCCCATCTCTCAGCACCCCTGGGCCCTGAGGCCATGAAGTTCCCAGCCAAAGGCAGAGGGAGGAAGCTGGACCTTCCTCCTCCTCACAGAGAGCCACGTGGCAGCATCCTGCTCCTCCCCAGCAGAATGTGTCTCCGCAGGGCAGGAGAGCCGTGGGTGTAACACGGGGAGGGGACACACGGATTGAGCGCAGCCACTGGGATGTGACTGTTGGGACGTGGTGGTCTGAACGTGGCAGTTGGGTTGGGGTGGTTTGAACACGGCTATTGGGATGTAGGCACTGGAGAGGGGACGTTTGGACACGTCCACTGGGATGTGGCAGTTGGACTTTGATAGTTTGAACACGGCCATTGGGACAAAAGAGGGCCGACTAAAAGAGGGCATGTTTAGATTAGATATAAGGAAGAAATTCATCACTCAGAGGGTGCTGAGGCACTGGAACAGGCTGCCCAGAGGAGCTGTGGATGCTCCATCCCTGGAGGTGTTCAAGCCCAGGTTGGATGGGGCTTTGGGCAACCTGGTCTGGTGGGAGGCGTCCCTGCCCATGGCAGGGCAGTTGGAATTAGATGATCTTTAAGGTCCCTTCAAACCCAAACCATTCCATGATGCCATGATCCTTTGGTGGTGCCTGGAGCTCCCACTGCACACACTGGAGGCCTCGATGGTGGAGGACACGAGCAGTAGACAGGCAGTGGGTGACCAATGCCCTGGTGAAGGCTGGCTGTCCTCCACCCCCAGGGCAGGTTGGATCCCCTGGGGCAGCAGCACCATCTGCCTGACGAGCAGGGCTCTGACACGGCCACCTCCTGCGTGAGCGGTGGGAATGCCCAAAGGTGGTGTGCGGACACGAGTTACTCACGAAGAAAAGCAACGTGAAAGGATGAGACACAGCCCCAAACCTGCTATTATAACTCCAGATCGCCCAGCTGGGTTAGTCATTAGCCCTCTGTAAATTGCATCCCATTGCGCCTGAATTAATTTGATTAATGCTTGGCTGGATTCTTCCCCGGCATTGGGAGGAGCGAGAGCTGGACCAGTCGGTGAATCAGCCTTGGCTGTGCTGCTGTGTGTGCGTTGTCCTGCTGCAGGATGGCATCTGGCAGACAAAAGGGCAGAAGTGGAGCAGGGCTTTAATCTGGAGTCCTTGACATCCAAATAAAAAAAGGAAATGAGGAAGAAAGAATAGCTCTCCTCTGAACTCTTCTTTGTATAACCAGTGACATTTCTGATTCTGAAAATTTGTACGTTGGGGTGGGAAAGATCAAGAAGACATCTCCTACTTCCCTGCCCTGGTGAAAAGCTCAAGGACAGGTACAGGCCCAGACGACACAAAGCCCTGCAGTGTTCTTGGGGACTTCTTTCAGAGACAATGAAGGTCTCCAACGTGCTGAAACGGGGGAAGCCATGGCTCGGCTGTGCCCCAGACCTGCTGGCTCCATGCGCCGCGGCTCCAGCTGCAGGCTCGGTCCCGCGGGAAGCCGCAGGCTCCTGCGAGTTCCCTGAGTTCTTCCTGGAGAGGGGCCAGACCGAAACGCGGAGGTGCCGGAGTTTATCATTCCCATCTGCTGGGCTCATAAAAAAGGGAGTCGAGCTAATTGCTCAAGTGCATCCTGCTTGAAAGAAGGATGGTGACAGCCCGGTGACTGGGCTTCCCTGCGTTTGCTCCGTGGGGCACTGCGATTGCCGCAGGCTCCAGGTTTAAGAGCAGATCCGTATTTGCAGTGAAGGGGGTTGTTTGGTTTGAGACAAGTGAACTCACTTGTGAAACAGCCTCAACCTCACCGAGCAATGATTTTGCTTCAATTATTAACATATTTTTATTTTTTGGGGGGGACAAGATGTTGCCATTTTGGGAAAATAGGATGAAAGTATACAGACTTGTTTGGGGGAGGGTTATTTGTAAGGTTTTCTGCAAGAAGGACGTGTGCTTCTGTGCCCCCAGGAACATCCTGTGGGCTCTGCCTAGGTGCTCACAAGAACCTGCTTGCATTTTCGGGTCATTTTTCACTTGCAAAGACTGACATTTAATGTGAGATGGAAAATGTCACAGTCCTAGGATTTTATACTGAGTCTCCATCACCCAGCCCAGGTAACCTGGGTCTGGCAGACACAGGTTGCTGGCCCTCCCAGTATCCAACTGGCTCAGTCCGAGACCACTGGTGGTGGGCGCCTTGCGGCTCAGGGGACAACTGGACATGGGTTGCGGGACCCCGAGCCCTCCTCCAATGCGGGGGTATCAGGGGGGTCAGGGGGATCAGGGAGATCAGGACCTGCTGAGGGTGAAGACAGCCCCGGACACTGGGACGGCCGCACGCAGGGGAAGGGAACCAGCGTGGGTCGGTGTCCGTCGCGTTACCCAGCCCAGGGTGTGAGTTGCCTGCATTGGGACTCGGAAAGAAATACAATAGGTGCCAAGTTTTATGAGCTTATTGAGGAATGAATTCAAGTGGCATTATATTGGCTGTAATTAGAGCTGTAATGAGTTTTTAATTGTCGCTAATCGTGTTTATGATGGGAGGGCCTCAGGAGCTACCAGGACTGCTTCCCCTGGGTTGGTCACTGAGCAAGCACGGGGAAGACTCACGCACTTTGCATTGGATGGGACAGCGAACAGCTGGTGAGCAGGCAGCATTTGCTTTTATGAGGGACTCTGCTTTGTGAAGAGGATGGGATCATTGTCTCCGGGGGTAATCTGCCTCCTCATCCTTGATGCTGTATTTACCTGTCTCATGTCTCCTGAGCAGCAGGACCCCTCAGAGTCCTGGAGGATGGGATGTTCAGGGCAGAGCTGAAGCACAGGGAGCTGGGGCTGAACGCAGAAGCCAGCATCCTTTGGTCCCTTATCTCCTCTTGGAACAGGAATGGCAGCACCCCCAGCTCAGTCACCTTCAACTCTACTTGTCCAAGTTTGAAAATAGCTCAAATACTCAGCAGAAAACTTCAGCTGACCTGTGTATGTGCTCCATCGTCCATCAAGTATCTGGCCTTGGGAGGAGACAGGAGGGAATTTTGATTTACTGAACTTCTGGCAACCGCATCACCTGCACCCAGTGCTGCCAGCAACCCTTCTTCCTCTTATTCCTCACACCTGCTGGCTTGGATTTTGGTGCTTCTGTGCCCTTTGTCTTGCTCCTATGCTCACGCTGGGGACTGGCTGATGTTCCTTTAGGTTTGCGCTCATGACCCCACACTCCACATTTTCTGACCATCTCTATTGCTACTTGAGCACCCCGGCATGCTGTGGCACAACGATGCCCGCTGTTAACCATGGGCTGAAGCCAACCCACGCCTCCTGTGGCACGGTGTGCTGATGAAGACAGCAGGGACACGGTCACTGGGTGCCAGCAGAGGGCTTGCAGCCTGCACAGGGACACACACACCCCGTGTGTGTGCCCTGTGCTTGCACACTCTGGGATGACGACAAATTGGCTGCCCTGCAAATTATGGGCCAGGCTGAGATGCAAACTTCAGGTGGTTGAGAAAAACACTACCTAAAGGGAGGACTGTCTGTGTGATGCTTTGCTGCCTGCTGACAGATGGATGAAAGGACAAGTGAGGCATTGCATTGCCAATGAATAACTACATTTGTGACAGGTCTGTCTGAGCTGCTGGTCCTCAGCCTTGCCTCGTCTTTAGAGGGCTTGACGTGTGTCCAGATTCAGCTGGGTCTTTGTCCCAGGCACAGACCTCGCGCTGGTCCTGGGGGTCCCCAGAGCCACCCGCCTCCCTCCCTCCCCCAAAAAGCTCCCTCTGGAGTCCCTCCAGTAAGGCATTTGTGCTGTCTGCGCCTCCGCAGGTGCTGGGAGCCTGCTGGAGCAGAGGCTGGGCTGGCAGCCAAGGAGCCAAGCCCATCAGCTGTCCTGGATCGCTCCCTTCTCACCTCTCCAGTCAAGCCCAGCTCCTTGCAGACATAGGAAAGGGAACGAAGGGCCCCCCGTGGCAGGTATTTCTCCTGTGATGAGGGGATGGCAGTGTTAGAGGTCCTCAGCTGGGAGGGTGCTTTGGTTGTATAGCAAATTTCTGGTGAAAACATTTTTTTTTGGGGGGAAAAGAGAGGCCAGATCCCATCTGCCACCTCTGCTGCCCTGCACAAAGTCACTGTGGTCCAAGGTTTGCTGGCACCCCGCAGCCTCAGTGTCAAACCCAGGGCTCAGAAGGTGCCAATGCTGGGGAAGGAGCAAATCGAGACCTCAGCAAAACTCCTGCCTCCTGTTGGCAAGGTGGGAGCCGTGACTTTTACCATGTGAAGTCTTGTGGTGGGCTGTGGCAGTCTGCAGCAGGTTGCCAGGTCCTTTTTCTGGGCAGGGGGGTTATTTCGTGGTGGGGCAGTGATGGGTGGTAGCATCAGGCTACCAGAGCATCGTCAGCAAGGTGCTTCAGTCCTGGGGCATCCTGCGGCTGGGCTGAGGACTCGGTGAATTGCACTGAGCTGTGCAGTTCATGGCTCTGAGAGGACTTCAAGGCACAGACTGTGGCAGGTGCCACTAGAGGGCTCAGAAAGGACATCAAGTGTATTGTAGAAAACTTGTACATGCACACACATCTCAGCTACTCCTTACTGCCCAGAGTTTGCTGCTTGTCTCCCTGCAACGTGCAGCAGAAGAGAGACAAAACAGCTGGGGCTCAGGAGGAGAGCCATTTGGTGACAACGTGTGACCAGAGAAGAAAGCAGGAGAGGATGCTTCCTGGGATGCTCCTCTTGATAAGGGACAGCTCTGAGCAGCAGCTCAGCATGGCAAGATTAGACAAAATAGGGACAAATGAGACAAAATGCCTTTAGAGTTGGGCACCACAAGGTGCTTACACTACGTGACCTTTTGATGGAGCCTTCCCTTGCTGGCCATAGGTCTAGTCTAAGAAGAACCAAAATTCTGGTACTTGGTGTTGGTTTGCCTGTTCTCCACTGGCGTTGTTGTCCTGTGGGTGCTGTTATTGCTCCTGCAGAGCTAATGACAGCAATTGAGGCTCCAATAACTCAAAAGAGTGATTTACTCAATTGATCAAAGTCTGACCTTGATTAGACTAATTATCAGCTCTAACCAAGCGGGAGGCCAGCCCAGGTGGGACGTAGGCATGATGGTGTGGGTGTGGTGACCTTCCCGGCTGTAATGACACTCTGCACAATGAAGGCAGTACAGGGACCCACTTCTTTTACCGGCTGCTAATCACATTGTTTACTGGAGTCTGAACATCTGCCAGAATTATTTCCAGCTGTTTCAACTTCCTACTGGGGTGGGAAGGATGTTATTAAAAGTGCTCCCATCACAAGCAGTGCCTTTGGACGCCTGCTGTGACTCTTTCAGTGTGCTCTCTCCCACTGAGAGCTGCTGATCCCCCACCTAGCTGGACAGGACAGGCCCACTGAGCAAGTTTCCAGCATTTCCTGGGTTTCCTTGGGTTTTGTGGGAGTCCTGCTGGGCGCGGTGTGGGGTCACAGCTTGGACTGGGCTCACTTTGGCTGCTGGCCCTGGGGAGCTGCTGGAAGCCAGCCCCAAGAGCTCAGACTCCTGGGGAGCTGCAACTCCTGGGGGGGCTGCTCCTGTGTGTGCTGAGCACTGGTGTTCCAACAACTCCCTCTCCTTACTCCTATTGCAGATCCAGACCATGAAGCTGCCATTATCTTTTTCCTTTGTTTGTGTCATGGGTGCCTTTTACATTGATGTTTGCCTGCTGAGAAGCAGCTGCACACAGGAAGAAGTTTGGGTTTTTCATGGCACTTGGCACATTTAACCTAGAGTTCAATCCAGTTTCCTCCTCAAGCTCATTTTTCCTTTTATTTATTTATTTATTTATTTATTTTAATTAATATTCTGCAGCTCGTCTCTATTTCTCCTGAAACCCTTTGGAGATTTCATCTCTGCATGGCTCCAGCACAGCACACCCCAGCTCCAGGGCATCAGAGCGGCCCTGCGCTACCTCCTCACAAGTGCAGCTGCATAAAATAAAGTAAGGAAAGCAACAAACTTCTGCCTCATCCACTCACTGCAGTTAGTAACAGCAGTAGAAAAATTACTTCATTATTTTCACACATTGTGTTAAATTGGTACTTTCACATTCTTGTAGGGGAAGTAAGAGATTAAGAGATATTATAATTATGATTAGTATTTTCAGAATAGATCATTTAATATTATAGGTGGTTAAAATTAAGTTATAGACTTGTTTACCTTCCTGTTACCCTGCAATAATTAGCCATTAGTCACTTGTTAACGGGTCTGCAAGGCGAAGCGATGCTGCGTGTGCACCAGAAGAATACCTGCTGGTCCAGACCTGAGGCTGAAAGGGAGCACTAGCACTGCCCACCCCGTTAAAGCAGATCCTGCAGGTGAGAGGAGGCAGGGAAGGACATGGAGAGGCTCCATCCTGCAGGGCTTTGGCTTTCTTGGAGCTGAGCACCCGCTCTGAAGCCCCAGGGAGGGATGATGCTCCCAGAGCCCTTGGCCTGGCTGATGCTGTCCTCGTGAGCTTGAGTGTTGGTTCCAGCCTCCTACAGGCTGGTCCCCTGGTGTCTTGGTCTCCACCCAATCCCATTTTCTGGCCTTCTTCAGCCCAAAAGGCAACCACCCGTGTGCCAGCAGAGATGTGGGGCTGTCCCCAAACTGCTGTGGTCCCCAGGTTACTTCTGTGCACCCGCACCACGAAGCAGCTCCTGGTGCTGTTGGGCTCCATCACTTCCCACCCTGGTTCTGCACTATGGAACTGGTGTGTTTCCACAAGGCACTTCTGTTTACTGAGGCAAATGAGCGTTTTTCCCCCCAAAAAAATATTCCCAGCCTGCAGGACCTGTTTCCAGCCTCTGTCAGTCTCAAAGCCATTCCACCTTAGGGGGCACCCAGACCTCCCAACTTTCCTCTCCAGGAAGCTTCGTGGTGTTGGTGTGCTGGGCTGGCAATTTGCCTGGCTCCGCACATGCCCTGATGTGGGGCCCTTTTGCTTCTCTTCCTCCTCTTCCTCCCTTCCAGCCTCTTCATGGCTGTCGTTGGTGCTGACGATGGAAGGTGGGGGAAAACGAAAGTCTCTGGGACGAGAGGCATTTTTATAGGTGTGCCTACACGACCCCAGTCCCATTTCCTGGGTGTCTGAGGGCTCTACTTACACAGGTATTTAGGCAATCAGTGCTCGAGATCTGCAATTTCAATCCCGTGTATGCGCATCTATCTCTTCCATCTGCACTGCTATTAAGTTTAAGTACTGTATTTATTAATGGACTACTGTACCATACTGCTGTGTGTCCAGTGGCTGCCAATTTCCTTGCAGTGCTCATCGAACATGGCTTGTAAAGGGCATTGGTTTGTGTCCCTGGGTGACCAGAAGAAGATCTTGCACATTTTTCTTCCTTGGCCTATTTTAGCCATTTAAGCTTTCTATTTTGGGTGGATTAAATGGTCCTTTGCAAGAGTAGATCCATTTCCTTGAGCACGAGAAGCAGACTAGGCAGTAAATTGGACATCTTTTGGATACTATTTTAATTTGCTTCAACCCCCTACCCAAAGAACCAGGGGACTCAAGTGGCCCCTGAAGGGCCTCACGCCCCGACAGACTCGGCATCATCCACCCCCAAGGGAAGGACGTGTTGGGTCTGTGGTCCTTGTGGTCTATGCGTGTTGGGACCTCTCCTGCTGTTTCTTTTTGGTCCACGTGTGCCTTGCTGTTTCCTGTGAAGTGTCAGAGCTACTTGGAGGCGTCTGAGAGTGATGCCAACTGGCTGCGGGGCAGCAGGAGGCATCTCCTTCCTCCGCAGGATGCACGAGCATCTCTGAGCCCAGACGCATCACTGCTTCTGCAGCCAGCTCAGCAGGTCCAGGCGTGGCTGGGGCCACTGTGCCAAGGTTGATTCGTGCCAAGGCTGGTTTGTGTTGAGGCTGAGCTGTGCCAAGGCTGAGCCGTTTTGAGGCCATGCAGTGCTGGGGCTGGGCCATACCAGTGCTGGTCCCAGCAGCAGCCCAGTTTACACGGCACACGGGGCAGGATGGCTGCTCCTCCTGCAGGGTTTGTGGGATGCTGGTGCCTCGGAGAGCAGTGCAGAGCTTCTGCATGCTTCAGCAGCCATGTGGTTTGCTTTGTGTGGGGAACTGGTGCGTTAGTTTAGGCCACTGGTTTTGTGTGGGCACTGTTTTTTGTGCAGCACTTTCTTGTGAGGTGCCTGCAGTGGCCTGGTGCAGCTGGGAGCAAATCTGGCATTGTGCTAATCCCCTACTGAGCCTAATGATGCTCCAAGGTCTCAGCCCACCCACTTGTAAGTACATCAGCTCTCCCTACAAACCCCCCATTCAGGGGGTTCTGAGTCTCTTCCCAAGGGACCCAGGGTGAGGTCTGTGAAGCCCTGGCCACGTAACCCACGTACCTGGGGGGCTCGGTCCAGCATCCTTGGGAGGAGGCGCATCCTCTCGAGGTGCAGCCCTGCGCATTCAAAAGCTGTGCGAGGGACCAGAGAGAGGAGCTTGTCCCATGGAAATTGTTCGACCCATGCTTCTGGGGACTCTGGATTGGATTTTGCTCACTTTTATGAGATATTAGTCAAAGCTGGAGGCTTTCAGTGGTGTGAGCAGCAGGACGCAGCCTGCTTTGTGTAGCACATACTTTGGGTGATGGCACGAAGCAAGGTGGGTTGACCCCAGCCCGTCACTATGAGGGCAATACCAAGACCTCACGTCTCATAAAATGAAATGCCCAAAGCGGTGGGGAAATTCAAGAGAGGACAAACCATGGTAATGCATATGGATAACTGTGTGAGTTGTAATTAATAATGGAGGGCACGCTAATGAGATAAGAAAATCTCGTCTGAGCAAAGCTCATGAGTCAAGCAGGATTTGGAGAGTTTCACAATTCCTCCATTGGTGTGTGGTGTTTACTCCGTCCCCTATTCAAGCACCCATTAATTGCTGCCTGATGAACCAATCCAATAACAATATTAACAGACCTGCTAATTACCACGGAATGGAGGCTAACTCCCCCAGATCATATAAAGGAGAACTTCTGTCACCCCCAGTAGAGGAGCTGAGGATCCTTCACTCGTTTCTGCTCCTGTTTTGCACCATCCCCACCTGCTTGCTCATCTTGCCCTAACACTCCGAAAGCAGCGCGATGAGCCACCACTTCTCCAGATTTGGGGACGGGTACTTCAGCTCTTCTTCTGCTCACTGCGGCACACTGGGGAGCGGGAGGAGCGCGGCTGCCATGAGCCATTGGGAAGGCGACAGAGAGGAGAGATGCGGTGGTTACGGGTATGGGTACGGCAGCAGGAGTCTCCACAGCCTCGGAGGGTTTAGGAATGTTTATCCCAGTGGAGGCTATGGAGGAGAAGGAAGATATGGCAGGTGCCTGGGGTTTGGTGGTGGGAGATATTTTGATAGGGGCTTTGGAACAAGAGGGTGTTTTGTGGGAGATTTTCACAGTGGTGGTAGCGTGTATGGAGGAGGACCAGGCGGAGGGGCACGTGGTGGATATCTTGGCCTTGCCTTTAGCGAGCAAGGGGCTGGACTGGACTTTGGACATGCTGGCATCAGCAGAGGCATCGAGGAGGTCCGCGTCAACACCAGCCTGCTGAGGCCGATACAAGTACAAGTTGACCCCGAGTTCCAGAGGATGCGGTCAGATGAGAAAGAACAGATTAAGACTCTCAACAACAAATTCGCATCATTCATCGATAAGGTGAGTCCCTGTTCTTTTTGGACTTCTTATCCAGGAGGGGGGAACAGCAGGGGTGCTTCAGTGCCCACGAGACATGGGGACACACCTGATTCAGGCATCTGATCCCCTTTTACATTGCATCCTCTGCCCCCAAAATTCCCCTGGATTCTCTTACGCTGGTGTGAAGTTGTTAATAGCTTGCTATAAATGCTTCTGCATGAATCACATTTAGCCCTGGGATAAGTATCTCTGAGTTGTCTTTTGTGGCAAGACAATAACAAACTGCCAGGATGTCACCGACATC
Source organism: Aythya marila (assembly GCF_965140915.1). NCBI lineage: Eukaryota > Metazoa > Chordata > Aves > Anseriformes > Anatidae > Aythya > Aythya marila. The sequence continues at coordinate 365,879 of NW_028136875.1, read as the reverse complement.
GTAACTCATTTCCCTTTAGAGGAAAAGGTTATGTACATGGCTAGTTGTGTCCTGGGGCTCGAGAATTGTTTGTGCTAGCAAGAGGAACGGGTGGTAGACTTGGACATCCTTGGTATGTTCTGTTTCTTTTTCCCAAGCAAAGCAAAAGTCACATTTCTACCGACCACGAAGCAGAGAGTGACTCCTTTGCTTGGAGCCCTGAGCCTCTTCCCAGTGGCCGGTGGCCCCCACGTTGTTCTTTACCTTTCTTTGTGTTCTGCCCAATGCCTCCACCTCTACGTGCAGTCTTATCTTCCCAGCCATTCCTACTCACAGGCACGGGAGCAAAACATCCAGAAAAACACTTCCACCCACATGGACCTGGCATGTGCCTCTGTTTGGGTGTTCACATGAGTCTCTGTACGGGGTGGAAGCTGGTGTTATTTGTCCCACGTGAAGACATAAGGGCTTCTTGTATCACCTTACAGAAACTCGTTGGTTACACCCAGCTATTTTAAGCAAACTTAATGCTGAAAAAATAGGAGCACCTTTGACTTTTTCTTTTTTTTTTTTGGAACCTTCTGGATGTCAGCTCCCAGCTTACAACCTTTTTTGCTGTCCCTTTAGTTTTCCAAAAATGCCAGCTCTGCACAGTGTAGGTCTTTCTGATCCCCTTCTCTAAGGCGAGAGGTATTTATAGAGTGGTCCTGTGTGGTCTGTGAAGGGGTTGTTTCTTCTTGCCTATGTGCTGCTGCCATACTCCTCTGCTTTGCCTTCCAGGTTCAATGTCTTGAGCGGCAGAACCAGGCCCTGATGACCAAGTGGGAACTTCTGCAGCAGCAGAGCTCCCACCCGGAGGAGAGCAGGAACATCGCCACTTTCTTCCAGTCATACATCAGCAACCTGCAGAGGCAGCTGGAGACACTCCAGAGCCAGAAGGAGCAGCTGGATCCAGAAGCCTATAATATGCTTCAGCTTGTTGAAGATTACAAAAAGAGGTGAATAATCTCAAGACTGGGAAAAGGCAGATTGTAGAGCTGGAATTTTCCAAAGCGGTGATAATTGTGCTCTGGGATGGTATGGCTTAGCTTCTTGCCTTCAAGCGTTTTGTAGTCGCTATAGCACTGCTCTGCGGCAGGTTCACTGTGAGATGCTGAAGCTGGAAGAACAGAGTGGATCCGGTGGGGGTAGAACCCAGCGCAGTGACAGGAGGAATCTGTGGATTTATCCTTTTGGTCCTCCTTCATGCCCTGCCTCCCCCAGGCAGAGAGCAGCCCTGGATTCCTCACCCCTGCTTCTCTGACAGGGGTTTGGTAAACCTGGTGGCAGGGGGAGGAGGGACAGAGCTGAGCGGGGGGCAAGTTGAGAAGAGTTGCTTCTGCTGGCTCAGTGGCACCCAAGAGACATAATTCTTGTCTACATGAAACAAGTTTGAAGTCACGAGGGCATGGTAGATGATGCATAGCATGTTCTGTCTGCTGACGTAGCTTATGCCTGTGCAGAGGGTTTGCCAATGGTTTTGCAGCTGCCAGAAATTAAATGAAGTTAAATAAAAGCTTGACACATTCGCTGTTTGGGCCATTCCATTTGCTTTCTGAGCCACTTGACTGAAAAATTAAGACAGGCAATGAGCTACATATTTCTTTTCTCTGCTGTGATAGATTCGAGGATGAAATCAACAAGCGCACATCCAAGGAAGAGGAGTTTGTGGAACTTAAAAAGGTGAAGTAATGCGGGACACTGAGTTAACTCAAAGCCTCAGAAATAAAACAGCAACTGGATGGTTAAGCAAATATTACTCTAACTGGAGTAATATAAAACCAGATCTTCTCACTGCAAGCAAGGAGAGAAATTTTCAAATGAAGCTGAGATTCTCCGACTCTGGGAATGAGGGCTTAATTAGATATTATCAAGTCTTGCAAGAATAGCATTTTGGTGGAGAGTTTGCCATCAAAGACACATAAGAGTCTGTGGTTTTTCTTGCAGGAGCTGGACAGTGCCTACATGGGGAAGATGGAGTTTGAAGTTCGGGTGGAAATACTGAAGCAGGAACTTGAGTTCCTCAGATGCTTGCATGATGCTGTGAGTATGCCTCTGGTTAAAAACTTCCCCTTGGGTCAGGAAGCACATGCATCTTTGGAGGCTTCAGGAAAATTCCCCTTTGTCTGTAGGGTGGTGTTGCAGAGTGGGTCATCCTTGGCCTTGCATCTAATAAAATTGTTTTTTATCTGTGAGTGAAGGGGGCAGGTGTGTCATGAAGGCTGGAAAAGACACTTGACAATTACAGCTGGTGGTGGAGTGATAGGACCTGGGGCATGCAGGGGAACTCTGGTGGTAACTGTCCCGAGGTTCCGTGTTGTTCCTCCTAACAGGGCCTGAACTGCTCAGTTGGCTGTTGAAATCCCAAATCTTGTTTTCCTTGCAGGAGCTGTCCCAGCTGCAAACAGTGGCTGGCAACACCAACATTGTTCTGTCCATGGACAACAACAGGGAGCTGAACATGGATGGTGTCGTTGAGGAGGTCAGGCAGGAGTACGAAGCAATTGCTCAGAAAAGCAAAGCTGAAGTAGATGCCATGTACCGAGGCAGGGTGAGTAGGCATCATCTAGGCAGGGAGGCAAGTCCGTGCCTGGCTTGGGGTTCCTTGGCTCAGAAACCAAAAATTCTGTTCTCTTCTTGCTGCACATCAGTACCAGGACCTTCAGAACATGTGGGTAAATCAACGGGAGCAACTAAAGAATAGTTACCAGGAAATCCAGGAACTTACCAGGCAGATCCAAAGACTCCAACCGGAAATTGAAATCGTAAGGAAAAAGGTAAAGCTGATACTTTCCAACAAGACTGAACTATTCAGGTCATTCTTACACGGGGACTAAACGCAGCCTGTCCTGCGCTCAGCTCAATGTAGCCTGTCCTTTGGAGGCAAACCTAGAGATGATATTTGCTCTTCAAAATGAAGCAGATTTAGATTTTGGGTGTCTACGCCGGGTTGTAATTTGAGTTGATTAACCCAATCAGGTGTTGTATTGTTTGAGCTCTGTCACTGAGGCAGGAGAGTTTCCAGAACAGGAAAATCCCTGTTCTGTTGGAGGGCTACAGATGCATTCTCTCTGTGCCCTCTGCAGAATGCTGAACACGAAGAAGCCATTAAGGATGCTGAGCAGCGTGGGAGCTCTGCTGTCAGAGACGGCCAGAGAAAGCTTCAGGAGCTGGAGAACGCCCTGCAGCAGGCCAGAGATAACCTGGCTCAAATTCTTCATGATTATCAGGAGCTCCTGAATGTGAAATTGGCCCTAGATATTGAAATTGCCATGTACAGGTCACTGCTCGAGGAGGAGGAGACCAGGTAGGTACAGGCTGTTCCCCCTGGCTGGGAGCAGCCATGCTGTGCACTCTGTCCCATCCTCTCACCCATCACTTAGGAGAATTGCTGCCTTTAAGGGATGAGATTTTTCAGCCTGTTGATAGAGCCTAGGCTTACTTTTGTATTTATTGGCTGCATCGTCTCAGTGCTGCTTTTCATCCACAGGATACAAGAAGGCGCACCAGCCACGATCTGTAAGTATCTCGAGGTTTTGCTTTGCTTTCTTAAGGGCACTGTTACAATTCTGCTGTCAGCAGCACCTAACAACCAGCACCAGAACAACCCCATGTGCTTCTACATTACTTTCCTAGGGAAACAAAGTAAATGGTACTCCCTTCTGAGAGTGTGTGTACATGCTTGTATATACGCAGTTATATGCTAATGTATGTGTCAGTCTTGATCTACTAAATTTTGAACTTAACAGTTAAATTGAACCAAATCTCTAGGAAACAGGAAATATATCACTTAGAATGTCCATATGGTCAGAACTAAAATGTCAGAACTAAATGAAAAAAAAAGTCTTCAAATCTATGAAAGTAGGAGCTAAAGGAAAGACTGACCAGTGCTTTCCTTCCTAAAAGAAAAGGCTGCACTGTATGTTCACTCGCAGTGTAAGACATAGGTCATTTAAAACACAAGCTGGTCAAGCCATAAGACCCAGAACCAGATCAGGCAAAATTTCATTACTATAATGATAAATTAAGAACCTTGCTGACAATACTAACTGACACCTTTATGAGTACTAGAAAAGCTCTGGTGACAGCCATAAAATATATATATATATATATATATATATATATATATGAATTTTGCTTATAATACTTACAGCCAAAAAATGAGGTGGATATGTTTTCATTCCTTGCAGGTATTGTTAAACACACTGTGAGTTCTGCTGGTGGCTTTGGAAGAGACTCCGGTGATGTGAAAACAGGGAAGGGAGGCATGAACTCTGGTGGTAGAAAAAACTCTGGAAGGAAAGGTTCGATGTCAGAAAAGGGAGGAGTGGGTGCAAGCTCAGAACATGGGGGTGTGAGTTATGGCAGTGGAGGATCCATCTGTGGAGGAGGAGGAGAAGGAAGCTCTGGAGGAGGTGGGTCCAAGTATGGGAGTTCGGGAAGTGCAGGTCAAGGAGGATCGAGCTATGGAAGTGGAGGGTCCATTTGCAAAGGAGGAGGTTCTGGATCTGGAGTAGGGGGAAGCTCCAGAGGTGGTGGAACCAAGTACGGAAGCTCTGGGAGCTCAGGACATGGTGGATCAAGCTATGGCAGTGGAGGATCCATCTGTGGAGGAGGAGGCTCTGCCTCTGGAGGAAGCTCTGGAGGTGGTGGGTCCAAGTCTGGGAGCTCTGGAAGTTCAAGTCATAGTGGATCGAGCTATGGCAGTGGAGGGTCCATCTGTGGAGGAGGAGGTTCTGGAGGAGGTGGGTCCAAGTATGGGAGTTCTGGAAGCTCAGGTCAAGGAGGATCAAGCTATGGAAGTGGAGGGTCCATCTGCAAAGGAGGAGGTTCTGGATCTGGAGTAGGGGGAAGCTCCGGAGGTGGTGGAACCAAGTACGGAAGCTCTGGGAGCTCAGGACATGGTGGATCAAGCTATGGCAGTGGAGGATCCATCTGTGGAGGAGGAGGCTCTGCCTCTGGAGGAAGCTCTGGAGGTGGTGGGTCCAAGTATGGGAGCTCTGGAAGCTCAGGTCATAGTGGATCGAGCTATGGCAGTGGAGGGTCCATCTGTGGAGGAGGAGGTTCTGGAGGAGGTGGGTCCAAGTATGGGAGTTCTGGAAGCTCAGGTCAAGGAGGATCAAGCTATGGAAGTGGAGGGTCCATCTGCAAAGGAGGAGGTTCTGGATCTGGAGTAGGGGGAAGCTCCGGAGGTGGTGGAACCAAGTATGGAAGCTCTGGGAGCTCAGGACATGGTGGATCAAGCTACGGCAGTGGAGGATCCATCTGTGGAGGAGGAGGCTCTGCCTCTGGAGGAAGCTCTGGAGGTGGTGGGTCCAAGTCTGGGAGCTCAGGAAGTTCAAGTCATAGTGGATCGAGCTATGGCAGTGGAGGGTCCATCTGTGGAGGAAGAGGAGGCGGCTCAGGTTCTGGAGGAAGTTATGGAGGCGGTGGGTCTATTTCTGGAGGCTCTGGAAGCTCTGGTCATGGTGGGTCGAGCTATGGAAGTGGAGGGTCCATCTGTGGAGGAGGAGGAGGCAGTTCTGGTGGTAAAAGAGGGTCCATTTCTGGAGGCTCTGGGAGCTCAGGTCATGGTGGATCGAGCTATGGCAGTGGAGGGTCCATTTGTGGAGGAGGGGGCTCTGGAGGCAGCTCTGGTAGTAGAAGAGGGTCCATATCAGGTGAAGGTGGAAGCTCAGGTCATGGTGGGTCGAGCTATGGCAGTGGAGGGTCCATCTGTGGAGGAGGAGGAGGCTCTGGCTCTGGCATAGGAGGAAGTTATGGAGGTGGTGGGTCCATTTCTGGAGGCTCTGGAAGCTCAGGTCATGGTGGATCAAGCTATGGAAGTGGAGGCTCTATCTGTGGAGGAGGAGGAGGAAGCTCTAGCTCTGGAGGCAGCTCTGGTGGTAGAAGAGGGTCCATTTCTGGAGGCTCTGGAAGCTCAGGTCACGGTGGATCAAGCTATGGCAGTGGAGGGTCCATCTGTGGAGGAGGAGGAGGCTCTGGAGGCAGCTCTGGTAGTAGAAGAGGGTCCATATCGGGTGAAGGTGGAAGCTCAGGTCATGGCGGATCGAGCTATGGCAGTGGAGGGTCCATCTGTGGAGGAGGAGGAGGCTCTGGAGGAGGCTCTAGCTCGGGAGGCAGCAGTGGTAGAAGAGGGTCCATTTCTGAAGGCTCTGGAAGCTCAGGACATGGTGGATCGAGTTATGGAAGTGGAGGGCACATCTGTGGAGGAGGAGGAGGCGGCTCTGGAGGAGGCTCTAGCTCTGGAGGGAGCTGTGGCAGGAGAGGATCCATTTCTGGAGGCTCTGGAAGCTCAGGTCATGGTGGATCGAGCTACGGCAGTGGAGGGTCCATCTGTGGAGGAGGAGGAGGCTCTGGAGGAGGCTCTAGCTCTGGAGGCAGCTGTGGTAGAAGAGGGTCCATTTCTGGAGGCTCTGGAAGCTCAGGTCACGGTGGATCAAGCTATGGCAGTGGAGGGTCCATCTGTGGAGGAGGAGGAGGCTCTGGAGGAGGCTCTAGCTCTGGAGGGAGCTGTGGCAGGAGAGGATCCATTTCTGGAGGCTCTGGAAGCTCAGGTCATGGTGGATCGAGCTATGGAAGTGGAGGGTCCATCTGTGGAGGAGGAGGAGGCTCTGGAGGAGGCTCTAACTCTGGAGGCAGCAGTGGTAGAAGAGGGTCCATTTCTGAAGGCTCTGGAAGCTCAGGACATGGTGGATCGAGTTATGGAAGTGGAGGGCACATCTGTGGAGGAGGAGGAGGCGGCTCTGGAGGAGGCTCTAGCTCTGGAGGGAGCTGTGGCAGGAGAGGATCCATTTCTGGAGGCTCTGGAAGCTCAGGTCATGGTGGATCGAGCTACGGCAGTGGAGGGTCCATCTGTGGAGGAGGAGGAGGCACTGGAGGAGGCTCTAGCTCTGGAGGCAGCTGTGGTAGAAGAGGGTCCATTTCTGGAGGCTCTGGAAGCTCAGGCCACGGTGGATCAAGCTATGGCAGTGGAGGGTCCATCTGTGGAGGAGGAGGAGGCTCTGGCTCTGGCATAGGAGGAAGTTATGGAGGTGGTGGGTCCATTTCTGGAGGCTCTGGAAGCTCAGGTCATGGTGGATCGAGCTACGGCAGTGGAGGGTCCATCTGTGGAGGAGGAGGCAGCTCTGGAGGAAGCTCTGGTAGTAGAAGAGGGTCCATATCGGGTGAAGGTGGAAGCTCAGGTCATGGCGGATCGAGCTATGGCAGTGGAGGGTCCATCTGTGGAGGAGGAGGAGGCTCTGGAGGAGGCTCTAGCTCTGGAGGCAGCTGTGGTAGAAGAGGGTCCATTTCTGGAGGCTCTGGGAGCTCAGGTCATGGTGGGTCGAGCTATGGCAGTGGAGGGTCCATCTGTGGAGGAGGAGGAGGCTCTGGCTCTGGCATAGGAGGAAGTTATGGAGGTGGTGGGTCCATTTCTGGAGGCTCTGGAAGCTCTGGTCATGGTGGATCGAGCTACGGCAGTGGAGGGTCCATCTGTGGAGGAGGAGGAGGAAGCTCTAGCTCTGGAGGCAGCTCTGGTGGTAGAAGAGGGTCCATTTCTGGAGGCTCTGGAAGCTCAGGACATGGCGGATCGAGCTATGGAAGTGGAGGGCACATCTGTGGAGGAGGAGGAGGCGGCCCTGGAGGAGGCTCTAGCTCTGGAGGGAGCTGTAGCAGGAGAGGATCCATTTCTGGAGGCTCTGGAAGCTCAGGTCATGGTGGATCGAGCTACGGCAGTGGAGGGTCCATCTGTGGAGGAGGAGGAGGCTCTGGAGGAAGCTCTAGCTCTGGAGGCAGCTGTGGTAGAAGAGGGTCCATTTCTGGAGGCTCTGGAAGCTCAGGACATGGCGGATCGAGCTATGGAAGTGGAGGGCACATCTGTGGAGGAGGAGGAGGCGGCTCTGGAGGAGGCTCTAGCTCTGGAGGGAGCTGTGGCAGGAGAGGATCCATTTCTGGAGGCTCTGGAAGCTCAGGTCATGGTGGATCGAGCTATGGAAGTGGAGGGCACATCTGTGGAGGAGGAGGAGGCTCTGGAGGAGGCTCTAGCTCTGGAGGCAGCAGTGGTAGAAGAGGGTCCATTTCTGGAGGCTCTGGAAGTTCAGGTCACGGTGGATCAAGCTATGGCAGTGGAGGGTCCATCTGTGGAGGAGGAGGAGGCTCTGGCTCTGGCATAGGAGGAAGTTATGGAGGTGGTGGGTCCATTTCTGGAGGCTCTGGAAGCTCAGGTCACGGTGGATCAAGCTACGGCAGTGGAGGGTCCATCTGTGGAGGAGGAGGCAGCTCTGGAGGAAGCTCTGGTGGTAGAAGAGGGTCCATATCGGGTGAAGGTGGAAGCTCAGGACATGGCGGATCGAGCTATGGCAGTGGAGGGTCCATCTGTGGAGGAGGAGGAGGAAGCTCTAGCTCTGGAGGCAGCTGTGGTAGAAGAGGGTCCATTTCTGGAGGCTCTGGAAGCTCAGGACATGGCGGATCGAGCTATGGAAGTGGAGGGCACATCTGTGGAGGAGGAGGAGGAGGAGGAGGCTCTGGAGGCAGCTCTGGTAGTAGAAGAGGGTCCATATCGGGTGAAGGTGGAAGCTCAGGTCATGGCGGATCGAGCTATGGCAGTGGAGGGTCCATCTGTGGAGGAGGAGGAGGCTCTGGAGGAGGCTCTAGCTCGGGAGGCAGCAGTGGTAGAAGAGGGTCCATTTCTGAAGGCTCTGGAAGCTCAGGACATGGCGGATCGAGCTATGGAAGTGGAGGGTCCATCTGTGGAGGAGGAGGAGGCGGCTCTGGAGGAGGCTCTAGCTCGGGAGGGAGCTGTGGCAGGAGAGGATCCATTTCTGGAGGCTCTGGAAGCTCAGGTCATGGTGGATCGAGCTATGGAAGTGGAGGGTCCATCTGTGGAGGAGGAGGAGGCTCTGGAGGAGGCTCTAGCTCTGGAGGCAGCTGTGGTAGAAGAGGGTCCATTTCTGGAGGCTCTGGAAGCTCTGGTCATGGTGGATCGGGCTACGGCAGTGGAGGGTCCATCTGTGGAGGAGGAGGCAGCTCTGGAGGAAGCTCTGGTGGTAGAAGAGGGTCCATATCGGGTGAAGGTGGAAGCTCAGGACATGGCGGATCGAGCTATGGCAGTGGAGGGTCCATCTGTGGAGGAGGAGGAGGCTCTGGAGGAGGCTCTAGCTCTGGAGGGAGCTGTGGCAGGAGAGGATCAATTTCTGGAGGCTCTGGAAGCTCAGGTCATGGTGGATCGAGCTATGGCAGTGGAGGGTCCATCTGTGGAGGAGGAGGAGGCACTGGAGGAGGCTCTAGCTCTGGAGGCAGCAGTGGTAGAAGAGGGTCCATTTCTGGAGGCTCTGGAAGTTCAGGTCACGGTGGATCAAGCTATGGCAGTGGAGGGTCCATCTGTGGAGGAGGAGGAGGCTCTTGCTCTGGCATAGGAGGAAGTTATGGAGGTGGTGGGTCCATTTCTGGAGGCTCTGGAAGCTCTGGTCATGGTGGATCGAGCTACGGCAGTGGAGGGTCCATCTGTGGAGGAGGAGGAGGCTCTGGAGGAGGCTCTAGCTCTGGAGGGAGCTGTGGCAGGAGAGGATCCATTTCTGAAGGCTCTGGAAGCTCAGGACATGGCGGATCGAGCTATGGAAGTGGAGGGCACATCTGTGGAGGAGGAGGAGGCGGCTCTGGAGGAGGCTCTAGCTCTGGAGGGAGCTGTAGCAGGAGAGGATCCATTTCTGGAGGCTCTGGAAGCTCAGGTCATGGTGGATCGAGCTACGGGAGTGGAGGGTCCATCTGTGGAGGAGGAGGAGGCTCTGGAGGAGGCTCTAGCTCGGGAGGCAGCAGTGGTAGAAGAGGGTCCATTTCTGAAGGCTCTGGAAGCTCAGGTCATGGTGGATCGAGCTACGGCAGTGGAGGGTCCATCTGTGGAGGAGGAGGAGGCGGCTCTGGAGGAGGCTCTAGCTCTGGAGGCAGCTGTGGTAGAAGAGGGTCCATTTCTGGAGGCTCTGGAAGCTCAGGTCACGGTGGATCAAGCTATGGCAGTGGAGGGTCCATCTGTGGAGGAGGAGGAGGCTCTGGAGGAGGCTCTAGCTCTGGAGGGAGCTGTGGCAGGAGAGGATCCATTTCTGGAGGCTCTGGAAGCTCAGGTCATGGTGGATCGAGCTATGGCAGTGGAGGGTCCATCTGTGGAGGAGGAGGAGGCTCTGGCTCTGGCATAGGAGGAAGTTATGGAGGTGGTGGGTCCATTTCTGGAGGCTCTGGAAGCTCTGGTCATGGTGGATCGAGCTACGGCAGTGGAGGGTCCATCTGTGGAGGAGGTGGCAGCTCTGGAGGAAGCTCTGGTGGTAGAAGAGGGTCCATATCGGGTGAAGGTGGAAGCTCAGGACATGGCGGATCGAGCTATGGCAGTGGAGGGTCCATCTGTGGAGGAGGAGGAGGAAGCTCTAGCTCTGGAGGCAGCTGTGGTAGAAGAGGGTCCATTTCTGGAGGCTCTGGAAGCTCAGGACATGGCGGATCGAGCTATGGCAGTGGAGGGCACATCTGTGGAGGAGGAGGAGGAGGAGGAGGCTCTGGAGGCAGCTCTGGTAGTAGAAGAGGGTCCATATCGGGTGAAGGTGGAAGCTCAGGTCATGGCGGATCGAGCTATGGCAGTGGAGGGTCCATCTGTGGAGGAGGAGGAGGCTCTGGAGGAGGCTCTAGCTCGGGAGGCAGCAGTGGTAGAAGAGGGTCCATTTCTGAAGGCTCTGGAAGCTCAGGACATGGCGGATCGAGCTATGGAAGTGGAGGGTCCATCTGTGGAGGAGGAGGAGGCGGCTCTGGAGGAGGCTCTAGCTCTGGAGGGAGCTGTGGCAGGAGAGGATCCATTTCTGGAGGCTCTGGAAGCTCAGGTCATGGTGGATCGAGCTATGGAAGTGGAGGGTCCATCTGTGGAGGAGGAGGCGGCTCTGGAGGAGGCTCTAGCTCTGGAGGCAGCTGTGGCAGGAGAGGATCCATTTCTGGAGGCTCTGGAAGCTCAGGTCACGGTGGATCAAGCTATGGCAGTGGAGGGTCCATCTGTGGAGGAGGAGGAGGCTCTGGCTCTGGCATAGGAGGAAGTTATGGAGGTGGTGGGTCCATTTCTGGAGGCTCTGGAAGCTCAGGTCACGGTGGATCAAGCTACGGCAGTGGAGGGTCCATCTGTGGAGGAGGAGGCAGCTCTGGAGGAAGCTCTGGTGGTAGAAGAGGGTCCATATCGGGTGAAGGTGGAAGCTCAGGACATGGCGGATCGAGCTATGGCAGTGGAGGGTCCATCTGTGGAGGAGGAGGAGGAAGCTCTAGCTCTGGAGGCAGCTGTGGTAGAAGAGGGTCCATTTCTGGAGGCTCTGGAAGCTCAGGACATGGCGGATCGAGCTATGGCAGTGGAGGGCACATCTGTGGAGGAGGAGGAGGAGGAGGAGGCTCTGGAGGCAGCTCTGGTAGTAGAAGAGGGTCCATATCGGGTGAAGGTGGAAGCTCAGGTCATGGCGGATCGAGCTATGGCAGTGGAGGGTCCATCTGTGGAGGAGGAGGAGGCTCTGGAGGAGGCTCTAGCTCTGGAGGGAGCTGTGGTAGAAGAGGGTCCATTTCTGGAGGCTCTGGAAGCTCAGGTCACGGTGGATCAAGCTATGGCAGTGGAGGGCACATCTGTGGAGGAGGAGGAGGAGGCTCTGGAGGAGGCTCTAGCTCTGGAGGCAGCTGTGGTAGAAGAGGGTCCATTTCTGGAGGCTCTGGAAGCTCAGGTCACGGTGGATCAAGCTATGGCAGTGGAGGGTCCATCTGTGGAGGAGGAGGAGGCTCTGGCTCTGGCATAGGAGGAAGTTATGGAGGTGGTGGGTCCATTTCTGGAGGCTCTGGAAGCTCTGGTCATGGTGGATCGAGCTATGGCAGTGGAGGGTCCATCTGTGGAGGAGGAGGAGGCTTTGGAGGAGGCTCTAGCTCTGGAGGGAGCTGTGGCAGGAGAGGGTCCATTTCTGGAGGCTCTGGAAGCTCAGGTCATGGTGGGTCGAGCTATGGCAGTGGAGGGTCCATCTGTGGAGAAGGAGGAGGAGGCAGCTCAGGTTCTGGAGGATGTTATGGAGGCAGTGGGTCCATTTCTGGAGGCCCTGGGAGCTCAGGTCGTAGTGGATCGAGCTATGGCAGTGGAGGGTCCATCTGTGGAGGAGGAGGAGGCTCTGGAGGAGGCTCTAGCTCTGGAGGCAATTGTGGTAGGAGAGGCTCCATGTCTGGAGGTTGTGGTAGTTCAGGATATGGTTCCTGTACATCTGCTGGTGGGGAAGGTTTTCGTTGTGAGATGTCCACCTCTGGGGATTCCTTCAGTTCTGTCCATGAAGGGTATAGCTCTAGTGCTCTGGGGTCAAGATCTGGGGACCTTTCTCATTCTGGCCGCATTGGGTCTGGCTTTGGCCATAGGAGCAGCTTCGGGGAGGATGAATATCAGTGATGCATTTCAGGTTGTGGAGGACTTGAATGGTTTGGTCCTGAGGACGGGGCTGGGAATTGGACTGATGGAGGGTGGCCTGCTCGCGGGGGGGGATGCTTGTCTGCCTGGGGATTTGGTCAGGGACCCAGCCTTCTTCCAGAGAACCCTACCACCATAACATCTTCCTGCAAAAATCTGCAAGGGTATTGCCTTTGTTTTGGAGGCCCAGCACCCTGTCACCACTGGTCTGGCCATGTCACCTGCAACCCTGGGCACTCTTCTGCCTGCACCGAGTGCTGTAACCTGCTCACCACGGACTCACCTCTGTTTTACGTCTGTATTGCGATGTTTGCTATTGTTTCTGTAGACTTTCTTTGTATTGCTCTGAGCCCTTCCACTGAGGCCGTTTGGGACCTTTTTCTTTGGGAACTAAAAGCTTGAAACCCTCCTCGGTGTGTGTGTGTATGTGTTGGTCTATTCGGGGCACACCCTGACGTGCACGAGAGGTGCAAACCTGGGGGTACAAACCCGTAAGAAATCTCACCTTCTGGCACGGCTGAGGACCTCGTTGTCCCCGTGCCTTCTAAATATTGCCCTCTACAGGTGCGAGCCAGCTCCTGCTAGCGGGGAGCGTTGGACTGGGCGCAGGAGCACCGCCACGGCCGGGTGGGGATGCTCAGGGTGCGCTCGATGCCACCACCTGGTGGGAGAAAGGAGCTGGGCCAGAGCTGTGCGGAGATGCCCCTCGGGCGCCATCCTGGGCGATGGAGCTTGGGGCTGCAGCCCTCTGCCGTGCAGAGGTGGCAGGAACAAAAGGTTCCTTCCCTTGCTTTACTTTGGCAAAAGGTGTGACGTTGGGCACGGCACCATTGTAGCACCATGAGAATTATGGGCCTCCTGTTCTCGCTGCTGGGCCTCTTTCCAAAATTCCTGGCGGTTAGAGGATTGACGAGCTGTGATTGCCCTGGTAGCTGTTCCCCTTGCTGCTTCCTCAGTGCTCACAAACACGTACAGCCACCTCTGTTCAGGGGCACATGAAGTGCCACCAACCAGAAGGAAGTGGGCAGATCTGGTGGGTTTTAAGCCCAGAGTGCCCCCATGAGCAGATGGTGTGCACACGTGCTGCCTCTGGTGGTATCCTCTGTCCTCTGTGGAGCTGGGGCCATCAGGGACACCAGGACTGGGGGGGTGGGGGTTTCAGGGGTGAGGCTGGTCCAGACAGAGGAACATTTTGCTACATCTGGGAGCACACAAAAACCTGAGTTTGTGAGTTTTGCTCATCAAAGCATGTGCAGGAGAAGAAAACTTTCCAAAGCAGGAGCTGTAACCCTGTAGGCTCCAAACACATTGAGGGAGCAGGACCCAATGCTCACCCTGCCTCCCTGGAAGGCTCAGCCTCTCTTCACTGGGTGGAGTGGGTGAGCTCGCCACCTGCGTGGTGCGGGAGGACATGGGTGTCCCAATGCTCACCCCTGGGTGCAGCAATGGTCTTCAGTGGGAGGCTGGGGAGGGCCCAGCTGGAAGCACAAAATGGGTGCAGAGCAGCCGGTGCAGCTCCGGGCCAAGTGTCCTCCTTGTGGGCTCCGATCCTGCTCTTCCAGCTGGGGCTGCCATGGACTCTGCCTGCATTTAAGCGGGCGGTGAGGCACCCAGGGCTTCAATCACTGTTGCTCCTCGGCGTGTGGGTGTAATTGATAGTGCTGTCAAGAACCTGCAATTAAGCCGGTTGTCTTTCCAGCTACTGCATACCATCGATTGTCTCCCTTGCTGGGCTAAGGGCAAATTGTTCCAGTGCAGAGCATTTGCAAATAATGAGGTACGAGAAAACCTTGGGCACCAGCCGCTCCAGGAGCCGGAATACCAGCAAGGTTTCTGGTAACCCGTTTTGCTTTTCATCAGCCTTCTTGCGAAAGGTGGTGAAAAAACCCTCCACTGAAATGAGGAAGTGAGAAAAATAATTAAAAAAATCCCTGCAAAGCCCAGAGAAGAGATGAGCAATTGAAATGCTTTTTTTTTTTTTTTTTTTTTCCCTTCTCCAATTGAAACACATAAACATTTAATTGACAAAAAAAAAAAAAAAAAAAAAAAAAAAAAAAAAAAAAAAGCCAACCAAAGTTACGGATTAAGATGGCATAATAGCAGGGGAAAACCTTTCATTTCAAGCCCTCTGAAATGAAACCATTTGCCTTTCTGTTTTGAAAGAGGCTTTGGAAAGAAGCCACCAGGACAGAGATGTAATCCTGGCCCCACCTCTGAGGCATTGTGAGGCTCTCAGCAAATATATGAAACGTATCAGCCTTTTCTTCCTCAGCTGTCAAGCAACCCTAATAAATCATTTTTATTTGCCTTGAGGTATCCCGAGAGTTTTAATTACAAGCTCAAGTATAAAGAATAGTAACAGAGAGCAGCCATACCGTGGCCCTATTAATAAGGTACATGTTTTTACCTTGTACTGGTTGCTGGTGCATTCATAGTCTTCCCACCAGGGCTAAGCCTGCCGCTGTTCCCAATTAAATGGTTAACGAGCATCCAGGTAACAGCTTTGTGGCTAAGTCTCCTATCTAGGATATTTGTCATCTTCCAGGAAGTCTCATTTTGGGGGGTCTTTTATAAAATCTGGGCTAAAAACTTAATGAGAAGTTAGAGCTGCTCTAATTTATGCTTCCAAAAGCTGGTCATCTAAGCCTGAGCTTGTCAGCTTAGACTTTTGTTGGAGTTGACGGAGAAGAGAGAGGCTGCTAGTGAGCAGCCTCAGCACAGGGATGGTGTCAGGAGGGCTGTTTGTAAAAATAAATATTTCACCCTTCTGTACCAATTGGTGCGTCCCATTCTCTGTGTTTCCCAGCTTCCAGGTGTGGGGCTGCCTGTGGCTGGTGGACACGTGCTGTCTTTGCCTTTGGGTGAGATGCCTCGGAGACTCCCAAGGGAGTGACTGGGGAAAGAATAGATAATGCAAGGATCAGTTTTAATTTGCTGTTCAGCAGAACATTCCTCTACAGAGTTTCTTGGACAGAGTGGGAGATACTCTTAAGGGTATGTCCTTCTTGCTAAGCTGTAATTTATGGAAGGAGGGAGGACAAGCTGAAAAAAAAAATCCTTACAAAACCCAGCACACGGTGTCCTCCAAGCTTGGAATGCAAGCAAAGCAATTCAAAAGCAGCACAATTCCATAGGATTTCACAAATGTTCAGTGTTATGCATTGTTTTGCATATTTAAACCTACAAATTGCTGCCAGGCAAGGCAAACCCCATGAAAACCCCAAATTATTCATCTGCATCAACCAAGCCCCACTTCTGGGATGCGTATAAAGGAGGCGCTCAGGGATGTCAGAGCAGAGGGGCCCATTTTTGAGCTGCTCTCCTCCAGCAGCCCCACATCCCTGATCCTCTCCCCCGCCACGTCTGCCAGCATGAGCCAGCAGCTGTCAGCAGGGAGGTGTCTTCATGGGAGGAATTTCTCAGCATCTTCTGCTGTGAGTGGCGTGAGCTGCTGTCGGAGCAGCACCTTCCCCTCTGCTGCCCCACTGGGAAGAGGGCACAGAGCCTGGAGCAGCCAAAGCCTCCGTGATGTTGGGGGCTGGAAATGGATTTCTGCTGGCCACTGCCTGGCACAGGCAGGCTGTGGAGGGTGGGGGCGCAGGGACGTCCACGCCTGTAGTGAAAGGGGGGGTCAGGGGAGTGCCTTCATCTGCAGAAGTGAAGGTATTCGTGCAGTGCACGTCAACGAGAGCCTGCTGCAGCCTCTTGATGTGAAGATCGACCCTGAAATGCAGCACATCCGAAGGCAGGAGCAAGAGCAGCTGAAGAGTCTCAACAACCAGTTTGCCTGCTTGATTGACAAGGTGAGAGCTGAGGCGAGATTAAAGGAATGATGGGCTTTAAGTATAAAGGAACCCTTTTTTGTGCTCAGGTCTTTGATTCCTCTCCTTTTCCTGTCCCATTACGTGGCCCTGATGCTGGTTTTAGCATGCATGGCTCCAGCACCATGAGATGCAAGTGCAGATCTAGCTGATAATGTTATTTTAACCTGATTATTTATGTGTTGACAAGCTGCAGCTGTATGCATTATTAATAGCTGAAGCGAGCTGTTCTTCCAAGGTACCTTGCTGCGCTTCTGCACTCTTGCCCTCTCTGCACAGATAGACTTTGTAAAGTTGTGTTGTCGACAGCCAAAGGATGATTTCTGCTACCAGCCAGTTGGCCTACAAAGGTGTTTAAATACCCCATAACCACAAAGTCTGTGGGGCTTCCTTGGAGACTGGGAGAGCAGCACACCCCATTTGCTCTTGGATTCTTGGGTTATGAAGGTTGCAATGCTCCCCTTTTGCCCTCTTGTCCCCTTCGAACCACAATGAGCCCCTGGAGCATTGACTTGGAAGAGAAGTCCCCTTGTTCCCCCCACCTTCATCTGGTCCCTTTTTGATGCACCAAAGCGTGTGCCCAACGACGGTGGCTTTGCCTTCTGAATGCAGGTGCAGCATCTGGAGCAGCAGAACAGGCTGCTGGCCACCAAATGGAACCTCCTCCAAAAGCAGGTCCTGCCATCACAGAAGAACTTCAGGCAGGTCTTCAACAACTTCATCTGCAGCCTGCAGAGGCGGCTGGACTCGCTGCTGCATGAGAGGGAGAGGATGGAGCCTGAGCTGAACAACACAGAGAAGCTAGTTGAAGAGTTCAAATGCAAGTAAGTTCATGGGGCAGGGAGCTAGACAGATTTTTCTAATGGACTTCTATACATATCAACAGACTTCTCTCTAACAAAAGGCTGAGGTCCAAAGGCACCCTGAGCCCTAAATACCCAGGATGCTGGAAGATCTCCAGCATCAGCATGACCCAGCAACCAGTCCCTTCTCTTCCCCAACAGATATGAGCAGGAAGCCAGCAGACGCACAGCTGCTGAGAACGAGTTCGTGTTACTGAAGAAGGTAAGGAATTGGGATGAATGGAAGCGTTGGATTCAGACATCCGAAAAGTTTCCTCTGTTTTGCCATAATATTTTGAGAATATTATAAGTCATTGGACAATTATGGATTCAGAAAAATATGCTGCAGAGTATTGCCAGGGAGCATAAGAACTCAGCAATATTGTATAAGCCTCTGGCACCCCTCAGAGGTGAACAACTACATCTCCTAAACAAAATTTCCTATACTAAAAACTCAGTAAAGTTACTTAGGTCTCCATGTAGCCACCATTTTGACTTCTAAATGTCTGGGAACTCTTTTAGGATGCGGACTGTGTCTATCTGACCAAGGCAAAGCTGGAAGCAAAGCTGGAAACCCTAAAGCAGGAGACAGACTTCCTGAAGTGTGTGTCGGCTCAGGTATGGATGCTCCTCTCCCATTCTTGTTGATGGCAGCTATTCTTACCAGCCACTCCTTGTTTACACTGATTTAGTCCCAGTTAAACCAATCCATCAGGGTCGCTAGGAGAGGCAGCGGGAATAAAGAAGATCTCCAAAAGCCCCAAACCCTCAAGCTGCATGCATGGCCAACTCTAGCCACAACTCATGGGCTGTGGCTCCAGACAAACTCTCAGGGGTGGTATTACGGCCACTGGGCTGCGAGATAGGAAACCCAGTGCTCACAGCCACTTCATATGGCTTCTAGGAAATTGCTGAGCTGGAGACAAGCCTCTGTGATACCTCCATTGTTGTGAAAATGGACAACAGCCGAGGTCTGGACATGGAGGGCATCCTCAGGAGCGTTGAGCGCTGGTATGAGGATGCAGCTCAGAAAAGCAAGACAGAGTTGGATGCGTTGTACAGAACTAGGGTAAGTTGCAGCAAACAGTAACATGTCCTTCATGTAGCTGTCAGAAGGCAGCAGTTCAGAGGCAAGGATTTCTTTCATTCTGTCTTGACTACGTAACTTATGGACCTAGTTTTCTGTTCTGCTAAACTTGGCAGAGTCTCCAAGTCAGGGGAACATCCCCAAAGCAATAGCATGAGGACTTTTCTAAAGTTAGTCTACTTTACTTTGGAAACAGAGGCAAGGCTCCTCTGTTGCCTATGCTACCAGTATTGATTGCCAGCTCTCTCTTGTCTTTCTGTCAGTACCAAGAGCTTGAGGAGGCAAAGAGGAGTCATTGCAGTCAACTCAAGTCCCACCAGCAACACATTGAAGAGCTGAGTTTTGCAATCCAGAGGTGGCAATGTGACCTTGAAAACATGAAGAAGCAGGTATCGTGGGCCATATTTAATCACTGAATCTCCTAGGTGGGATATAGCAAGTCTGGTTTTCTACATCTCTTGCATTTATTTTGTCTTTGCTGAATAGCAGTGCCTCACACTGGTCCCACTACTCTAGAGAAGATCTTAGCCCTGTGGAGCAGGGAAAAAGGGTAATCTGCTGTGCTGCCCTGTTTTCTGCTGGATCATTTTGATTATCGAAAAAAAAAAAAATCGCCATATTAGCTCATTGGATTTACTACAGCACACAGACAATTGCTCCAGCAAGAATTCTGGCAGGAGACAATGCTTCTGACATAGGTTCAAAGCATTCAGTAAGTAGGGTACAATTATGAATCACCAGTAATTCACCACCCATTGGAACTAGTATAATTTTCAGACCATCTGATTCATTATATATTTTATAACGGGAAGTAATGGAAAACCTTAATTATCAGTTCCAATTAGAGCTATTAGAAGTATTAGTATCCTCAAAACAAGGCTTAACACAGCCTCACAGTACAGAGATCTATTCTGTAGTGTTTCAGAACTGAGATTTGATTTTGGAAATATTTGCGTTCCCTAAAAGCAACATCGATACTTCATTTCAAAAGAAGACAGAATTTCTCTTTTATAGGAAAATATGGAAGACATTGGGCAGGGAAAGTGAGAAATTCTGTGTCTCCGATACAGGTGTTCTCTCTGCAAACATCAGTTAAGGATACTGAGCAGCGTGGGGACTGTGCCCTGAAGGATGCACAGAAGAAGCACACGGAGCTGCAGAATGCCCTCCAGAAGGCCAAGGGTGAGCTGTCTTGCATGCTGCGGGGTTATCAGGAGCTGCTGAACGTCAAGCTGGCCCTGGACATTGAGATTGCAACCTATAAGACTTTACTGGAGGGTGAAGAGAGCAGGTGGGTACCTCTGCAACAGTGTGCGTGCAGTGCTCAGTTTCGGGACACTTCAGCAGAGACACGGAGACTGGAAAATGCTAGAAATGCTAGTTATATGACAGATAACCTTCTGACTTTCTTCCCCTTCAGGATACGCATTTGGAGCCCCATGAGAGTATGTAAGTAAGCTCGAGGTTTTCTGTTTTCCTTATGACATTAAAAAAGCCAGTGCTGGTTTGCAGCGGGGTGCAGAAAGGCTGCACTATCCCCATGGGAAGCGCTCCCCGAGTGATTCAGCCTGTGTTTTCCCATAACAGCGATCACCACACCTTGCAACAGATCCTCTGGCTCCAAAGCCAGCCCGGGCTGTGGACCTGGTCTGCAGTGCAGAAGACACGGGTCCTTCTGTGGTGCTGGGAGAGCATCCCAGCCGGGAGATGCTGCAGCTTGCCATGGGGGTTTCACCTCGAGAAGCGCCGCCAGCTCTGCAGGGAGGTGCTGGGTCTCTGGTGCTCCCAGCTGTGGCTGCTTCCCCAGGAGTAGCTCTGGATGTGGGGGCCATTCATGCCAGAGCTCGGCCCCCATGGGTGCTGATGGGCTCTGCAAAGGGGCTGGCAGGCGGTCTGGGGAGAGCTGCGGAGCTGCGCAGAGCTCAGGAAACCCGGCTTGCTCACAGGTGGTGCACTGGCCACAGAAGGGGATCCCAGTTGGGCCTCTGTGCCCCAGGAATACCTGCATCTGAGCACCCGCTCTGCTAGGCAGGATAAGCAGGAGGCAAGAGCTAAAGCAGAAAAACACAGCCCTGTTCCACCTGCAGCAGCAAAATGTCCCCCACCCCACCTTACACGAGGGGAAGAGGCATCCTGGGTAGAAGAACATTAGGAAACCACATCAGAGGAATTCCACCAGGATCGCATCAAAAAATAGATGCTTAACACATATACTTCTTGCTTAATGCTGCTTCTTTAAAGGTCTGGAGGTTGGATTGGGGCACTTGTCATCTTATCACTCAATTCCCACTTCCCACCAGCCTTATCTTCCCTTTTTTTTCCTGATTAAGCCTTCGCTTTCTATGAAACAAGTTGAGATATTTAATTCAAAACCTTTCCATAAATTGCCTCTGGAGTTTTCCTGGAAATGAGCCTGTGGGACTCTCCATTTCATCAAAGTCTGCCCGACATAATTTTAGACGAGTTGGCGGAGTTGTGCTGGTGGCGCAGGGTCACGGAGGGGAGGGGCAGGACTCCAGGGGCTCTTTGTTCGCTGTCTTGGAGCTGATGGGTCATCCATATTCAGGCAGGCAAGTCATAAAGGAAATCTCAATTAAAAAAAAAAAGATACATTTCACCTTCTGTAGTCAGCAAAGAGTAATTGCATTGCTTGTGCTTCTATTAGCTTCCTTCCTTAGCGTCCTGACAGGCGGTCTGTGCTTTGACATCCGCATGAATTACAGCACCCTCGCTTCTACCTTGGTGACTACAGAGCTCTGCACTTTTTGCTCTTTTTTTTTTTTTTTTTTTTTTTCCCAATAAAGTGCATGGAGACGAATGTTTTGTTGCTTGGGTTTTAGCATTTCCCAAGACTACAGAAAAGCCCAGTTCAGGCGTATATGTTGATTAGAAGCCTGAACAGCTAAACCGAGGTAGCAGGGCTGTCCAGAGAGTGTTGTGCAGCACCGACTTTGCTTGGAGTAAATTACAGAAACCTTTTAAAGTCAGGTTATTTACGCCAATTTGCAGCAAATTTGGCTCCTTCCCAATGCTATTCAATGGGTGTTACAAGATTCACAGAGAACTCATCTCAGTTGCTTTGCATTTTTATAGCATGTCTACTACAGAGGTGTGATGATAAAACACATTTTATAGCTGTTCAAAAGCTTCTGCAATAGGGTCATTATAGGAAAGAACTCAGGAATATGCTTGGTTGCTTTTTTTTTCAGCATCATTTTGAAAATCCTATGACTACCAGTTTAGGATTTCAAAACTGATCAGAGGGAGACATTTTGTTGTTCGCTTGAGCAGATTAAAAAAGAAGCCAACAAATTGGTGCCATAAACCAACCACAAAGGACTAAACTGTTTTGCGATTGAACTGATGAAAGCTAACTAGCAGAGCAAAGAAATGAACCATGTAGGTGCCAGCCAGGCAGATACGTGTTTTACAAAAGGGGGAATCCAGAGGGAAGGTCTTTTCTATCGGAAGCAATTATCGTGATTCAGAACTGGAAGAGCTTTCTCTCCCTCCATAATTCCTGTGTGATAAGATGCCCTTTCCCAATCATATACAAAGAGAACAATCAGGAATACAAAAGAAAACAGTCATGATCTTTAATGAAGAAAACCACAGGAAAGATTTGACAACAAAAGAAAATGGAGCAGTTGTAAATATTCATTAAGAGGGGTTTAAGTATCTCAAAAAGGTTATGGTGTTTCCACTGAAAACAGGTGGTTCTGTCATAAGAGAAGAATAAGAGAGGTGACACAGAATTAGTGTTGCTTTCTCACCTCCAGCCTCCCCCCTCACCATTTCAAGGTTCTGATCTGATAAGTTAATTTAGGAAGTACTTTTCTTTAAAGCCGTGACCAGCCTCTCTGAACATCAGTGCTTCATGAATCAGCCGGGCGCTTCATCAGGAATTCAGCAGCACATCACAAAGCTACACGAATCAAGTCAAACAAGGGCTTGGGCATTAGTGCCTTAGCATAACAAAAGGCAGAGGTATCTCCTGCCACCTGAACATGCTTCCCAGGAGGACCTGGCCCAGCCTCTGTGGGCAATTCTTCCTCTGCAGGGCTCACAGAATCCCTCCTGCCCAAGCAAACAGCTTCAGTGGTAAGGGAGAAGAGTTCCTCCAGCTTTACAGGGAGGCTGCCGTAGCCTAGTAATAGCCGCAATGTTTTCCTTTCCTTTTCTGATCTTATTGCTTTAACAGGCAGTGTGATTCCATCCCATTCAAGGGCCTGGGTTCCCATACATCCCACACTTATTTCCACTGTGCAGTTCTGTGGGAGGAAGACATCAGCGTGGAAAAAGATCAAACCAATCCTTTGCTTTGTTGGGAGCCTCAGAGTTACAGGTGCTAATCACCACGCGGAGATATGACATACGTGTACAGCAGGAACCGAGCAGATCTAGGGAGCGTGTGATGTTGTGTACTCTCATTAAGACTTCAAAGGTGCTGAAGAAATTCGGCGCCCAAAGGGTGGGACTAATTTTGCCTAACTTTAACCATCCAGAAGTTGGGCGCCTGGTCTGGTTGTCTGGTTGTCTAGACTGCCTCTGGTAGTCAATAAAGAGCGAGGCAAGTGCCTCCAGAGGCTGCTTCCTCCCACCTATCCTAGCTGCCTATTTTAGGATGTGATGAATCACTGTCTGGAGATGCCTATCTCCTTACATTAGCCATAGAGGGAGTCTCAAAGATGAAATTAGAATACACGGCCAGTTTGATGGCTGAAGTTGGGAGGGAGGCAAATCCAGGCCCAGTGTTTGATGAATTTTATGAGGAACATCCTTTGAAAATCCCAGCCTCGACTTCTGACATAGAGCAGACAGAGGCTAATGAGAGGAAAAAATACATTACCACACTGAATTCTCATGGATGACCTTGGCTTTAGGATACAAGAAGATGAGGATGCACTAACCAAATCAATTCTTTAACACCTTGTGAATGTCATGGACAAGAGTCTATATAGTCCTTGAAGCTGTGCGTGTGTAAAAATGCATATTACAACCCAATCTTATGCCTATCAAATGCTGTTATTGCCATTGTCCTATCTGAATGCAAGGAGTTTTCTATGGCTGTCTATAATTACAGAGATGGAGCATGGTTCTTTGAGACTATCGCATAAAATATATTTTAAGAGCTAGTTGAGATTCATCTCCAGAGGCAACAAACAAATTAGTGAACTTCACATGTTCTCATAATGAATTCCATTTTCAGCAGCACATACAGGGAGAAGAACGCTGACAAAGGGAGAGATTGCTAGTCGTTAAAATGATTCATTCAACCCCTCATCAAAATATTTTTCTTCTTTCCTTCCTCTGTCCCCCCTTCTCCCTTAAAAAAGAAGTAAGTATGATGAATTACCTTTTCTTAAAAAATGCAATTTTTGCTTCTCCCATTTCTCATGTCCTTACTCACAACAAGTTGTTGGTTCCTGAGATCTTACGTGTCAACAGATGAAACACTCGATGTTCCTTGGAAAGACCTAGAAGACATTAAGTGAACCTCCTGCAATGCTGCCTTCTCAGCGTGGCTCATGAGCAACAGCAGGAGTTTGGCCAACACCAACATTTTTCTCAATACTGGACAAATCTCTTACCTTGCGTGAAGCCGGCAGCACTGGTGAGAAGTTTTGGAAGTGAGGCTGATGCAGCGCAGTTGGTTCGCAGACGTCTAATTGCAGTCTGTGATAAGTTCCAGGTGTCCCTCACGCAGCCGACGTGTATAATGGGGTGCAGAAAGGGAGCGGCAGCACAGCAGCTCCCAGCCCGACTTCTGATTCAGGATGCAGCCTTGCCATGTAGAATGCATGGCAGCTCTAGCTGAGTGAGAGAGCGAAACAATTGCCTTTTGTACTGTTCTTTGGATTCAAATGTGCATTTCACTTCCGATCAACCTTTGTTTAGAATTTAAAAGATTGTAGAAGTTACAAGCTTTAGCTTGAAGTCTCCCGTATTTGCCAGCAGTATGTTTTAACTGATATTGCCAATTGTGCTGGCAACCCAGCATGAACTATGAGCCTAAAATATTACAGACAAAGGTGTAATCTGAAAGTCATGCTATAAACATGTTGAATTATTCCAGTTGTATAAGGCAAGAGCATCAGTTTACGCAACTAATTTATACCACCAGACCCTCAAACTCATGTAAGTTGCAATTATGCGTTCAATTAATAGCCTCGTGAATCTCAGTGTTGTAGTCACGTCTTATGGCTTTCTGAGTTTTGATGCGTGTATCCTTTTCAGAGAGCTTGATATTAGAAGGCTTAACATTTTAAGGAGGTTTAGCGTTGGTTTTGTGATTTGCAATGAAAATGCCTTTGGAGGGGGGTTAAAGAGGGTGAGGGAACATGACTACTGGCTGCCTCCAGATACCCTCACATCTATAGGCAGCAGCAGCCTTCTTGGAGCTCAGATCCCCTTTGGTGAGGAAGGGCTGAGGGCTATCAGTTGTGTGCACGGTAATGTCTTGTCTCCCAAGGGCTTTATCCCCAAAGAGCTGGAAAAGCCCGGTTGCTCTGACTTTCTGAGGTTCAGTTTGTTGAAGAGCCAGAGATGGTTGTTTCAGTGTCTCACCTCCCTGGGCTGGTGATTAGGAGAGAGGGATTCTCTGGCCAATGTGAGTCAAAGCCATCTCAGGTGTCCGTCTAATCTACTCATTAAGGCTTCCTCTGTTGATGGAGAAAGACCAATGCCTGTGGAGAGTGAATCACGCTAGTTCCCCCAGACACCGGCCCAGGGGCTGTTGTCTCTCTCTGAGTGCATCCCCATTGAGTCAAGGACGTGCCTGGCAAAGTCACCCATCCTTCAGCTGTCGCTTCTTGAATGTGGTGGATCTCACCAGCCTGAAACACGCGGCCAATCATTTTTTGCTACCTGCAGGTACTGCCAGAAGATGAAGCAAAAGGTCTCTGACGTCCAGATGGGTAGGAACTTCCACATAGCGAGGGACAAAGATTTAACCATGTCAAATGGACCTCGGGTTAAGAATTTGCAGCACTGCTTGAGTGAAAAACATCACTGGGATGTCACAGGACATAAATCTAGTGGCCAACAGAAACGTGCCTCAGTTTCTGGATGAATCTGCTCTGTTTTTGTGGTGTTTTGTGGTGGTAAGTGAAGGTTGGTGTGAAATGCTGCAAGGGAAGTTTTTCTGGGGGGGGCACTCTGAGTCCTTGCATATGAATCCAAACCCATAACTCAGTAAATTTACCAGTGTTTTAGGCATCATAGCACTACTTCCATTGTTTTTTTTCATGGCTGATTTCTTTTTTGTTGTTATTACTTTTCCACACCCAAAATGAGCCTGGTGAGAGAAAAAAGGAGAGATTGTGAAATTAACCCCACAAAGTGCAAGTCTGCAAAATATGCCATCATACACAAAACCCCATGAGACACAAAACCCCAAACGACACACTGCAAACAAATCACAAAGAGTTTCTTCAAAAATGTTTGCTAAACTATAATTAGCGTAAGTTAGGGGAGCACTTCAAACCGTAATGTATTCTAAGCCAACTTGCAAACAGAGCACTTTTAGATTCCTTTTTATTTCCTCAGTAGTTAGTATTTGCTGGGCTGTTTTGCATTTTGAGGAGCATTCATTGCTGCCAGGCAAACCAAACCCTTAAGCGCTTTAAATTAATGTCCTGATCCTATCAAGGCCAGCTTCCCAAATATATATAAGGGGTAGCGTCAAGGTGTCACTGCAGCGGGATCTCCGTTCCTCTCCTGCAGCAGAGCTTCCCCCGAACCTCCACATTCCACCTCCACGGGAGCCGCGATGAGCAGACAGGCGCCCACGGTGAGGTCCGTGCTGGGACGGAGAGGTTTCAGCTCAGCCTCGGAGATCTGCGGCCGAAGCTTCGCCGCCTCCGCCTGCCAACCTGCCCGCTGCGGGGCTGGCGCCTACAGCAGCAGGAGCGTCTGCAACCTGGGTGGAAGCAGGAGAATTTCCTATGTGAACGGGGTCTGTGGTACTGGATGTTTCGGAGACTTCGGCTTCGGAGGTGTAGGCTACGGTGGTGTTGGAGGAAGGGTCGGCCTTTGTGGCCCCAGGGGATACAGCATCATCAGAGGCTACCCTGATCGCAAGGCTGATGGCATCCAAGGAATCTGCATCGACGAGCGGCTCCTGAAGCCCCTCTGCGTTGGGGTCGACCCGCTGGAGCATGAAATACGCTGCCAGGAGAAGGAGCAGATAAAGACCCTCAACACCCAGTTTGCCTGCTTCATTGACAAGGTGAGTGCAAGGCTGCTCCCTACCCACGTTTCTCAGTGGAAAAACAAGGGGAAACAACCCAAATCCTCCCCAAAACACCAGTCTTGCCTGTGCCCTGTGCTACGGAGCTGGGTCCCTGCAAGGGTCCAGATCCCACCGAGTTGTGTTTGTTCAGACCAGCATCTCCACTGCTGGAGGTAGGCTCACTTCAGCCTGAGTATTTGCTGGGGTCAGTCCCATCTGTGGCAGCACCGGACTTCCTGAAGTTGTCCCCTCTCTGGATGGCCTCAGTCCAAGGCTGATTTCTTGTTGCAGCCTTGTTCTGCCTCAGAAGTTAGAGCTCAGATGGGCTCATCTTTCTGTCCTGTGTTAGAGTCTCTTTTCCCCTTTGTCTTTACGTGGAGTGGCTGTTCCAAAACTGTTCCTGAAGGCAGAGAAAGCTGATCTTGATTCAGGCACCCAAATGTTAGATGTTTAAGGCTGAGCTGCCATGGTAGAATCCCTCTGTAGGGAAGAGACAAACAGGTCCCTCCAGCTGGGGACGTTGTCTCGTCCTACAGCACATCAGAGGCAGCTTCTGGAGGAGCTTCATTTGCAGTCATCAGTGAGAAATGGAGTTAGCAGAGATTCAGACATGTGACTTCTATATTCCTAAATAGGGGCTGGATTTCATGATAATTTCATGAATATTATGGCATATTGCCCCACACTTTCCTAAGGTCCTATTCGTATGCCTGCAGGACCAGCTCTGGTTTCAAAGTGGGGGCAGACAGTTAAATCAGGTGTGGGTTATTGCCTTCCCTTCTTTCTTTGAAGAACTGCTGCTTTTTGGCCCTCAGGTCCGCTTCCTGGAGCAGCAGAACAAGGTGCTGGAGACCAAATGGGGCCTCCTGCAGCAGTACGTACTACCGAAGAAAGGGAAGAACCTCGAGCTGTACTTTGAGAACTACATCTGCGACCTGCGGAAGCGCCTGGACTGCTTGCTGTGCGAAAAGCAAAAGCTGGGCAGTGAAGAGTGTGCCACGAGCCAGCTGGTGGAGGAGTTCAAGTGCAAGTAAGGGCCCTCGGGTCTCCTGCTGCTGCTGGCGCTGCTCTCCTGCAGGCAACCACTCCCAGCCCAGTGGCGCAGCCCCTTCGGGGATGGTGCATTCTTCTGCCTCGCTTGCAGGCTCTTTGCATTGGTAATATCATGACGAGGCTTCTAATCTATGGTTGGCCTAATGCTTGGTTTCCAGACACTGCTCTTCCAGCGCCTGATGAGATCCTCTGGGCAAGCGAAGGCTGTTATTGCTCATGGTGGCTGCTGTCTGTGTTTGAGTGTTGCTTGCCTCAGCCATTTTCTTCTCCTTTTCCAACAGATATGAAGAGGAAATCAACAGGCGTACAACTGTAGAGAACGAGTTTGTAGCACTGAAAAAGGTGAGAAGCACAGAATAAATGGGTTGTTATACCTCTAACGAGCTTATTTGGTGTAAAGCATGGCTGAAATAATGCACTGCTAGCAAACGCCTGGCAGAAGTGAGCAGGAAGAGGGAGGCCTGTAAAGAAGCACAGTCAGAAACAGAGACAATGGGAGTAGAAAGCAAGAATAATATACCCTCAAAGTCCACATCATCAGCACTACTACAATAGTTTTCTTAGCCCAAACACGTTCTTAAATTGTCACGGGAGGGTGTATTCGTGGAAGGGGTCAGAGTGGGAGAGGCTGCACTGGCACACTTGATGTTAAAGAGGCTGGTTATTTCCTGATGGTCTCTTTACATCCTTTATACTTGGACATCAGAAAAGGAGAAATCATTTGAACAATATTAAAAAATTATGTTTATGCACTCATTAGTCAATTCTGAGTTTGTAGCTAAGTCCTAAGTAATAAATAAACTAACCCTGTAAGTCATGTTGGAATGGCTTTGTTTTCCTTGAGGAGACAGTGGGGCATCTTGACTCATCCTCTCACACCTTTCTGCTCTTGAGATCTTGTTGAAACATGCATCTCTTTTATTGGCGCTGCTTCTGTCTTCTCTGAGCTTCCCCAATGTTTCAGCGAGATTGGGCTGGAGCGCATCTCATCTCTTTCAGGACGCAGACTGTATCTTCTTGAACAAGGAAGAGCTGGAGGTGAAGGTGGATCTGCTAAGAAGGCAGCTGGAGCTGCTGAAATGTGTGTTTGAGGAGGTGAGTTCCTCTGGTTTGTCCCCAGAGCCAGTGCTGCCTCACCCTTTGGGTGCCCCCAACTTCTACAGCTCCCAGTCCCTCTTGGACCGCTCTCATCCCAACCCCTGAATACTTGAAAGCGCAGAACTACAAGGTCAATGTAATATTAGCATGATTATGTTGGAGGTAGGGTGGTTCCCCCTCTCTTAATGCAGCTCCAGGTATGAACTGTCTGTCCTAACTCTACCCCTGAGAAAAGAGATGCGTCTGTCTCGTTACTCCGGATTGCAGCTGGCTGATTAGAGCTCAAGAAACTCCCAGCTTAATCCTGTCATTAACATCACTAAAGCAGCTGAAGATGACAGGATACCAGGGGTTAAGTCACCCGCATTCCTTGCCCTTGATGTGGACAGAATTGCTGCAGGTCAGCACGTAGGTCAGCAGCTGACGTGCTCATCCAGCAGGGAGGATTTTCTGCTGAGCCAGCCAAAGGGACATTTCTTGACTCGTGCCCATAGCTGGGCAGTGTGACTCTTTGTTCCCTCCCTCCCTCCCTCCAAAGTCTGAGTACTGCCAACAGCTAACATTGCTAAGAGCTGCCATTCCCCACTGTGTAGGAACGAGCTCAGGTAGATCGTCAGTTATGTGACACCTCGGTCATCGTGAAAATGGACAACAACCGAGACCTGGACATGGAAAGCATCATTAAGAATGTGGAGTGCTGGTACCAAGAAATAGCCCAGAAGAGCAAAGAAGAAGTGGATGCTTTCTACCAAACCAGGGTGAGTACGAAGCAACCTGGGTGTCTGACAGCAGCTCAGGGGGCTGCAGGTCAGAAATGTCAACTGTCCTGGTTTTGGTTTCCAGTTTCAGGAGCTTCAGGATAAAAGGGGCAAGTACTGTGACGATCTGCAGAGCAACAAGTGTGAGATTTCAGAACTAACCCGGATGATACAGAAGTTGCAGTGTGAGCTGGAGAATGTGAAGAAGCAGGTAGGTGAGGCCTGGAGGTGCTGTTGGCAGAAAGGGCAATGCCTTGGAGGACCGATGAGACACAGGGGAAGATGATGCATCGGCCTTTAGTAGTCGTAAAACCTGCTTTAGGCTAAGTCCCAAATCCAGCCTTCAGTGGTGACCAGCGCTGAAATGAAACAGGGAGAAATTTGGGAGCTAAGCAGTCTTTTAAAAATGGAGTTGTTTTAGTCATGCATTGTACAACGTAGTAGAAAAATGGACTGGGAGAAGAGACCCCTCCAGGGAAGCTGGTGTCTTTCCCTGTTTGCAATTGGAAGAGCTGATTAATCCAGATGCAGATTACCCAAGGATTAGGAAGCAGAGCCCCAAACACACCTGCACTGTCATCCTCTCCTCTGACAGGTCTCCTGCCTGCAAACCTCCATCTGTGATGTTGAGCAGCGTGGGGACTGTGCCCTGAAAGATGCACGGGAGAAGCATGTTGAGCTGCAGAACGCCCTCCAGAAGGCCAAGGACGAGCTGGCTTGCATGCTGCGGGATTACCAGGAGCTGCTGAACGTCAAGCTGGCCCTGGACATTGAGATTGCAACCTATAAGACTTTACTGGAGGGTGAAGAGAGCAGGTGGGTGGCCAAGGGTTTGTCCTTTTCCTCCTGGATATTGCAACTACAGGCCAGATGATTCCAGCTCCTAAGTGAAGTTAGCAGCTCCAGGATCCTGCCAGCTCACAGAAACTGGGGCTGGAGAGATGGCTGGAGGCCATACAGGCCACCCTTGTGCCAGCAAAAACAGTTCCTGTCCTAGGGATAGTCAGACGTGTTGCAACAAGGGATTAGGAGACAAGTGGGCTGGATGTGTGGTTGGAAGTTATGAGTAACGTCAAGTTTCTAGATGTGCATGCAACTGGTTAATGGGATAACATGCATTTCTCTTCTTTCCCCTAACAGGATATGTGTGGGGAACCCGGTGAGCGTGTGTAAGTAACCTGAAGATTTACAGCCTTGAGGGTTTCTCATGGTAGGAAGGGCACTTTACGGAACAGCAGTGTTCCATAAATCCTGGCTCCCTCCTCCTTTGTCTCCCTTTCCAGTCCAGCCCAGGCTGTTAGGAAAAAGCTTTTGTCCCAGAAACCTCAAATGCCTCCGAATTTCCAGAAAATCATCATTTGGATGGAGGGGGGGAAGGTCAAATTCATGCCCCTTTTCTCCTCTTGGAGGTGACAGCAAGCTGTCCTGGCCAGCCCAGCAGGCAACGGGCTGGTGTGCGTTGGGTCTGGGCAAGAACAAGCCTCCAGCCTGGAAAGCAGCGTGGGAGGTAGGAGGATCTGCGAGGGCTGTGCGGGGACCTGGGGGAGGAGGAGGAAGGAGCAGGGGCTCAGGCTGGTTGGATCAGTGCAGCGCCGATCAGGTTTGGTTGGTTCTGTCCCTCATGAAATGACTTGCCTCTGAGCGTCTTCCAGCTCCAAATAATTAATCCCATGGGCTGTCTTGCAGCTGTGGTCAGCAGCGGCTACAATATCCCTGAAGACTGCGGGATGCTGGCTGCGAACGCAGCCGCGTGTGGCTACGGCTCCCTGGGGAGGCGGTCCGGACGCCACAGCTCCCAGAACGGAGGGTTCAGCTCCCGGAGTGCTGGAATCCATCCCAAGAGAGTCATGAGCTCGGTGGCGAAGCAGTGTGTCCCAGAGGTGTACTGCCAAGCTGGGGGAGTCAGCTGCAAAAATGGGGGATTCAGCTCCCGGAGCGGCGGGTACCCGGCCCGCACCGTCATCAGCACGGGAAACCCGGGCTTGAATGCCAGGATGGGGGCTTGCCAAGCCGGTGGTGTGGTCAGCTTTGGAAACCAAGGCTGTGTCATCAGGCAGCTGGGGGGCTCCCCAGTCGTTGTTGCAAATGGCCCCGAAGTGGTGGGGTGCAACAATGGTGTGGTGGGGAATTTTGGGGTTGTCAGAGACCCCTGTGTTGTTCCGTAGGAACATCCACAGGGGTGGCACAGCCAGGACCATCAGAGCTCAGTTCCTATCACTGAGATGATGCAGAATTGTTTCTCTGCCCACAAATAGCACCATTGTCACCAAGTCCATTCCCAAACTCATTAGCATCAGACATACACTCCATCAGGTAACGTTTTCAGAGTCCCCAACCCTAAAGTCACATCTAGCAAGCTTCTGCAGCAGGTGCTCAACATGGTGTTGTTTCCCTGAGTTTATACTGCCTAGGTTAGTGCAGCTTTTAGGTTTTGTTTGTTCCACTGCCTTCCCTCCCTGGCTTTCCCATAACGAGCAGATTCATTAGTGATGTTCTTCCTTACAAGACACTTCTTCTTACAGCACCTCCCAAAGCATTTCAGAAAAGAGCGTGATGGTTTAACTTTCCCAGGAGGCACTGCAAAGCGCATGTTCCTTTTCTTGTCAAAAAATAAACCCTGAGCTGCCAATCTGAGCTTAAATTTTAAACAGGGCAATTGCAACTTTCAAAGCACCTGCTATTTACACTGCAGCCATAGGCTTTTTGTGGAATTTGCTTACAGATGAACACGTAGTACTTTCATTTGCTTCTGCATGTTAGGGGTGGCTAGTTCAAAGCGTGCTGATTTTTAGAAGAGCTCACCCCCATCCCCACCCCTGAAACACCAAGGAAGTTCCAAGGCTTCTGAGTCTGACATCTTTTACTCACGTAAACTGAGCTTCCTTCATTGACTGCTCAAAATTCCCAGCTTTCCACTGTGCCTTCAATAAACTGCATTGAAAGTATGTGTTTTGTCCCTGATTTTTTCCATAGCTGGTGTTTAATGAAAGTACAAAGTGGGGAAAGAAGTGCTCTTTTGCTGTCTGTGTGTCCATGGGCAAAGAAAGGGCCAAACTGATCTCTGGATTCTCTGCAGAGAGCTTGGGGCATGGTGGGACTCAGATGCCAGGACTCCAGTGGTGTTTATTCTATTTACCTCCTTAATGACATTGCCCTTAGGTATTTTATAGCCCAAGGTGCCCTTTGCTTAAGTACCAACTGATCTCAAAGCTTGCAAGGATCCCCCCAAATGCTTCTGAGCATTGCACAGCCTCCTGCATGACAAGGGTGCCAGCCCAAAGCTTCACTCCCCACCACGACCTCCTCCTGCTTGCTCCTCCCAGGTCACCGCATGGAACGAGGTCAGATGCCCGTGCTGACCTTGTCCTACGTGGGCTCAGTGGGACTGCAATCAGGGCTGTGCTCTGCCAGATCCGTATCTATTCCAGATATAAACTACCTCTGCTCCAGTGGCACTAGGGCTGACAAAGGGTGACGCTGCCCCATATGGTTCAGAGGCAAAGGGACGAGTTCTAAGCTCTCAGCTGTAACGGGGTGGGATTGACTTTGTCTCAGTTCTGAAGTCTCCCACGCAGAGCTCATGCGAGCTGGTTGCTGGGGGCTCATTTCATGGAAAGAAACCAACATTTCCATTGGGTGATTCATCTGACCAAACACAGACGCCTAATTTAGCATGAAATGCATCAAGCGCTAGACTCTACTGACTGCATCAATTAGCTCTCTTCTGGCTCTACAGGCAGCCTGGGGCAGGGGTATTAGCGCAAATGGAGACATCGCCATGCAAGACGCCTGCATACACTCAGACGAATACACCCTGCCTGTCATCCCTGGGATTTGCAGACACTATTATCACACTGAATTTCTTCCTGTCTCCAGCACATGAAGAATTACAGGTCACATGGCGCCACTGATCTCTGTGCTCTCACGGGGCACAATTCTAATAGCAACCTAAAAAAAAAAAAAAAAAAAAAAAAAAAAAGGCAAAAATTAAAGACTGATGCAAAGAAAAAAGATAAGTGCCTTTGAGGAAGGGCATGAGCTGTCAGTTCCTTGCTAAAAGTGGAAAATGTCTCATCTAAGCTTGGCCACTTGACAGACCCAGGTTAGGTGGGATGGACAGCCCACCATCCAAGCCCCAGTCTCTAGCGCGGAAACACAGTTCGGTGGTTTATCTGAAGTGGCTAAGATTAGATGAGACAGAGCCCACCTCATCAGCTAGTTTTGCATCTGGGCATAATGTATTCACTACTGCGTGCTTGCAAATGCAATTTGGAAGGAAGGCCAGCCCAACGCCTCGAGCCCCTGCTGAGATGCTAGGCAGCTCCAGGGTCCTCCTTGGGGCACTTGTGATCCACAGCCAGAGAGACTCTGCTCAGCCTTCTTTTGGAGGCTGAGTGGAGGCCACTGTGTTATCCGGGGCTTTCCCCTCATGGCCACGACAGGGATGAGGCCAAGGTTTGGTATCCCCTGACAGCAAGGCCAAGGAAGAGGCAAGAGCCTGGGATATTGGGGAGCAAAGGGCAGCGCCCCCCCCCCCCCCCCGCTGCACCTCTCTCTGGCTTCAGGGGCGAACAGGAGCCTAAACCTGTTCAAAACCCTGACGTCAGCCAGGGTGACTTCTCCCAGCTCAACCAAGGAATCAGTAGGCGACTGCCTAATTGCAACAGGAGAATAATTACCTTTTAGTGGACTGAATAATAGTGAGAAGAAAGGAAGGTGATACTGCCTCTTCCAGAAGACGGGCAGCACCGCTCCCCCTCGTGTTTGAGCCAACACCCAGGTGTTCTCAGCTATAATTTTCGAAAACCAAAGAGGAAAATGAAGGCTACATTTATTTTTTATTTTCTGTGTGGCTATGGCTGAATGGGTTAGCTGTAAAGATTTTGTCACAGTAACAAAGGGGAAAGGTTCATCTCAAATGGTTTGCAAACTATTCATTAAGCCTTGTATTACAAGCTTTGAGAGGCTGGGAACATTTCCAGATAAGTGATTACTATTTTTCCTTCCTACTCTTTTTGTGACTGTTTGTTTTATGAATCGAAACAACATTCCCATTTTGAATCATGGCAAAATAGCACAACCCACACTATTATATTTTTGAACTTTTGCCATCTATACAGTTTCATTACAAACATTTCAAAGGACTGTTTTGACTATTTTTCCAAGAAAGATTTTTGCTCTTTTTTCTAACTGCAGTTATCTAAAACAAACTGCTGTTTCAGGCTGGGCATCTGGATTTTCTGTCTTGTAAAAATACCCAGAGAAAGCATGTTGATAACTGGGAAAAGCTTCTGTTCAGTTCTTTTAGCAATTAGAAACTTAAAAATACCATTCCAGAAATTTCATTGTGTGAAATGTTTTGGTTTTTGTGTTTTGCCTGACCAGTACAAGCACTCTAACCCAAAGCCTACTACAGTCAAGGGGATGAAGAAGAAAGTGGGAAGAAGCAAAGCCTCTGGGCTAAGAGCATGGTCCAGGTCCCCTCCATCACCCACGGGAACAGACAGGCAGAGTGGAGGGTGTTGTGCCCCCTCCAAAAAATGGTTATGGCCTTGGCCTACAGCAATTTAAATACAGGGTTGACTCCATTCTTGCATCATGCAAAATCCTTCAAATGTCTCATCCTACTTTATAACCTGCATTTTCCATTTCTACTAACCTGGTTAGGGTGGACCTCTTCTGACATAAATTAATCTTCAAAAAGGACAGCCCTACCCCACTGACCCGCTCACCCTGAACCTCATTTACAGCCCCAGAAGGGTGACTCATGCCTCCCAGGGCAGCTTTGCGATAAATACACCCAGATAAGAACGTGGGAAGAGGAGGAAGAGGTGGGTCTGTTACAGGAACAGACCAAGGGAGAAAGTCATCCCCACAGTGCTCATATCAGTCTGAAGAGCCCTGCAGCACCAAGCGGACGAGGTGGCACAACCACAGCAGACAACCCAAAAAACACACTTTGCAGCAAATATTTGAGCAGGCAAACTGAGTGCCAGGCGTTACACAAGGAAGTCCTTCAGACCAAGCTTGTCAGTCAAGCATTTTCACTTGCTCACTATTCTCCATGTGCATGTGATAGCAACTGTAGTGTTTTTTCATGTCATAACCAAACATTGCTTACCTCTAGCCAAACCAAACCAAACAGGTTCAAAGCCATTTATCTCATCCAACTGTGCCCAATGTAAGGGCTGTTTTCAAAGCATGCCACCAGCTGGGCTCTTTCCCTTCCTGCTCTGCCCTTTGCCCACAAGCAAAATGCCATTTTCTTCTCTCCTTACCTGGAACAAGCTGAAGATGCAGCCCCGGAGGTCCAGCACTTTGGGTCTTTGTTTCTGCCTTTTCTGCTGCTGGTGAGATAAAGGGACTTCAAACACATGCAGCATCAGAGCATCAGTAGCAACAGCAATAAGTATACAATAAAATAAAATAAAATAAAATAAAATAAAATAAAATAAAATAAAATAAAATAAAATAAAAAATTCAATAGCTTTTCTGAAATCAAAACTTGCCTTTGGTCTCTGTTCAAGTCTATGGAGATCTCGGTGGTGGACAACAAATAGGCTGCAGAAGGTGTGAGAGCTTCACAGGACTGGCTTTAAAGATCCCAGAGGTTGTAGGGACCCTGGTGAGTGCAGCAAATTTGGATTTTATAGCAGTGAAGAAGCCTGCAGCGTGAGTCATGGTGAGGGTGATCCTAGAAGTCCCATGAAAACAGCCAATTCACCAGTGTAGATGAAAGTTCCTGATATCAGGGAAGCTTCAGGGCCGAACAAGAGGACCATGAAACATGCAGCTAAAGAAACCTCAGCAGCCAATCTGCCTGCTACGCTAAGGTGGGAGCAGAAATTTTGCTTTATTCTGTTGTGAATACCTTACACAGCCAAACTGGGAAGTCCCCAGCCACATCAGAAAGAAATGGTTTGAAACATCTCACTTAAAAAAAAAAAAAAAAAAAAAAAAAAAAGTTGACTTGTGTAATTTCACCTTTTTATCCCAGGTGTGAAAAAAAACAATGTTTACACAGCTCAGAATTTCCTTGGGGGATAGAAGTTGCATTTTTGTGGTCTGACAAAGCAGACGCAGATTTATTGCATTTTTTAACCATTACTCAGGGAATCATTATCAGGGATCATTTGCATTTCTTTTTTTTTTTTTTTTTTTTTTTTTTCTTCGTATACCCAATTTTCACACAAGAGGTTTCCTTTCCCTTTTCTGCACCAAATGGGACGGCCTAGCTGTCTTCCTGATACGTTGCTTTCTCCTCTTTAATGAACACGCCACTGCCTATAATTATTACTACGTTATTATTATTGCTAGCACACGGGGCTGGCAGCCATGGGGTGCCTCGTGGCTGCACACACGGGAAATCCAATGCCGTGTTTTCAGCCCCAGGAAGCGGATAGACACTTTGCACAGCAGGTGGGAACAAATGATACCCAAAGAGCCTGCCACAAAGCAGATTGTGGATAAATACAGGTAAGAAATTAGCCAGTAATTAGTCCCTCCTGTGAACACTCATTCCTCGCAGCCAGACGGCTCCACAATCCA
Source organism: Aythya marila (assembly GCF_965140915.1). Lineage (NCBI taxonomy): Eukaryota > Metazoa > Chordata > Aves > Anseriformes > Anatidae > Aythya > Aythya marila. The sequence continues at coordinate 328,994 of NW_028136875.1, read as the reverse complement.
CACTACATTCAAAAGCAAGTTGTTTCTTGTGATGTGGTCAGTGCTACTAACAGGAGGGAGGGGAAGCTGGAAGTTGGAGATGTCGCTTGGAAAGGGATGGCTCAGGGTGGCAGCGAGATGTCCTGGCCCACGCTCAGCCTGGGGCTGGAGGATCCCCCAGCTCTGCGGGTGCCAGCTGCTGGGCTTTGTCCTGCCTCCACTTAATCAAACTGCTTTCCTTTTAAGCTGCTGTTGATGGAAAACTGTTTGTTTTCTTTTACTTCAGCTCAGCAGCACCAGAGCAATGTGAATGGTGGCCCTTTCTGCTTGGTGGCTGAACCAAACTCCTGGGTGTGCTTTGACTCACCTGCCCCCAAACGTGTTTTGCTGCCTTTGGTCAGGATTTCTCTTCTACCACCCATGAGACACAAACAGCAGATGAGGAAATTCTCAGAGGCAGGGACTGTTTGTGGTGGAGCAGCGTAAGGAAGGAGAAGATGCAGATGAGTACGAGGCTGTTTCTTTTTCTTCCTGAAGTGTATTCAGACCAGAGCAGCACTTGCTATCTCCTTGCTATCAGCATGCCAGTGTTGCTCTCATTATTAATTTTTCTTATTAGGAGGCCAGATAATGCTTAAGAATTACTGCAGTGTCTTCAGAAGGTCTGCTCCTCTCCCAACACAGGCCAACAAGAGGCTGAGCTTCCCTTCTCCACTTTTTTGGTGTCAATGAGGTGGCCGGAGGAAGCTCCTAACCTCAGGCACCTCCGCCTGCGAGCCCAATTAAAGGAAGCGCAGGGAAATGAAGGTTTCATCCACCCTGGAAACATCCTCATCTTTAGCATGGCTCGGTTTGGCATAGATAGAATTGGGTTTCGGAGCTGGAACAGCTACATATCCAAACTAGGCACTCACAGGGATTGTATTACATGTGGGAACCGAAATCCCACAGACATTCTCCAGGGCTCGGGTGGGTCGAGGCGCTGCCCACGCGCTGCAGTGGGGAATCCTCCGTCTCCACCCAGCACTCGCTGGCTGTGCTCCAGCTCAGCAGGTTGGTTTTTATCCTTTTTCTGGATTAAAGGCAGCTCGGTCTGTTCCTCAGCAGTGAGTCACTCCAGGTCGGACTTTAGCTGCAGGAAGAGGACTCACATTATACAATTAGTTCTGCATTTCCCCAAAAGTGATGCAAATGAGGGGGAATCACTCCGGACTGCAACTTTTTGCAACCTTTGGGCACAAGCTTCGCAATGCCTCCATCACCGTGGAAATGGACAAGTGATGGGAGATGGGCTCTATCAGAAACTGCAACACTGAGCAGGGCTCAGAGCAGAGTGGACACAAGGCTTTGCACCATGCACGAAGGACACACCAGCTACTGAATACCAGCACACAAATATGACTGACAATGCTGGAGGAGCCCAGACGTTGACCTTAGATAGGTCCTTAAGAAAAAAACACTGACAGATTTCTTGAAATGAGTTATTTTGCACATCAGAAGGCAAATTAGCTCTGCTATTATTCCTGGGCAGTGACAGGTTGAAAATGCAAAGACAGCAGATAGATAGAAGGGTAAAGCATGGAAATATTTTGCATTCAGGGGTGCTTTTTCAGTTCTGGGGTGAAGGCAAGGGGACTCAGCGTACCTGACAAACAGGGCCTGACCACTCGGCACCCGATTCCTCCAGTGCTGGAGACGAGCCCATGCGGTGCCCTGTAGCGCTCGGATGGTGGCAGTGATGAAGGGTGAGGGTGGGAAGGAGGTGCTGAAGCACAGCAGAGCAACACACAATTATGCCAAACCCAGTAGCCATCTCATAAGCAACTGCTTCTCTTTATCATATACTCTTGGAATAACTTGAAAGAAAGCCACTGGGACAGGGGATGACGTTTTGGGGACAGTCCGCCTCTGGTGTTTGTCAATCCATAATTGAAACGAGGACAAGGAAGCCACAGTTGTCACACTCAGTAATTAGAGGGAAAGTTGAGCCACCCGTCCATCCTCTGCCAGGTGGCCTCTCTGCAGACAGGTATTTGCCATGCTGAGCAGCATGGTGACAGTGTTTGCAAAACTGCCCAGGGGAGAAACACCAACTGCTCTCTGCAGGAAGCCAAGGAGGAGCTGGGAGGCCAGGTGTGCAATTACTGGGATGTCTTGAGCACCAAGCTGGCTTCTGCTCATTGAGATTTCCACATGCAAGCCATTTCTGGACGGAGAACAAGAGAGACAGGTGCTAAACACTCCCTGGTATCACACACTGCGCCCAGCAGGTGGATTACCCCATAGGATATTCAACGAGAAAAAGCAACCACATAATAACAAGAACAAAGAGGATAACAAGGCAACACACCAATGCGTGGACGTGGCTTCAAGGAATTACACTGGAGTTCCCCAAATGAATCTTCTCAGTGCATGCAACCCCACTGAGCTCAGGAGGAGCCTGGGTGCCTGATTCACGCAGGATCATGGGGCACAGAGTCAGCCTGGCTGTGAAATGTGACCTGAACTTCTCAGGTTCCACTCCGTGCAGCTTCTTCTGAAAGCCTTAATGATGTGATTTCTTTTATCCTCCAACAGAGGATGGCCAGGGTGTCCTTTCAGTACAGCCAAATAAAACATGTGATTCATGTTTTGAGAAAAGAGCAAGGCTTGCTCTTTTCCATTTTTCTCTGCCTTTTTTAGCTTTCTTTTCCAGTTACTGAGCGCAGGGTTTTCTTGCAGCACAGGTTCCCAAGTGCAGGGCAGTAGTCGGTGACAGATGCCCAGCTGGATTTCCAACTCAATATGGGCACAAGAAAGAAACTGCTTCCTAGAGTGGGAGATTTTGGTGAAGACGTTTAGGAACCCATCCCAGAAACAGATCGAATCGAGGCATGGTTTTGCCTCTCTGAAGGCACAGTGACCTGGCTCACCGAGGACATAGCTGCGAGAGCTCAGCTTTGGCAGGAGGGATCGCCAGTCCGGAGCGATAATCACTACCGTTGCTTGTCTTTATCTCCCTGGATGTGTGGTTTGCTAGCAATTCAGAGCACTCATCTCTGGAAATGGAGGTTAGGAGCCCGTAGGCTCAGTAGGGAAATGAAGGCTGTGGTGCCTGATGCTGCAGCTGGCTGCTCTGCGGGGCAGAGCGCTGCAGGTTCAGGTACCCCTGGAGCAGGTGATGCTGAGCATTAGGGCTGTGATGAATAGAAGCTGGTTGCAGATTCCTCTAGGACAAATACTTTATCATGTTTAGCCCAGTAGAGACAACCATAATACAGAGCTTAAGCACCCAGCCACCACCTCTGGAATGACACATTTTGAGTTTTTTGTGTGCTGGTGGCAAAATGAATCACAAAAGTGACTCCAACCATTCATTAAGATAATAGGTACATCTTCTAGAAACTATACCTTCTGTAATCTCCTTAATCTGAGTGTCCATCTGGAAGGCTTTATGAATAGCTGGGTGCTTGTAAACACAGCATTGTTGTTCCTCCTGGTTCATATTTCTCCTTTTATTCTGCTGAGGCTGGCAGCCGACACAGGAACACCACCTCTGCTCCCGGATCATGCCCCCGTGGCCCTGCAAAGGGTGACTCCAAGTTTTTGTACTGGTGACTTTAGAAAACGATCTTTTGCTTGATGATACCAAGCTCTCTCATTGACTATTCATGGGGTCCATACCTCTAGCTCCAGCTCGGTGACTTGTGAGTTCAGGTAAGAGGTCTCCCACACCAGGAGTGTGTTGCTTCTTCCACATTATCTCACCAGCCACATTGTTCTTACCAGGCCGCCGAGGGGGTTGCTCTCTGCTGAACATGCTCCATGTCACTCTCTGTAGAGTGATGCCTCCTGATTCGACACGGCACATGGAGATTGTGCTGCTGATAAAAGCCTCGTGTTTTCTGCTCTGCTGCCAGTAAGCTGCACGCAATGTTTCTGTATCGGCTGTACTTCATTTTTCTGAAGAAACCTGTCTGTAAGTTTGCAAAATTAACTCTATTACATTAACCACACACACTGAACAGCTACCTTCTATGGTCTTTATGGTGCGCACACAGATTTACAGAGCTATCGATGGGAACTAGTTGAAATTCCGTGGCTGGATTTCCCTCCTCCCACACCCTCCCCTTTCACTCAGCTGCTGGAGGGCATCTCTGGAGTCCCCGGTTGGCTCCGTGCGTGAAGGAACATGCTTTCTGGTTAGAAAAGTTGGTATCGTAGAAGAGACAACTGTCCCATGACACAGCAGGGCAGCATTTCCAACCCCAGCACAGCTGGTTTTCACCAGGAAGGCCCACCTTTCCCCAGAAGAACACTTTTGGTGCCAAACTCACGCCCTGCCCTTGGCATGCGGTTGCTCTCCCTCTGCAGGGGCAATTCCCAGTGCTACTCCTGGCTGTTGCGCTTTCATCATGACCCTGCCATACCAATTCCGCCCCATTACTCAGAGCCCTAATGATCCACCGAGCCCTGAGTGTTAGCACAAGGTTGGTCGGATGATGCAAAAGGGCCTCACAAATTCCTATGCAAAAGAGGAAAGTTACAAAGGAAGAGGGTGGACACCCGTGGTGTTTGGTACAAAACCTATTTGTCTCTTACAAAATTAGATGGTAAATAAGAACTATGAAGGAGAGTTTCTCAGCTTAGGTCACCCGGTAGCGCCATCAAAATGGAGATTTTCAAAATCCAAACAGGCTGCTGTGTGCTGTTGCTGGCTGGCTGTTGAGTCACTGCTGCAACATTTCCAGCAAACACTCAGAAGTCACACAAGCTGTGTCTGAGAACTGCCTCCTGTGCCCAGGTTTCCCACCACATGAACAAAAACTTGCCCAGCACATGCCGAAGCTGCCCCGAATGAACCACCTGCTCTGCCCAAAAGGTTGCTCTCCATGGGGTCAGACATCACCCTTGGGATCAATGCTCTCTTTTGCTTTGCTTGCTGCCACCAGACCCCAGCATCTTCCGAGCAACACCACTGACATGGGCGTTTATCACTGCTCACGTCCTCTTTCCAGCAGAAAGGCTGCAGAGGGAAGGTAAAAGTTTTGGCAAGGTTCTATTTGGCAGCATGGCAAATAAAGATGGTGCACGAGGACAGTGACCACCATTGGCCTGCAAAGTATCTCAGCAATTACCTTGTCCATCTTTTTGCAGCAAAAATGCTATGCAATGGCCAGGGAAAAGCCAGGCTGAGGGCAAATAGCTGTTTCGGAGCAAGGTCAGGAGGATTGCTCCGATGGCCAGTGGCGATGGAAGATGCTCAGACCATGGCCTCTACCTGGGTCCCCACAAATCCACTGCCTGCTTTGATGTGGGAGAAGAATCAAGCTGCAGTTAAGCGAATGGGAGCAGCCATCTTCGGAGGGCTGGACCCATGAAACCAGAGGGAGATGTCCCAGGGGCCTCATTAGCCATCTTAATGGTGACTTCAATGTCCCTTTCGCAGGGAGCCACAAAAACTGCCCAGCTTGAAGGCAGGGAGGGAGGGCACCAGTTGAAAACACTGAGAGCACGGTCCAGCCCTGCCAGCCCCATTTTATCAGGAAAGGGTCTTAAAAAATTTGTTTTCTCACTAGGGTAGAGCAAGCTTGGATGGCTGGGTCGTTACAGCTGGAATCACACCAGGTTGGAAAGCCCCTTAGGCTCTCCTTACCCACACAGATGGCTTAACAGATCCCAATTTAGCAAGGCACTTAAACAGAACTAATTTATCCTAATGCTGGGTACATGTAAATCTCAAAGCCTTCAGTCTTATGGAAGCCACCACAGTTCAAGGCATGTTTAGGGCCGAGGACCTCAGGGGTTTCCCCTGTGTAAATTTAGGTGTAAGCTGCTGCTTTAAAGCCTTGCTGAATCCCATCAGCCTGAAAACTGTGGTTTCATCTCTGCCTTGTATCTTTACATGCATCTTTTTTTGTTTAGGTGGGTTAGTCCCTCCCTGCAGCCCCTCCAATGTCACCAGACCCGCACTCAGCCAGGACAAAGCATGCAGACGAGAGAAAAAAAAAAGTCTTTGCGAAGACAGCATTTACATCCGATTTCAGCTAGTGCCTGTGCGTGTGTGTGGCCGATGGAATGGAGGCGATTGCAATCCTGCTCTTCAGAAGACCAAATCACATCAGAGCGCTTCCTCCTTTGAAGTTTATGTAACCGGCGCTCAGGGCTTCCACCATGTGACTGCGTGGCAGCTTTGTGAAAGCTCAGCAGCTGCAAACCACAAGCGCTGCCCTGAACCGTCTCTCTCTGATGTGCAAGGCTGGGCACCTGGAAGCAGCCACTTCTTAGGGTGCGAGGAGGAGCCGAGGGTTGGAGTGCAGGTTTGGTGCTTTCCATCCGTGGGGAAGCAGCCTGGCAGCTCTTCGTGTGCAGGAAAGGATCTCAGGGCTGGCAGCTGGGGGAGCAAGGTGGACGGTTGTCCCACGAGTGGCATTTTCCCTGCTTTCCAAGACTGGGAGCATGAAGGGTCCACAGCCTTCAAACAGCGCGCACATCACCATGCGGCACAATGCCATGCGGATGATCCGAACCAGATCCAGGTTTCTCACAGCTGGAAAAACCAGCAAGTCGCTGCCCTCCGGGATTAAGGGCCCCGTCTTTCTTGCCATGCAAAGAAGCCGGAGCCTCCCTCTGTGCGCCTGCTGCATGGAGAGCTCCAAGCAGTGGCAGCACCCCGGTACCCCCATCAGCACCCCAATGCCCCACCTCTGCCCTGCCACAGCCAGCATTCAGGGCATGCAAGAAGCAAAGTCCTTGTGCCAAGGGCTCTATGGCCTGGCTTCTGCCTATTTTGCAGCTTGCCCATGGTTATGCTCACCTAAGGTCACTTTGCATAGACCTACCTACGGCCAAGTGATGCTTTAGCCCAGCTGCGAGTGCCCTGATTCCAGGCAGTGCTCCAGGTTTGGCTTCAGACCACGCACCCAGTTGCCCTCCACAATGCTTGCACCAAAACTTCAGCACAAAATACATTCCTGAAATAATTCCACCTTTCACTTACTAGCAAGAGGCTCAGGTGCTTGGATTACCTTGGGCTGAATGACATGAAGACTGCAGTGCCCAAAAAGCTCGTCTGCTTTCTCCAACTCATTCAATCTCATGAATGAAATTACATCTCATTGCAAGACTTGAATCGTAGTACACTCAGACCAATGCAGCAACAACAGAACTAGTACACAATTAAAAGTGCGTATGGTATTTTATAGTTCATTTCAAACCCCTCCCTCCCCCCCCCCCCAACATGAGATCTGAAAATAAATAAGATCTTTACTGGGGAGACCCCACAGATATTACAAAATCAACATACTTCCTTTGTGTTATTTTTCATTCAAGAAAATCCGTTTCAAGTTTCCGATATCATTGCCTAGGAATCCTCCCAGAAACAGATAACTTTGTCCTAGCAAAGATGCAGAACCTTCTGAAGGCAAGCTATGCAACCACTTGTGATTAGACCCCTTTGTTAAGACAAAAAATGCACTTTATTTGTTTCCAAGCAAATTCAAAAATCTTTTAAAGAATTTTAATTAAGAAGGTATGGTGCCTTCTCATTAACAGATATTACTAGAATAATTTAACGTTGAATAGGTGTGTCACAGGAATAAGAGGAAAAAAGTTCACTCTGGCTAACATTTCTCAACCTGTTTGTAACACTTCGCTTCACTTCTTTGTTACATCTCCAGCTATCACTTGCGTGAATTCGCCGCGCGCGCCACTCACATCACACCCAGATACTAAACACGATTATCCCCTTCCCTACGCATATAATTCGGCAATAAACACTCTGCATCTGCAGCGAAGCACTTCCCAGAAATGACATATTTCTGTTCCATGTATTCTAAGGGGCACATCCCAGCCCAGCCAGACCAGCGCCCCGACTTCATGAACCCCATTCCCCGCAGCATCCCCCCCAAATTCGGCCTCAGCACCATCCCACGCGTGCTCCACCGGTGCAGCCACCACCGGCCCCACGCGGCTCCTCTCCTCCTATTTGGTTGCCAGCACACAGGGCTTCAACCGAGCCGCCTGCGAGAGCCGCAGCCATACCCATGGGAGGAAGAAACGAACGCTTACACGAACGCTCCCAACGGCGTCAGTGCCGCGCTGGGACAGATCCGCCTTCCTGCTCCCCGCCGTTGCTCAAGAGCCTGCCCTGAGCTGGCGAGAGACCCTGGAAGAGGCGGCATCGCCGCGACATTTTGCAGGAGGTCCCGAAACATAATTAAACGCTGTGGTGAAACCGAACCGTAAACAAGCCATGAATAAAAACTCCTTGAATTATTTTGCTAAACTATAATTACACAATAAGGAAGCAGATTAATTAAGTAAAATATAAGTCCTGAAACTGAAGCTTGCAAGCAAAGCAGTTTATTTTAATTTCCACATTATTTCATATGAGATAGAAGTGTTTGCTGTGGGTTTAAAATGTTGGAAGCCATTCCTTGCTGCCAGGCAGACCAAACCCAGTGGATAAATTAAATTTTTGCATCTCAGGCACCTCCTGAAATGTATATAAGGAGACGGGCCGTGCCTCAGAGAAGCCAAAGGAGAGCTCCTTCCTGCACCCTCCGCTCCTCTCTCGCTCCGCTGCGTCGCTGTGTCCGCTCCCTGGCCGCCATGAGTCGGCAGTGCTACACCTCCAGCTCCCTCCTGGGCAGACGGGGCTTCTCCTCCGCCTCTGCCGTCTGCGGCCTCGGCAGGGCCAACAGCAGCTCGGCCTCCGTCTGCCAGCCGGCGGGACGGCGCTGTGGGATCGGTGGCTTCAGCAGCCGGAGCGTCTGCGACCTGGGGAGAGGGCAAAGGATTTCCTTTGGCGGCAGCTGCCGCAGCGGGGTCTACGGCGGCGCCGGCGTGGGACGTTGTGGCGTGGCTTACGGCGGAGGCCGCTTTGGCGTGGGCACAGTCGTGGGGTTTGGTAACTGCGGAGGCTACGGGGGCCTGGGCAGCTTCAGAGGCCTTGGGGACGGCGTGGCAATGGGAGGCTATGGCGGCGGCATCGGCATCGGCCTCGGCGGAGGCCGCTCGGAGGGGATTCGGGGCGTCAGCATCCACCCGGAACTCCTCAAGCCCCTCTGCGTGGGGGTCGACCCCGAGGAGTGCCAAGTGCGGACCCATGAGAAGGAGCAGATCAAGAACCTCAACAACCAGTTCGCCTGCTTCATCGACAAGGTGAGCCCCCGCTCTCCGGGCTGTCTCTAGGGACAAGCCAGTGGCTGCTTCGCCCGGCGCCCCCATGTCTTGCAATGGCTCTGGTAGACCATGCTCCCGACACGGAGACTGCTTGGATGTAAGCCTTGTTCCAAGGCAACCACAACGGTATCTGATGTCCTGATGGTCACCAGCCTGCTAAATAGCTAGAACAGGAGCAGCTCCAGCAGTAAGTCAAAGCCTGGGAGAGGAGGGACGGAGACACTGAAATGGTCTAGAAAGTTGTTCCCAGCCTAGATAATGCTGTGCTTCTAGGACATGTGTTGTCTTCAGTTCCTATCCTACTTCTATAAACTCCAGGGGAGTTGTATTTTTTTACAGTTCACTTCATCTTGCAGAAGTAGAAAGATAGATGTCTGGCTAAAATGAGATGAACAACTTTATTTTTTCTGTCCCTCTACTCTGAGGGCAAAAGAGTTTTACGATTTCCTAAACAAATGTAATTTCTTGTTGTTACCTTAGCAAAGCCTAAGGGTTTTTCATTGCTGTTTAGAGATTCATTATAGAAAATGATTTTTCAAAGAGCAGAGGAACCTTTGCTCCATCTGATCTTGATTTTCTTTGTGAGCTGTTCTGCAGCTGAAACAACCAAGCCCATGTAAAAGGAGCCACCCTACTTCCTCCCATTGAAAATGACTTATTCATGATACATAAAGGTTCCCAAGTACTAGAGAGCTCTTTAATCTAGAAGTGAAAGGCATGATAAGTATCCGTGGTTAGAGCTTAAATCAGATACATTCAAATGAGCTCCTGGATGGCGCTTTTAGCACCAGGAAAGACTCATTACTCTAATCAGCCCATCAGAGGAGGCAGATGATCCTCCTCCAGCCGGTTGTCACAGGGAGGAGGCAGAGTTTGGTTGAAGCTTGCTTTGGTCAAAGAGATGATCAGGCTCAACACAGAGCAAATGCATGGATGTCGTTCAGCCTCGGGAGTCCTGGGTGGCACCGGGCTTAGCTGGGAGAAGATGCTCTTCTCACTCAGGCTGCTGAGAAATCAGCACTTAACCTTTGGCATTTCTGATTTTATTTTTATTTTTTCCTCCTGGAAGTGGAGGGACCTGAAGTGCCTTTGCCCAGGATGAGAGGTGTGGATGACTCTTGCATCTCTTCCTTCCCCAGGTCCGGCTGCTGGAGCAGCAGAACAAAGTGCTGACCACCAAGTGGGAGCTGCTGCAGCAGTACGTCCTGCCGGCCTCTAGGAGAAACCTGGAGCCTGTTTTTGAGAATTTCATCTGCAACCTGAGGAAGCAGCTGGAGTGTGTGCTGGGGGAGCGGGAGAGGCTGGAAAATGAGGAGCGGTGCCTGAGGGATCTGGTGCAAGAGTACAAGTGCAAGTAAGTAGCATGCAGAGAGAATATGGAGGTTGGGGTGTTGGCTGGCCTGGAGCAGACTTTTGGAGCGTGAAGCCAATACAGCAGCAGCAGACAGCTCAAAAACTGGAGCACAGGGAGGGAGCAGGGCAGGGCCCACCAGCACTGGGCTGGATTCTGTGCTGGGGTCCCACTGCTGCATCTCAGGTGCAGGTGATGCACTGGGAGAGCCCCCCCTGCAGTATTTCCTGAGGGTGAGAGACAGGGAACCTCTTTTCCTCTCCCTAGCACTCCTGCACTCCCCTGTGGTTTTCCTGTATCAAATCTCCCATGTCATCTGTGGCTCCCTCAAATCTCCTGCCCCAAGTGCCATCCATTCCCGCAGATCCCTCAGCCCATTTGTTTTCACCCCACACTTAATCCACATAGTCTCCACTGGGGTTCATTCCCTCTTCCCAGAGGAAATGTGGGAATTGTTTTTTTTTTAATCTAAGATGCAGATATTCCTTAATAGTTCCCTGTGTGCTGCACTAAGCCGTGAACCAGGACACACGGTGGCTGGTGATAGGACGCATATAAGAGTAGTCTTCTCCAAAGACCTTACAGACGAGCCTCTCAGATGTTTTCTCTCACTGAGCCACCACCAAGGAGGTCAGACTCATCTTCTGAAAGTTCTTCCAGGTCCCAATTACTTGGTCGTTACACACCGGCTTTCCTTTTCATGGCACCATGGAGTTTCACAGGTTGCTCAAGCTCCTGACCTCCCTTGGGGCACTTTGGCCACAGTCTCCCCATAAAGCTGAGAGCAGAGTCCTGGATGCTTCCAAAAAACCTCACACACAGCAGCAGGGCTAGAAGCAGCAAAGCAAGCCTTCAGCTTGGTACACGGTTTGGCATTTCTAGTGGTTTGGCCTGATTTACTGCCATCTCACACCAGCCACCGATACTGCTGGCGTGGGCTATTTAAAACTGCTGAACAAAGCTCAGCACAGAGGAAAAAAAAATAACAAGAAAGCAAAACTCTAATAAGAGGTACAAAGCAAACAGGGAGAGGCCCTGGTTTCAGTCACACTTTCCGTGCTGGCTGCTTGGGACCACCGCGACTCAGCAGCCCACCCCTCTCCTTTCCTCCTGCAGATATGAAGATGAGATCAACAAGCGCACGGCTGCGGAGAACGAGTTTGTGGTGCTGAAGAAGGTGAGCTGTGCTATAGACAGCACCAGTGAGCTCAGCTGAGGGTGGCTGGTGTGTATGCAAAACCTGGGCGTGGGGCCAGGGAGTGAAATGGAAAGCCACGGCACCATGGCACTGCCTGAACCCTCATTGCATAGCCCCAAAATTGAGGCGACCCATCTGGGTCACCTGGTGAACCCTGCCAGGTTGTAAGCATGCATAAAGCAAAGCCAGGCAGCCTTAGGGGCTGGCCATGGAGAGGCTTTTCCAAATCTAACAGAGAAAAGGGGCTTTGCCACAGTGTTTTTTTCTTCACCTCTTTTCACCAAATCCACGGTGTCTCTCCAGGATGTGGACTGTCTCTACCTGACCAAGGAGGAGCTGGAGGTGAGAGTGGGTCTCCTGCGGCAGCAGCTGGAGTTCCTGAAGTGCATCTATGCTGAGGTAAGAGCGCACTCATTTGCTGCAGCAGACTCAACACAGGGAAAGGTGTCTTTTCTGAAAATCCTACAGGTGCATCCAAAAAAATCTATATCTCTTTATGTGTTTGGTAGCAATGCTGTTACACACACTTTGGGCAGGCACAGGGTGGATTTGGTGGTCTCCTGACTGCAAAAGGAGGGAACTTTTGCATGAAAAAAGCCCCTATAATTCTCATCCAAACCATGCCTGGAGCCATGGAAACATCTCACTCTTGAAAACACAGATATTTTTAGCATTTCACTTTTTTAGCTTCTTAAGTCATAATACATTGGCTTTTGTCCAAAACATAGCAAGTTCCTAACAGAACACACAGGGGACACCGTGTTTGCTTTCCACCTTTTCTAACCAAATACTTCCCGGGAGTCTGCAGTGCCCAAAGCACTCACCCCGAGGGATGCACAGCCCACAGAACTGCTGACGCAGCTGGCAACACCGGGCTGCATCCAAGCGAGTTGCTCCATCAGGACTCCCCACCCTCCTTGGGGAATTACCTGCAGCAATCCCATATTGTGCCAACAACAGGTCCTGGCTGCCAGCTCTTGCTGGAAACCAGCCAGCCATCTGGAGGACCCCATACCCCAGCTGGGCATTCATGGGACAACCTTCCCCAGCCATACATTTTCTCTCCAGACCCCCCCTTTGCTGGGTCACTGACCTGTGATGGATCTTGCAGGAGAGAGCTCAGCTGGATTGTCAGCTCTGTGACACCTCAGTCATCGTGCAAATGGACAACAGCCGTGACCTGGACATGGAGGGCATCATCAAAAGTGTTGAGTGCTGCTATGAGGAGATTGCCCAGAAGAGCAAGGCTGAAGTGGAGGCTTTCTACCAAACCAGAGTGAGTATACACACCACCGGCACAGATGGTAATGAAATCCCCTGGCCAACAGAACCCTGAGGACCATTTCTGTCCTCCATGAACCCCATGGTGTGCATGCACTGTAATTTGCTCAAGAGACTCATGCCAAAAGAAACAAAAAAAAAAACAAACCACCTAAAAACGTGTTTTACAAATTCTCCATCAAAACAGAACCTAGCAGATCATGATGCTGCTCCAGAGAGGTCTCCTCTGTGCACACCCGCCAGGAACACCATCCCCTTCCCAAAGGGCAAGTGCTTAGGGCCCACACGGGGCTGTTGCCTTGTCCAGGCTGAGGTCACATCTGGGTGCTTCCCTGGAGCACCAGCGTTGGTGCAGCTCCGGAGCATCCCCACCTTCCCTGGAAGGGGCGATTCAGGCGCTTAACGTCACCTTCTTCCTGCACCGCAGCTGGAGGAGCTCCACAGCAGCCGTGGCAAGTTCTGTGACGACCTGAGAAACAACCAGAGCGAGATAGCCGAGCTGAACAGGATGATCCAGAAGCTGCAGTGCGAGTCAGATAACGTGAAGAAACAGGTAGGACAAAGGGCTGAGTGCATGGGTGTGCATCAAAGGGCTTCGTCCCCACCAGCTCCTAGCCTGCAAGGCTGCACAGAAACCCCTGCCCCCGTCAGAGTTTGCATTCGTAGCTTCTCATTTTGAGGCTGAAGATAGGCAAGGAGGAGTATTTATTTCCACCCAGCAGAAGCCACTTGTCTTGGCTAGAGCAGTAATGATGTTGGCTGCATGCTCCCTATGGGGTGCAGCCAACACATCCCTCACTTGTTATCCCAAAGAGCTTGGCCATAGCAGGGGTCCAGCCAAAATCTAGGCTCTGGCAGTTCCTAACTGAGAAACAAAGGGGATCAATGTGCAGCCCTGCAGAGATGCTCTCCATGTCACAGCCAAGCACCCTCTCATCTGTCACCGTTTGCAGATCGCAGCGCTGCAGACAGCCATCTGTGATGCTGAGCAGCGGGGCGACTGCGCCCTCAAGGATGCCCGGCAGAAGCTGATTGACCTGCAGACTGCTCTGCAGCAGGCCAAGGACAAGATGGCATGCTTGCTGAGGGACTACCAGGAGCTGCTGAACGTCAAGCTGGCCCTGGACATTGAGATTGCCACTTACAGGACACTGCTGGAAGGAGAAGAGAGCAGGTAGGTGTCTCCTCAGCTGCAGCTTGCAGAGATGCCTGGCAAAACCCAGCAGGGGAGGCATGAGAAATGCTGGGTGGCTGCAGCTCCCCATGGGTGCAGAGCAGAACAATGTCCCTTTTCTCTCCCCATGAGTGCAGGGAGGAGTGCTGCTTCTGTTCCCTCCTCATCCTCCCAAGGCAGCTGGATTGCAGCACACCAGGCGTGCCATTCAGATCCCCCTTTTGCAGGACAAATGGATAGGGATGGGATATTCAGACATCCATGGGATTTAGGGGTCCAACCCCACAGTTGTTCAGCGAGCAATAGGGACACTCAGGTACACAGAAAAGCTGAAAGATTTGCAGGGTTTCTAAGGAGGCGATAACTGGGTGGCATCTCCATTTGCTCATTTGTTTGGGGAACATTTCCCTAAGCACATCTTTGAGACATTTCTTTTCCAACAGGATATGCACTGGCAACCCGGTGAGCGTAGGTAAGCCAACGAATCATCCCCTTCCTTCCCTTTTAAGCTTGTAAGTTTCCTTATGAGCCGGGCTTGAGCTGCTCCGGGAGTGACACGGGACCTGTTTTTCTCTCGCAGCCGTGGTCAGCGGCGGGGGCACGGTCGGGGAGTGCCGATCCCTATCTGGAATCGGAGGCAAATGCGCCGTCAAGACGGGAGGAGCCGGCGCGGGCTTGGGGGTGGTCTCCTCCTTCGGAGTCAGCAACGCCGGCTTTAGCACCCGCAGCGTGGACTGTCTCCCTCGGGTGGGGGGCAGCTTCGGGGCCAGGAGCGCGGTGAGCTGCGTGGGCCGGGAGGTGATCACCGGTGCCGAGGGGGTGCAGTGTGCCCCCGGCGTGGCCAACCTGGGGAACGTGGTGTGTGCCGGCGTGGAGCAGTGCAGCCCAGGAGCCGTCATCATCCCCGGCCCGGGGGTGTGCGGCGCTGGGAGCAGATACAGCACAGCCGTGCGCGTGGTGAGAACAACCCGGTAGAGGTCCAGAAGGGCGACGCCGCAGCACATTTTAAAATAATCAGCATTTCTGCAATAAAACAGTATTCCCCTTCCTTCTGACAGCTGAAGCACACAACCACACACTGCCCACACGCACGCAATTAGGTTGGTAGCTCTGCCGAAAACGGTTTGCATGATCACAACCCACCTTCTCTTTCACAGTCCTCCGGGGGGGCGGGGGGGGGGGGGAAACCAACCCCCCAAGACCTCAGCCAGGTGAGATTTTCATTTCAGACAGGCTAGAGCTGTCTGCTCGCATCATTCTGGCTCTTTGCTCAGCCCCTTTTCCACAGGGATTTGCTTTCCCTAACACAGCTATTGCAAAAGGATTAAAAATTTGGTCATCCCGATTTCAGAAAGAGAAGTCACATCTGAAATTGTCCAAGATGGAGCTGAAGCCATTATTTTGGCTTCTTTAATGACACCAGAAAATCCAATTTTTCCTGTTTATGAGAGGGTTGGTAATGGTTATGTAAATTGGTCCAAGTTGCTACACCAGGTTTGGTAGAGCAGATTTTAATTACACACTGACGAGCACCTTATATTTCTGTAGTTAAATGCATGCGTTGTTTTTCCTGTGTGTGTACTAGATAGACGGATTTAACGCTTTTAATGTGTAAGTGAACAGTTGATTATCCTTCGCTTACTCCAAACTTTCAGCTGTACCTTCAATAAACTACATGCATAATTCATGCTCTGCTTCATGGGTTTTATTTCCCTCCCTGCCCTTACAAAAGCAGGGATGTTTTCTCAGACATGAAACTCCACAAGGGTGGGGATTGTAGCTCAAAAGATGTGAAGTTTTAACAAAGTTTTCAGAGACTTTGTTTGCTTTCCTTCCTGATGCACTTTTGCATACCTTTATTTCATCCAGAGATGAGCGTGGTCACAAGGAAGTCTGGAAACTCAGCATTAAGCAGGGAATTTAACCTCTCGTGGGATGTGCAGCTCCCTTGGGATCTCTGGAGGCAGAACAAAAAGCAGCCAGGCCCCGGTTTAAAGCAATCAGTGAGAACCAGCTCAGGTGGAAGCAAAAAACCAACCAACCAAACTGAAGCCCTCTCACAAGAGTAGGTTAATTTTCAAATGAAAAAAAACTCTGCCTTTCCAAAATACAGCAGCAGGCCCTCTCTCCTTGAACACCCACCTTCTGTCAAACACCCAAGCCTACACAAACATCAGGGGCCATGGGCTGCAGACAGGTGTCACCCCCTGACACCAAGGAAGGCAGAATTCCTTTCAGGTGGCTGAGCTTCAGGTAAGGTCAGGTTGCCTCATCCTTTTTCTGTATGAGGGTCCCCAGTTTCCAAGGTGTGGAGACCCGCAGGAAGGTCTCTGCATCACGACTGGAAAGGGTTTGCCGTGGTGGCTCTCACCACAGCTGGATGCGCAGCTGCCTGCCAGGAAAACCGTCCGCCCCTGACGGCTGCTTCCCTCCCATGGCTTGCCCAGGCACCACCAAAAACCCCCGAGACATCTGCACTCCGAATTGCCCTTTGGAGAAATCTGTCTCTCTTCTCCCAGTCTGGAAGCAGCGCAGGGTGTGGGCAGGTTAATTTACCCCCTGAAAGGTGGACTGAGCAGTGGATGTCACAATTTATTTCCTGACTTCCCGCTCCGCTTCCTAGACTTTGCTGCTGACTCATGGCTCGTCTGCCCCATCCGACCACGTCTCGCTCCCTGACGGAGGAGCTCAGCCACCCTGCCGGGCTCAGCCTGCCCGTGCCAGTGCCATGGGGATGCACCCACCACCGGTTCCTAGCAGCTGAGCATCCACCACTGCTGCTCTCATGGTGGGTTCGGGCTCCCTGCGTCTGCTGGGCTTTTCGGACAGAAAGCACAAAGGTTTATGGGATGTGGTCACCTTGGAGCAGATTGCTAATTATGTTTTAACAAACAATATGGCTTAGCAGCACTGTCTGGGTTGGTGGGTGGTGAAATCCAAACAGATCATCCCTTGCCGAGAAGGCAAAACCCACCCACCTAACGAGGATGTCTTCCGAAATGGTTATCTTCAGCTTTTCTGTCTCATTGCATATGACTCGGACTTCATCTCATTTGTATGTAAATAACAAGCTGAAACACCCAACAAGAAGATGCCAGTGCCCTAACAGCTCATAATGTATTCTGATCACCTCCCTGCAAAACAAAGAGTGCACACCAATAACCAGACGGCTCCCCAGGGTACCAAAGTGGCCCAGCAGCTCTTGCATTTCTGGGAGAATGCCTTTAATCGTCCCTGCCCTTCTCAACTCCCCAGAATTGCAAAACTCATGGTTTTTGCTGCCTGCCTGGAGACATTCAAGTAGAACAGGTTGTTTTGGAGAAAAAAAAAAAAAAAAAAAAAGGCCAGCAGTCCAGATTGAGGACATTTTGGGGGTGGTTGGAGCTAAATCCCACTCGGTGTCATTCGGGATGTGTACCTCTGCTGTTTGGTGGAGACTCGCAGAGCTGATCCAAACAGACAGGTGTGAAAAGCCACATCTGCCCCTGGGTACGGAGCCCACAAATGCCAGCTCCTGCACACAATAAACAAGCCCAGTAAAGAAATGGTGCATCTCCCCCAGTCTCGCATACCTTGTGACAGCGGGCTGAAAGAAGACAAGTGTGGGAGCCTAAAATGACAATTCCCTCTTTCTTCTGGCAGCCCCTCCCTTAATGCCATTATATTCATTCACCTCTAATATCTGATCAGAACTTGTTTGTCAGCTTCAGGACAATCTGCCCTTACTGGGGTCAAGAAAGCATGAAGACGATCTCATTTTCCCATCGCACCTGGGCTTTGAATTTTATGCAAATCATGAAGACGTTCATAAATTTCAGGTAACATCCCAGGTAGCTTCAGCCCAACATTCTTCCAGAGAGAAGCAAGCCGATGTGCACCAACCAGGAATTTCATACTGCAATGGGAAATTCAGTCTGAGTGACCCAACTGTCCTCGTTTGAGCCTGACTGGCAGCATTTCTCCAGGGATCATCAGACATTTGATCTTCTGTAGTTGGTAGGACACGAAGCACCTGCTTAATTTTTCTTCCAGAGATGCCAGTGGGACTTTAGCTCATACTTAATGATTTTGTGCCACTGGGGCACATGAGTGAATTTCGAAGGCATGTGGAGTCCTGTCCTGCAAACACAGAGGCAGATGTTTAAGCCCTAGTCATGCGCACAGCACGGGCAATGCCAGCAGGAGAACAACATGCTGAAAATGAACAGAACTTTTAAACATGAAGAATAAAATACTGTAAACATTGCAGTTCCACACAGACTGAGAGGCCAGAAAATGCTACCACACCCTATTGACTTTGCTCTTCTTTCCCAAGGACGTCAGGAAATAAAATAAACAGAATTTGTGGGAGTATTTTTCATGCTGGTTAAATCTTTGCTTTTGGCTGCATTTTGAATGGAAAGGTTCAAAGATTTCAAAAAGAAATAGCACCTGTAAAGAGCTAGAAATTCAGGACCGATTGCACCCTAAAGTTAAACATGCAAATAATACAATTCCACAAAGCTGGGCAACATTTTTCAGAAAATCTGCCTCTTTCGTTGAAATGTTTTTCAGATCAAGATGGAAATGTATCAGCCACATCATCAGATGACTGGAGACAGTGCAAGGGCCACCTCTGGGTGAGATGGAATTGTCTTCTGGAGATGCCAATATGTCTAGAAAGGCAGCCTAGAAAATCTGCCATAGACTAAACACCTAATATTAAATGGTCAAAATTCGAGATGACACTCAAACATAGTGTCTCAGAGGAAAATCATGGATCAGGACCTCTTTGTGATAGGTATTGAGTCAGCTCAAAAGATGGTCTCTGCCCAACAAGTGTGAACAGTCAAGGGCAAGTGGATAAATTAGAGCCCTGAATGAGATGTCAGGCTTCATGAACATCACACCTGCACTTTGCCTTTGGGCAAAGAAATGAAATATTTTCATTCAGATGAAATATTTTTGTTCAGTTTTAGCCGTTTTAGTTTCACTACCTTTCATTCAAGTTACTTCAGAGGAGCCTCCACTAAGCTCCACACTGATCTACTACATCTTGTAAGTAGGGTAGGAGTATCAGGGTAGCTATTTATCTTTTTCACCCTTTTTTGTTTCATTTATTTGGCTTTGCAGAAAGGAAATTAAATGCTCTGCAAGCATATAGCAGCTTTGCAATAGGGCTGAGCAATTCCTGCCAGAAATCACAGTTAGATAACTCTTCTAGCTGAGCAGATTCACACTGGCTCCAAGAGGTGTGTTTGAGTGCAATCACTGTTTAACAAGTTTCAAGAAGACAGCTGGCTGCCTGGCATGTCAAAACCATGAAGGCACTAAATTGATCTCTGGACTTCCATGCAACCAAGCCCAGATCCCCAGAGGGATAAAAAGGGCATCCTGCACCCCCTTCCATCAGAGAGCTGCACTCTCCCAGCTTGCTGCTTTGTGCTTGTGCCAGGCCGTGATCTCCTGCTGCGATGAACCGGCAGACGTACAGCATGAGAGCCGGCGGTGGAGGCAGATCTTACAGCGCTGCCTCAGCCGTCATTCCCAGTGGCAACAGGGCTGGCTTCAGTTCGATGTCTGTGGCACGATCTGGCGGAGGTGGAGGAGGTTTTGGAAGGCTCATTGGAGGAGGTGGCGGTGGCGGTGGGTTCGGCAGCAGGAGCCTCTACAACCTTGGTGGTACCAAGAGGATATCCATCGGGGTTGGAAGCAGCTACAGGACTGTTTTCGGGGGTGGAGCCGGTGGCGGCAGTGGACTTGGTGGCGGCGGAGCTGGCGGTGGTTTTGGACTTGGTCTCGGTGGTGGAGGTGGCGGTTATGGCTTGGGTGGAGGTGCTGGTGGGCTTGGCTTTGGTGGGGGACAGGGAGGTGGTGGAGGGTTTGGCTTTGGTGGAGCAGGGGGCCTGGGAGGACTTGGTGGAGGGCTGGGTGGTGGCAGGAGTCCAGCGGGATTTGGTGGTGGCCCACCGGGAGTCGGTACCATCCAAGAAGTGACGGTCAACCAGAGTCTCCTGGCACCCCTGAACCTGGAGATCGACCCAAACATCCAGCAGGTGCGGAAAGATGAGAAGGAGCAAATCAAGACCCTCAACAACAAATTTGCTTCTTTCATTGACAAGGTGAGATTTCACCAAGCGCCGTGGAACCGTGCTAGGGAGCAAGACAGTCTTGTATCTACAAAAATACGGCTTCAGAAATCTTCAGTCTATTGCATATTTCCTACCTGCATGTTTTAATAAAGTAATCAAAAAAGAGCCTACTTCTGAACAGTTACAAGGCAGAAAGCTAGACCTTGAAAACTAGTAACAAGGATTCAGGTTTTGTGCCTGAGAAATAAATTATCTCAAATTACAGTAAGCCAGTTGCTTAGCCTAGCTGTCTCTGCAAGGAATCACAGCAGAGGTGCTGCTTCTTGTGTCCAGCTTTATTGTCTGAAAGCTAAGGTCCTTCTTATATAGACTCAACTTAAGTCCTTTCTCAGCTTTTCTTTGTCTAAATACCTTATATGTAGTACACATGAGCAATAGAAAAGGCAATTAAGTACCTGTCTTTTAACCTGTAGCACTCAATATTAGCATTAATGAAGGAAGATAAATATCACTTGCAAAGAAGGAAAAAACGAAGGATGTTAAAGAAAGCAAGTGATGAAAGAGCTGAACCCACATTTTCTAATGATTACTCATTGGCTTCCTGAATTAAATTGTCTCTAATTAGAATTGTCCACCAGTGGCAAATTTGCTTAGCTACTGGATGGGCAAACATAGCACTGGGTAATCTGGATGATATTCACAGCTGGATTTAACACTCCTGGTTTGGGATTCACTTGGTTTGTGCTATTCATCAGTCCCAGTTACTGCCCCTTGGCCATCAGCACCCTCACAGGCTTATTATGCTAACCCCCTTCTGCTTCCCAATGCTCAGGTCCGCTTCCTGGAGCAGCAGAACAAGGTGCTTGAGACCAAATGGACCCTCCTGCAGGACCAGGGTCAAAAAACCAGTGCAGGCAAAAACAACCTGGACCCACTCTTCGAGGCTTACATCAACAACCTGAAAAAGCAGCTGGCCAACCTGCTCAACGAGAGAGGACGCATGGATGGGGAGCTGAAGAACATGCAAGACCTTGTTGAGGATTTCAAGAACAAGTGAGTGCCTGTTCAGTGGCACATCCAGGCAGCCTGGGGTGAAATGGGATGCAAATGGTTCAGTTTAGCATTAGGCAGTAGGATTCATCTCACTTAAACCTAGCTTTCTCAAGGACAAGCACCTAGTCTGAGATATTCATCAAACTTTCTATGAGAAAGAGAAAAAAAAGGATCTCCAGTCTGTGCTCTAGTCCGTAACAGGGCACCTGATGAATCTCCCTCTAATAAACAGCTCTCATGAGGGACCTGTCCCTGCAAAACCCCTGCCTTCTGGCACAACAGGGGAAAAATGGTCCATCAATTTTTTCCAATCAGAAAATGCAGGCTCAGCCAGGACATGACAACTTGTGATGAGACTTGCAAAGGAAAACCCTCTGCAACTTCTTTACTTAAAACGTCATACCCAGCCCAAATAACCTCGTGGTCCTCCCTGTACAACTTTTCTGTTTATTGAGACATGATCTAGCACGTCTTTCCCTTTACCCCTCTAGATATGAAGAGGAAATCAACCGACGCACAGCAGCAGAGAATGAATTTGTGGTGCTGAAGAAGGTGGGTGAGACAGGAGTTTTAACGGATGCTGAGCATTGCATAGGCTGGGAGAGCCCTAGAGGGTGGGAGATCTCATGGAGCTGCATCCTTGTCCTTTAAAAGCTGACAGTTGAGTTATGGTTTGGGGGGAAAGGAATGAAGGGAGTTGAAAGAGGATGGAAGTAAATTCTTGTCCTACAATGTACATGCTCACCTGGGCTGAACAGACCACGTAGAAATGAAGATGCTTGGCAGTGCCAGGAATTCCAGGTCACAAGGAATCCCAGGTCCCAAGCCCATTTCTGGGCTTGGTCAGTCCTTGGCTGAGCTAAAAAGGAGCTACCAGGTGCTGCAGACAGGCCCATAGTTGTTCTTTTCCAGGATGTGGATGCTGCTTACATGAATAAGGTGGAGCTGGAGGCCAAGGTGGATGCGCTGACCGATGAACTCAACTTCCTTCGAGCCCTCTATGATGCGGTACAGACACCCCCTCCCCTGATTTCTGTCCTGCTGCCACCCCGGGCAGTGACTGCCATTCCGTGGCGCGTGAAGAGGTAAGTACAGCTGGCATGGAACCCTGTGTGCTTCCCCACAGGAGCTGGCTCAGCTCAGCGCGCAAGTGTCCGACACTGCTGTCATTCTGTCAATGGACAACAACCGGGACCTGGACCTCAGCAGCATCATAGCCGAAGTTAAATCTCAGTACGAAGACATTGCCAACAGGAGCCGGGCTGAGGCAGAGGCTTGGTACCAAACCAAGGTGAGCAGACCCCTGGATACCGTGGATGTATTTTCGGGAAAAGTCACTGCTGTCCCTGTGTGAGGCTGTTTAAGCCACATCTTGCCTGCTTGGAGAGCTCAGACTGTTCACTCTTCCTCCTGAACCTCAGTATGAAGAGCTGCAGGCCACAGCTGGGAAGCACGGGGATGACCTGCGCAACACCAAGGGGGAAATCTCTGAGCTCAACCGGCTGATCCAGAGGATCCGGGCAGAGATAGAGAACACGAGGAACCAGGTAGGAATGGCAAAAGATGCCCACAGAGCACTGCTCTGTGGTCCCTTAGCAGCTCTCTGCTGTCTGGCACCACGCTGCTGATTGGAGAGACAGCAGCAGCCGCAGAGCATGATGTACCAGAAAGGGTACTGCACCACACCATGCACAAAATCATTCTTGTAGATTGGCATTTCAACTCCAGCAATGCTAGCTATGGTAGAATGACCCCAGTCTTAACTGTTGCTCATAAACACCCTGGCCAGAACAGTTTTCTTCCTTGGCTGAGTCTTACCCAAAGAGACAAGCAGCAGTCAGGAGTTCCAACCCCTCCCCTTGCAGTGTGCCACGCTGCAAACGGCCATCGGAGACTCTGAGGAGCGTGGGGAGCTGGCCCTCAAGGATGCCAAAGCAAAGATGACAGAGCTGGAAGATGCCCTACAGAAAGCCAAAGCTGACATGGCCCGGCAGCTGCGCGAGTACCAGGAGCTGATGAACGTCAAGCTGGCCCTGGACATCGAGATCGCGACCTACAGGAAGCTGCTGGAGGGAGAGGAGAGCAGGTGGGAACAAAATCCCTGCAGAAGGAATAGTGAACATCACTGTTCCCCTGCCAGCAGATTGGTTTCCCCACCTGCCTCTGTACTTTGTCTCTGACCTCCCCTTTGTCTGCCCTCCAACAGGCTGAGCGGCGAGGGACTCAACCCCATCAGCTACTGTAAGTATCACTGTGCTCATTGTGCCTTGGGCCCACTGGGAGCAGAGCCTTTGAGCAACCCTGGGAAAAGGGAGGTTTTACCCAATTGCTCCATGTAAGACATTCAGAGCCTACCAGAGCCAGTAGCGGGTGGGGACAGAAGTTGGGTTCAAGTCCCATGGGTCCAAGTCCCGATGATGGTGCTTTCTGGAACTAGGGGGTTGCCAGAGCAGATGTTCAACCCTCTGGTTGTATCTTCCTGCAGCGGTGATCAGCTCCAGCTCTGGACCAGCTGGTGGAGGTGGCCTGGGAGGAGGATTTGGTGGACTGAGCCTAAGCGGAGGAGGCAGCGGAAGCGGTTTTGGCCTTGGAGGAGGCGGTGGAAGCGGTTTTGGCCTTGGAGGAGGTGGTGGAAGTGGTTTTGGTCTTGGAGGAGGCGGTGGAAGCGGTTTTGGTCTTGGAGGAGGCGGTGGCCGTGGAGGCTACAGCTTTGGAAATGGAGGAGGACTTGGACTCGGCGGTGGTGGTAGTCTTGGAGGAGGATTTGGAGGAGGCAGCAGTCTCAGCATCCCTAGCAGTCTTAGCTACGGAGGAGGTGGCAGTGGCGGCAGCAGCGGGCTGAGCACCGGAGGGGGGAATTTCAGCTCTGGAAGTGCAAAAGGCACCAACCCAGGTGTGAAAATCGTCTCCAAAACCTCCTCCAGCAAAAAGAGCATAAAAAGCCAAAGCCTGAAGAATGCTACACAGCCTGAGTAAAACCGGCGCCAGACCCTCCCTGAAACCATCGCTTCTGCCTTGCTCCCGCATCGCCCCCGCACACCACCACCCCTCCACCTGCTCTGCCCCGGCTCCTTGCACCATAGTTCTTAAGCATTTGGGTCCCACCTCAAGAAAAACAGCAGAGCATGAGCTAACCAGATCTCTCAAAATACGTGAAACAGGTTTAAAAGGCAAACACGACTCTAAGTGATTTTCTGAATTGGGAATTGTCCTTTGGGGGATTGGTTTGCTTTTTAATGAGTCTGAGCAGTTTGTATTTGCAGCTACCTGACAGCCATCAGCCAACACAGATCAAAAAGTGGTGCAGATGCAATAACTGGGTTTTTTAGCTTGGTTTTGCATTCACGGTTCTGGCCTGCAGAAGACCAGGGACAGGCTGGGACCTTGGCTTCAATCCAGCCTGCTTTGCCCTCCCTGCTGGAATGAACCAAACTCACCCCTTCAAGTTAAGCAACTTGTTTTCATACACACGTGAGGGATTTTTTTTCTGCTATGTAGAAATACTCAGGAGGTTGCTGAAAGATCCCAGGCAGTGATTTGCAAGCTCGTTGCCCCTCTTAAAATATCCCTTACTATGGGAGCACAGAGCCTATTAGGAGTGATTTCTGAGTCACTGCAAAACCAGCCTGAAGGGCCATGTCCATGCTGCTCCTTGGGGTATTTCGGCTGTTCACCGTGTGGGTTTCTCTGCCAAAAGAGATGTGTTTGGGGAACCAAAAAGTGAAGTCAGGTCTCAGCCCAGCACATGGAAAACACGGCAAGCGGGAGCAGGCACACAAAGGGACACCAGTGCCCCCCTTCTGATAAAATTTGCCCCTCTAGCACTCCACTCTGTCTTTTTTTATTTTTGTGAAAATACCATTAAAAAAAGAAAATTGCAGCTTTTTATACTTCAGTGATAGCGAAATTATGCTGTTTTCCTTTTCCTCTCTTTTGGGAACATGTCTAATAAAACTGGATTGTAATTTATTTGTTCCTACATGTTTTTGCTCTAAAGCACAACCAGCAGCATGAAATACTCCCAGTGTTCAGTGGAGTGAACGGGAGGAGGCTTTCATTTCACTTTTGGGGGAAAAGTTTCAAAATTCTGATTAAAATAAATGCTGAAAAGCTTGAAATGAGGTGCATGCTGTTACGAAACAAACTGAAGAATGTGGAAAAAGAGGAGGAGGGGGGTGGTTTATCCATCAAGCAACAAAAAAAATTAGTCACCATTCATTTCTTAGCCCATTGCTGTGGTTAATCCAAAAGCCTTTCTTCTTGACAGGGAGGTTTTTGCATGGCTCTACTAGCTCAGACAGAAAAAAAAAATAAAAAATTAAATTTTTGCTTTCTCAAAAGACATAGCAAAACCTAGCATCTGGGGGAGGATTTTATCAGGACAATCTAGACTGAGGATGGGTTTCGGTGAGACGGAACTGAGCAACTTACCACATGATGCAGGTGTTTTGGTCACTGTAAAAGGAGGAAAAAAAAAGGGAAAAAAAAAAAGAAAACCTCAGACAAACACTCATACCTTATTGCATTTCAAAGAGTCAGACGCTTTGCTCTCCTCTGACCTCTCAACATCCCAGCTTTTCATAACCCTGCACAGCAAATGGGCAGGAGTGAGTGAGCACACACCAGCCCCACGGGTTTGCAGCAGACGCTCACAAGTGCCTCAGCAAAACCTTGCTGAAACCCAGATGCACCCAAACACAGAAGCACCCAGTCTCCCTTCACTCAGAAAATCAAGGGAGCCACAGTAAAAGAGACCAAAGTCTGGGGACAAAACCCCTCAGCCCCTGCTGCTACGGAGGATACTAATTTTTGGACAGATTGGTCAGAAATTAGCAAAGGTTAAAAATAAACTGTGAGTCATCTTGATTTCTGTACTTGCCTGTGCTAATGCTGACTTACACAGCACAGCATGAATCAATGCAGCTAAAGACAACCTAACCTTAACTAACCCTACCAGTTCTGAATGTCTTTCTTCCCAGTTTGGGGTGAAAAAAAAAAAGCAAATAACAGCCCAGAAGAGAGGCGGTGATACTGAAAGGCAGCCAAGCTCCTACAAACATCTCAAACCTCTCGGCTGGCCCCGTTCCCCCTCCCCAGGACATGATTCCTCCAGTGGTGCCCTCCCCCAGCAGGCAACCCCTGCACAAATCCTGCCTCCCAAACTGGCACCCGCTCTGTGAGCAGCCTTCCCTTCTGAGGGGGCAAATCTGATGAGGACAGTGCATGCGAGTGACAAAACCACACAAGGGAATTTTGTGGGACTGAGAAATACTGCAAGAATTTTCCGTGTTTTTTTTTTTTTTTTTTTTTTTTTTTTTTTTTTTTTTGTGCCTAAACCATCATTTGCTTTGCCCTTTGTAATATTCCACTTAATTACCGTTGTCTGCAGCAACAGGCTTTCCTAGAAGAGCTGGGGAGGTAATGACTGCCTTAAACATGAATCCTTTCTCTTTTCTTTAATTAAAGCATTTGCAGCCTGTGCTCTGGTTCCCAGGTGTGACTTTGCATAGCTCTTTGGAAGTCAAAGGCAGGCTCCTGGCCGCTGCTGCCTGGCCCCCTTCCACCGGATCCAGCTCACATGTGCCAACTCCCATCTGCAAGCTTAGGAAACCAAATCTCCATACATCTGCCACGTTTCCAACACAATTTATTTAGTTTCAATACCAGTATAAGCCTGGTAACATTCCTGGGATTGCTGCTGATCCAAACCAGCAGCAGTTACTGGGGTTACCTGCATCACCCATGAAATCAGGGTTCAGGGCTGGCTGCAGCAGCTTCAGGACACGCGAGTGTGGGTGCAGCTTTCCTGGGAATTTTGGCATTTCCAGCACATTGCGCAGCACCCGGCGGGTTCCCGGTCTCCACTCCCGAGGCGAGAGCACCCCCTTGCTACCGCCCGGCTTGCTCCCGTGCAGCACGCCCGGTGATCGGCTCCCCGATAGCTCGCCTGAACGCGCTTCGGGTGCTCGTGACTCACACTATTGGCAATAGGCGGTGACAGGAGCGCTTGCAGGAGATGATAGTTGTGAGCGCCGGCTTTTATGATTGCAATAAGGAAAACAAAAAAAAAATCCCTTCTGCTCAGGTTCTTTCAAGTTCCCAGACAGAGAAAACGGCAGTTGGAAGCACATCAACAGAAACAAGCTATGAGATGCTGCAGATACCCTTAAGCAACTCATTTTGGATTAAGTTCCTGTACTTATTGCTCACGTAGCCAATTTCAAAAAATCTTTTTGATTCAGTTTTATCTCTCCACTGTGCACTGAGACACAACCCGGCGGAGGTCGGTGGCCCTCACAGCACAAGGATGTGGCTGAGCTGAGTTCGTTCTGCAGACTTGCTTTGGGTGGGAAGGAGGGGACATCTCTTGTAACCCACGTTTTGTGGGCACGAGGGAAGAGGTCCTGGCTTTCCTGCCTTTGTACCATCCCAAAACACGACCCAGCCCCATTGCAGCTCCTGGGTTCACCTGAGAGCTCAAGATCAAGGGGCCAAAGATGTTTTAGAAAATCATCCGACTGCATGATCTCAGCAGAGTGAAGGAGGGGTGGGAGGAAGCTGTAAGGAAAGTGGGCGAATTCCCCTAGAGAGAACATCTCAAGGAGCCAGCAGTGACGTGGAAACTGCTGGTTAGAGGGTAAATATGGGGGGGAGTGATAAAAATACCACTTCACAGAGAGCTTTTGAACCCTCAGCCTGACGAGAAGACTCAAAACAAATGCAGCCCTTTCAATCATCTCTTTAATATCTATTTTAGAAGTGCCAGAGTACTATTTAATGCAGTTTTACATTATTTTGGAAGGGCGATTCCCTTGCTGTCTTTGAAAGCCACGATAACTAATTTCTCAGTTCCTCCTGCAAAGAGGAGAGGCAACTGTTTGGTAAGATCCCAGAAAATACTACCAGGAGACAACTTCCACCCAGCTCCTCTCCACCAGCCTGCAATCCTTTAGAGCCCTTTTCCAGAAGAAATCAAAGTAGCAGTCCTGAGAAGTAAAATCACCTCCAGCCTCAGCTTTCCCAAGCCAACCACAGGGCATGCACACTGCAACAAGGCAGTCTTGGAAAGATCAGCCCCTGTCTGTGCTGCCCTGCTTGTCGTGTGATGTGTGGAACCCTAAACTTCACCTTGCAAAGGCTTCAGCTCAAGGAAGCTCGCTGCAACGGGTGAGCCCTGGCTGGCATAAGGAAAACTGGCTCCCAGGGTCTCGGGAGAATCGTGTTGCGTCCTGCTCGTGAGCGCAGACCTCAGCGAGTCGTCCCATTCAATTCTCATTTCATGACTCAGAGCGCCAGGCTTTGGGGGTGGGGGGAGCTCCCTCACTCCGTTACTTTCTTGCCTGCAAACAATGCATTTTTCAGCGCCTCGCCGTAGCCTAGGTGTGTTTGACAAGGCAAGTTGCTGCAAGGCACGTCAAGTTCTGAATTCCCGTGCCAAGTTTTCCAAGCAGATAAAAGAGGACGCTCCCGAGCTCTCCCATCACAGGGGTTTCTGTCTCCGTTGCCCTCTGCTCCTTTCCTGCTGCTCAGCTTTTATTCACCAGCTTTTTTTTTCCCCTCCTGCTCTTTGCATTTCCAATTGAACAAGCCACCATGAGTCGGATCTCTTACAGATCATCAACTGGAGGGGGCATGAGGGGCTTTAGCTCAGGCTCTGCTATCGTAGGAGGTGGCGGTGGTACCAGAAGCAGTTTTAGCTCCGTCTCTGTCTCCAGAGTTGGAGGAGGAAGAGCTGGAGGTGGAGGAGGCTTCGGAGCTGGTGGTGGCTTCGGCAGCAGAAGTCTCTATAACTTGGGTGGAAGTAAAAGAATTTCCTACAGCTCGGTTGGCGGAGGTCTACGGAGTGGAGCCGGTGGCGGATACGGCTTTGGTGGAGGAGCTGGCTTTGGTCTTGGCTATGGTGGTGGAGCAGGCGCTGGTTTTGGCTTAGGAGGAGCTGGTGGTGGTGGCAGCTATGGGATGGGTGGTGGATTTGGGCTGGGAGGTCCTGGATTTGGTGGTCGAGGTGGCCCCGGGTTCCCTGTTTGCCCACCCGGTGGCATCCACGAAGTGACTGTCAACCAGAGCCTCCTGGCACCCCTCAAGCTGGATATTGACCCAGAAATCCAGAAGGTGCGAACACACGAGCGGGAGCAGATCAAGACCCTCAACAACAAATTTGCCTCCTTCATCGACAAGGTGAGAGTTCGGTCTTAAACAGCAGCCCGTGCATATTCTCAGTTGCCTCGGGAAAGAAGAACAGGAAGAAACTTCCTTTGGATTTGGGGGCTTGCCTGAACTAATCCCAGCCGACAAACAGCACAGGTTTGGCAGAAAACTAAGAATTGTTTTATGCTCTTTGCAAGGATGAGTTTTTCAGCACCTCATTTTGCTAAATTGGAAATCCTTCCTTCCCCATAAAAAGTTGCCTGGGCACTGGATGGATCTTGCACTGGTTGTAAAATTGCAAAGCTCCACACCTCTCAATGGGATACTACCAGTTTAAACCAGTAAGGTGGGCTGAGCATCCAGTGGGGGGAGAAACAGCTAAAGTTGCAATTACAGGTGTTTGGCCTGCTTAATGGCTCTTGAAAATTCTCCCCAAGCATCTCAGCTGCTTGTGCTACTTTGGAGAACCTGGTGCCCTAAATTCCTGCGGGAAGATCTTATTTCCAGTCTCTTTGTTGCCTCTTTCCATGTTGAATGATCCCTCCTTTCCCTGGCAGGGGGTTTTGTGTGCTGTTCGGACGGGTTTCAGCGCATGCCTGTTTTTGTTTTCTCAGGTGCGATTTTTGGAGCAGCAGAACAAAGTGCTGGAGACCAAATGGAGCCTCCTGCAAGAGCAGGGCCACACGGTCACCAGGAAGTCCCTGGAGCCCCTTTTCGAAGCCTACATCAACAACCTCAGGCGGCAGCTAGACAGTCTTATGGGAGAGAGGGGACGGTTGGACTCTGAGCTGAGGAACATGCAGGACATGGTGGAAGACTTTAAGAACAAGTAAGAGATTGCGCTCTGTAGATTAACAGATGTGAAAATCAGGGCAGGCAGTTCGTGCTCTCTGGCACATGCCTTGCATTTGCACTGGGTTCCTCTTCCCAGCAAAATGAACATACAAAACCTAAATTTGGTCGCAGTTACCTGTAGCTATGTCGGTTGCATGCAGGCTCAGCATTTAGCACAGGATTCATGAACCCATGGAAGCAGCTCCGTATGCAGCTCCTGGTCAGATCCCTCGGGTTTCCCAAAACAATACCTGAAAATAGCAAAATGCGTAGCTCATGAGTATGAATGACATGCAAAAGGGGATGAAACAGCCATAAACAGCCAGCTCCAAAAATCCCCAATTTTCTCTTTTTGCAAAGGAAGTTCCTAGCTTCCAGAGGGGCCCAGGCAACCCGCATGTGCTCGGCCTCGCTCACCTCTGATCACGTGGAAAATGCTCAGCTCTATTTTTTTGCCCATTGCCTCAGCTCCCCCTCAAGTAAACCAGAGAAAAGAATTTTCCTGGGGTGGCAATTAGTTCCAGATTATCCTGAGATAAGGCATCCAGCAGAGGCGGGATGAATCATTTTAAGGGCATGCCAGCCGGTGTCTGCTGACTATGAGGGACATTTAGGTGCTTTTTTTAGGTGAAGAAGTTCAATTTTCTTTGGCTGGAGTTTGGAGAGAACAATATCTTCCTTATGCAACCAGATAGCCAAGTGCAAACTCGAGAAAAACACCCTGGAGGATTGAGATATGTTTATGCTAGAGAGCTAAGCATGTGAATAGATTTTTGGGGTGGGGGGTATGTATCAGCATTTAGAGCTGACAGGACGGGCTGACATGAATTAGCTTCTGGTATGTTGTCCTTGGGTACATTTCAGGTCTCGGTATGCATTTTAGGCTTTTAGAGACCCTGATCAGTCCAAAAATGACAAATGATATTGTCTGGATTTTGGAGCTACTACCTGGGCAAGAGAATGCATTTTGTTTCAAGTCTGGAGCTATCTCCCAGTCCACAGGCTCATTTTCACTTCGTCTCCTGTCCACCCGGAGATCCAGCTGCAGGGATATCTCTGCCAGTGAGAGTTAAAGGACTGGCACAAACCTGCCTTTCAAATCCAGATCTTTGCTGCAACAGCCTCCACGCTTTGTCTACTTTCTAGCTAAGCCCTGCCCTGATTATCTGATGAGAGGATGTTGCTCAGAGCCATAAAAAGTTCCCCAGAAACATAATCTGAGGCTTACTTAATGATCCGCTCTTGCACAACCATGGTTAAAGAATCACAGAACTTTTTTTTTTTTTTTTTTTTTTTTTAATTAAATGCTGCGGCAGGTTATTCGGAGCCATTAGCATTATTAAAATATCAAATATCAAACTATTGCATTATTAGCTATTGCAGTCCAGGCTGAAAGCTTTTGCATAACTTTGCTTTGTTAAAAGGTCACCATGAATACTTGCTGCTGCTTCTTACTGCAAAGGGCTCTGATCCTGCTCACATCTACGCATGAGCTTGACTTTAAGGGCAGTGATTGGATTCTTTTAATTTTAGCTGGGACTACTCACACCATGCAGGTTCAGAGTAAGTGATCATTTGCTCTGCATCTGCTCTGGACTGTAAACAGCTGGGAATAAGGAACACATCTGTGAGCCAGAATTGATTTGGGACCAGAGTGGTCCCACCTCTGCTTCTCTGCCTCAGCTCTTCATTTCCACCCAAACTCTCTCCCTTTTTTATCCTTACAGATATGAAGATGAGATTAACCGCCGCACCAGTGCAGAGAACGAGTTCGTGGTTCTCAAGAAGGTGAGTGAAGTGGGAGCAGGGGGAGGGCAACAAAAGAAGCTCAGCACACAGAGCCAAAGCAAAGCTGACAGGAGCTGGGGTCCTCAAACCCCACGGTTGGGTCAGGCATTAGGATCTGGTGTCGGCACGGCTAGGGCTGGGTACTCCTCCATATACCCTGAGATGTCATTGGCTTAGTATAAGCACTGCTCTGCAACAATTAAAACATTGGGGTGTTATCAGCACTCCTCATCCTAAGCCAAAACATAGCATTCTACCAGCTACTAGGAAGAAAATCAACTGTGTTCTAACTGAAACCAGGACACCCTACAAATGGGCACAACCGGCTCCATGCCAAGGGTGCAGCACCTCTGGGCACAGTCGGAGGAGCTGTCTGCTTTCTGGAGGTAGCTCCTCCGGCTGCGGTGCCAAACCGTCCGGCTGCCTGCTGTTCAGTCCCACTCCAACTCCAGTCACATCCCCATGAGTCTGAGCTTTGCCCTCTGCCCAAAACCTCGTTCTGGCTCACAACCAGTGTCTGGCATTATGTTAGAAAATGCCTTGATCATAGCAATATAAAAACAAGCCTAAAGATTAATGAACCTGGAAGCAGAGATAGGGTCCTCCTGGTGTCCTCTTGTTTTGTGGTTTCACCCAGAAGTCTTTGGTTTTCTTTTCTTTAGGATGTGGATGGTGCTTACATGAACAAGGTTGAGCTGCAGGCCAAAGCAGATGCGCTGGCAGACGAGATTAACTTCCTGAGAGCTCTCTACGAAGCGGTAAGTGGTCAGCCCTCCCTACGATAACATCCTCCACAGCTCCATGCTGTACAGTTTCCCGTGTCCTGGAGCTCTGTCCATCTCGCTCGGTGCTGTACAGCAGTAAAAGAGGAAGCAGTCACCACCTTTTTGAAATTATAATGTAGCCATAAGATAGAAATGATAGATAAGGACAGGCAGAGTACAGAGAAATGCAAGAAAATGGCTTGGCAGAGAGGGCTCCGAAGCCATCTCTCATCAGCATGGTTTCCACCCCTGAGACCAGACAACTCATTTTTTTTGCATCTTCCACAGGAGCTGTCCCAGATGCAGCAGCAAGTGTCCGACACCTCCGTGGTGCTGTCCATGGACAACAACCGCAGCCTGGACCTGGACAGCATCATCGCAGAGGTCAAGGCGCAGTACGAGGACATCGCCAACCGGAGCCGGGCAGAGGCAGAGGCTTGGTACCAAAACAAGGTGTGTAACGGGAATAACAGACTGATCTCTGTGCATGTTGCAATGGACTCTTGGGCTGATCTGCTATTCCATGGGCAGGTTGCTCAGAGGGCTGTAGTCCCCCTAGACCTGCACTTCATGCCCTGAAGGCCCCTCACCCTTCCCAGTCCCACTCAGCCTCCCCATGGCTCCTAACCAGTGCTTTCCTCCTTTCTGCATCTCAGTACGAGGAGCTCCAGGTCTCCGCCGGGCGACACGGTGACGACCTGCGTAACACCAAGATAGAAATTTCAGAGATCAACCGGATGGTCCAGAGGCTGCGGAACGAGATTGAGAGCGTGAAGAAGCAGGTATGGTGGGGATGCTCCTGCATGGTGGACGGCAGACTCCAGGCAAGGAAGGAGCCAGCTCCTAGCTTTGGAGCAGGGCTGGAAGGCCAGGGGTCCCCCCTGCACTGAAGAGGGCATGGCCATCTCTGTCTCTCCCTACTGGAGAAGGTCCCTTAATGTTAGGATGTGCTATGATAGCTCCTTTCTTGCTGGGGAAGCAAGATGTGAGCTTTCAGGTCACCCCAGCAAAGCAAAGAGCTGCAGATGTTTCTTCTTTTTGTGGGAAACTGGACTATGGCTGCAGCTCCCCGCTCAGCTACCCTGTGACACCTTTCTGACAGCCCCTGAGGACTTCTCAGTGCCATGCTGGGAGCCACCAGCCAGTATCCACAATACCACAGCAATACTCAGATTTGGGTAGCCCAAGTTAAACAGCTATTGGCTTCCCTTTCTTTTAGTGTGCCAGCCTCCAAGCAGCCATCGCCGAAGCGGAGGAGCGTGGGGAGATGGCCCTCAAGGACGCCAAAGCCAAGCTGGCCGAGCTGGAGGATGCTCTGCAGAAAGCCAAGGCAGACCTGGCCCGGCAGCTGCGCGAGTACCAGGAGCTGATGAACGTCAAGCTGGCCCTGGACATCGAGATTGCGACCTACAGGAAGCTGCTGGAGGGCGAGGAGAGCAGGTGAGGACAAGCACGGGGTCCTGCTGCGTGCTGCTCTTCAGAGTCGAGCACGTTTCTTTGGGTCCAAAGACAGAGCTTGCCCCAAAGGCCTGAAGCGTCAAGAGACTTAAAAAGAGGGTAGAGAGAGGGGATATTTTAAAATGTGAGGTTTGTAGGAAAAGCTGGGTTTCTCCAGCTCTTGGCACCCGATGCACTAACAAAAGTGAGCAGTAACCTTTCACCTGTGATGCAGCCATACCCCACCAGAGGACAGTCCCTGCTGAAGGCCACAAAGTCTGATGAGCTGGTCCCAGTGGCCAGCGCTGTATCTTGCCTGTGCTTTCTCATTCTCACTTACGTCCCCCTTCCCCAACAGGCTTGCTGGAGAGGGAGTCGGAGCCGTGAGCGTCTGTGAGTACCTTCCCCCCTTCCAGCCCTGGTCACCCATTCCCCCGCCGTGGGGGCGATGGGCCAGGTACCCCCGCCTCGGGGACCTGCAGGTCCCTAAGGTGGGCACGCACCGTGTTCCCCTGCAGCCGTGGTGAGCAGCTCCAGCGGGATGGGCTACGGCGGCGGCGGCGGCAGCTGCCTGGGCATGGGCGGAGGTCTCGGCATGGGAGGAGGTCTCAGCATGGGAGGAGGTCTTGGCATGGGTGGAAGTCTCAGCATGGGCGGCGGAGGCGGCAGCTACAGCATGAGCAGCAGCGGCGGCGGCGGAGGCTTCGGAGGAGGAAGCGGAGGCTTCGGCGGGGGGCTCAGCTACGGCGGAGGCAGCAGCTTCAGCTCCAACAGCAGCCGAGGCGTCAGCTCCAGCACGGGAGGCAGCGTGCGGATCGTTTCCAAGACCACCACCAGCAAAAAGACCATCAGATAAGGATGGTGAGCCTGGCGTTCCCCGTGTGGACGACGGTGTGTTTCCTGCCTTCCGAAAGCAAGTGCTGCCCTACAAATCAATGGTGTAAATAGCTGAGCTGCACCCTCTCCTCCCTCCGGCCTCATCCACTGGGGCAGTGGCGGGAGGCTAGGACCCCACTGCCAGAATATGAAGCACTTTTGGCTAAAGCATAGGTTGTAACAGGTCACCAACAGGGCTTTGGAGAGCCGTCACGGTCCCCAGCGGTGGCCCTCTTCCAGCACAGTCCTCAATCCTCTCTTGTTCTCCCCACGGAGTCACAAATTTAAAGCAAAGTGGAAGCACTTTGCTGAAAGGGGAAAGCCACGCTTGGCCACACGCATTCATTTCATTCACCCTAAGATGATGGGGACAGCCTTGTGAAACCGCAGTCCTGGGTCTTCAGCAAGGAAAAGAGCTCCAAGACGCTCTAAAAAGCCTCTGCCCACAACACGTGTTACAACCTCCAAATGTTTCATCTGCAACTAAAGATTTTTCCAGCCCCTTCTGTTTTCTCAGGCACCTGTGGGAAAGGTTACTGCTTTCTGTGTGTATGAATTGCCACACTGATTTCTAATCCCTTGTCCCCATGGCTATAGCCTCTTTGTTTCCTACCATACTGTATTGTCCAATAAAGAGCATCTCTCATTTTTAAATTTTGCTGCTTCATTCTGTTCTCTGCTGGGAACTGGGTATTGATGCGTGCTGCGCCCCAGCTGCAGCAAGGACTCTCTGTAGGCACTTCATGAGAAAGCACCTTGAGGAGACCGAGCTCAGGTTTAGGACTCAGACTCCCACACGGCTCTGGGGAGGATGGAGAGGAGGGTGGGATGGATGGTCAGCCTGGACACAGGTTCACACCACAAACAGGGGCAAACCTCCAGCATGGTGGCAAGGACACGGCGAGAACAGCATCCAACAGGGGTGAGGGGTGGGAAGACATCACCACAACTGCAAAGGGAGGGAGGGCAGCACTAGCAAAGAGGGGCAGACACAGGGTGAAGCACCCAATATCCCACCACCTCCAGTCCTTGGGCATCAAGGTTTCCCTTGCACCCATGAGCATCTTGCTAAATGTTCCTTTGGAAGAGCTGTTTCAGGGCCTCAGATTCGTTTTTGGCTCAACCTGAGGTCTTCCAAGCCGCCTGTACCACCCAGCTGCCCAACTCCCAGCCACCCCCCAGGAGCTGTCTGAGACCAGCTGGGATGAGGGTTTCAGCCAGGCTCCCGTGCTGTCCCCGGGCTCCCTCCTGTGGCTCCGAGGGCATCTCCTGGCTCTTGCTGCCTGCAAGGCTACAAGGCCAGGCACCAATCCTGGCAGCTGGAGAAGCATGGGGTGAGCTGGGAACCCAGCCCCAACGGACCCAGGAGCTGGAGCATGAAGTGAGGGGAGCAAAGGATGGGTCTGCAGCCCCTTGGGGATGTCATGCCCAAAGGACGAGCATCCCACCTTGTTCTCTGGTGACCACTGACCCACCCTGCATCCCCTGTAAAATCCAACCGTGGGTACCCCCGGGGAGGTCTCTAGGGAGGGAGAGGAGAGGCTGCAAGGCAAAAACATCTCGTGCACAGCGTGCCGGACTGCTCACCGCAGGGAAACACTTCTGAGCTCCTGACACCCACGGACCCCAGGCACCCATCGTGCCGCACAGAGGTGTGCGAGCACCAGACAAGCCAGCCTGGTGTCTCCAGCAGGTGGGGACCCAGAGCAAGAGAAAGGCAGGGAGCTGCCCCGCAAGGGCTGGAAGCCGTGACGGGTCCTACCATGGGGCTTGGGGCTCACACCCACGGGAAAGGTGGGTGGTTGGGCTGCATCCGTTTACCTGCCTGCATCTGTCTGCAAGATCTGACCACGATTCGTAGACTTTTAAGGAAATAGAGTGAAGCTGGCAAAGCAGTCTTCTTTGTAACAGGCAGGAAATCCCAACTGGGCTTTTATTATCAAACCATATATATATGTATATAAATAATTGAAAATTTCAAAAATCTGTTTTGTTTTGTGTTTTACAGAAGCGTACATTACACTTTGCTGTGCCATCAGCTGCATCGACATGTGGGCCACGACCAACAACACACCTGAATCTTGGTCGTGAGCCGCGCTGCCAAGCCCTTCCCTATCCCCACGATGCCTGGGCATCTCTGCAGCCTCCATCAGTCTGCTGTTGCAGGCTGTTGTTGGCTCCTTCTCCCGCAATCTGAGCATTGAAGATGCTACCAAGGCAAAAAAAACAAAACAGCAGCAAGCAGCTATCCGTCACTCTTTTGTCTCCATGGGGTGGGTTTTGTAGCCCTCCCGGCACTTCTCCAAGAAAGCAGATGCAAAAAGTCATCTAGTTGCCATCTTCTGGTTTGCAGAGACCTGGAGAACACACAAATTCAGGTTAAACTTGAGAAGTAATAAAATTATTATTTTTTTTTTTTTTTAATTTGCAAATGGTTTACACGGCCTAGAAACAAAGTGCAACGTGAAATGGCTGCAGGGAAGGTAACGCAGGATGCAGTGAAACCAGCAGCGGAGCAACATCCCCAGCTCCCGTCTGCAAGGCACGTTCAGCCTGAGCGTCATTGTTTAACCAGGGCAGCGACATCCCGGCCGGGTCGGAGTCCAGCAGGCGAGCCGGGCTGCAGGCGATGCCACGCGCCACGGGACAGCACCAGGGACCTCGGGGCTCACACGCAGTGCAATGCAGCACTGCACCCTGAATAAACATAAGGCCCCAGCGCCTCGGTGCACCGGGACTGGGTGCGCTTTCCAGGACTTGTGAATAATGCTTGTTTATCTTACTGGCTCCGAGAATGGTGCTGTTTGTTTTAATTGGGAGAAATTAAACTTCACACAAGCGCGGTGGCTCTCTGCAAGGAACCTTGAACTGGGAGCAGTCTCGGTGCAGGACAGAGCTGGGGGGCGTGCCACGTGCCTGCACAGAGCTGATCCGAAATAACGGGGCTTTCCAGCAGCAGTGCTTCAGTGCATGGGCTTCTTTATCAGGAGAGAAGTTATACCCTAGGGCCATGCGAAAGGAGGAGGTGTTACAATACTACTGCGATGACCTCCAACACTGAAAGATCTTGCTTTCCACATGGTGCTTGGTGGAGAGCAGAACCCCATCAGCCCTACTCAGGGATCAAAGTTGCTCAGCAAGCGTTACAACACAACTTGGGGTGTTTGGGATTCTTCAGGTACCACCATTTAAGCACCAGTGTTGCATGTGGAGCAGGAGAAAGGAGGTATCAGCTAATACCAACCTAAGGTCAGAGGCTCTTTTAAGTGCAACAAAGCACGGGGTGAAACGAGACCTCCCTGATCTGTATAAAGCATCTGGCAACAACAACAATAATGAAGGCAAAGTTATTCCAAAACCCTGGGCTGCATCGGAGTCTCTGCGCTAGCACAGAAAACAATTATCTGGGGAAAGCAGGTCACACCTACACTTCAAAGTCATGTAGTACTTACAGCTGACTGGCCTCCAGATACTGCTGGGAACAGGCTCAAAGGACTGCAACGCCCATCACAGGGCAACACCTATGGGAAAGCTTCTGAGGAGTTCATCCTAATTCATCCCTTGGGGAAATGAGATTCACGGACACTTGCCTCCTGCTCAGGAGCTCTCGGAGGTTCCTGTCCCCACAGCGCAGGGACCCTGCAAGTCGTGTGGTCCACCGTGGAAAAAGCTCAGGGCAACCAGTGGGACTTCATTAACTGGGGATGATATAGTAAATTATGGTCAAAATGAGTAGGGTTTGAATTTAGGTTAGCAGCCCAAGTTTAACCCAAAGGCTTTAATTTAAGCAATTAACGTAAATTACAGCCTTGACTTTACTGATAATTAAACTGAGATTAGGTAGCACAGGTGAACCAACACAAGTTAGTAAGACATGCTCTGATTTTATAAATGCGTGTGTTTTTGCAAAGAAGACATACGGAGGCATTCCGAAGGATTTATTTCAGCCTTGTCTGAGAAAGGGCATCCATCACCAGATGAAGGCTTCCAGGGGGAATGCTGGAGAGAGGCAGAGATGGACAGGAGCTGATGAAAAACTGTTGGAGACATCTGCTTCTTGCTGGCTAGGTGCATGGAAAACAGTTTCTCACTAGAGGGGCCTGAGTTGCATTTACTGCCCTGATGTAGCCAGAATGCACTTTTCTACCCTCAAAGGAGCGTTATTACCTTGCTGTCAGCATGATGCCAGAACCAAACTCAGCCAAGACTTCACTCCCAGGTTTACAGCATGGCATAAAGGGATCTCCTGCCTCTGGGTCAGGGACTTGCACTGCCGTCTGCCCCCTCTGCTCAGCCTGGGAGGAAGAAACAAGGAGGGGAAGGGAAGGAAAAGGCTTCGGAGCCTGCTCAGCCTCGCAGCCTGCCTCTGCCACGTCATGGGGGCTCTCAGCCGGCAGGACCTGCCCAAACACAGCTCCCTTTGTTTGATTAGGAGGAAGAACTACAGAACAGCTTGAGCGAGAGCTAGCATAATGCTCTGGTGGAGGAGGAAAAGTCCATATCAGGGCAAGCTATCTTCATCGGAGCAGCAAATTCATTTACATGCCTGGAGCTGCAGTGTGCACGGGAGACACTCCCCCAGGAGCTACCTGGAAACCCAGTGTTTCATCAACAGAGCAGGGTGGGGGCCCCCTTGCCATCACCCCATACCCCAAACCTGTAGCTACAGCTCCTTGTGCTCACAGTTCTGCCTTTTGTAATTACCTCTCAAATTCCTTCCAGATGAGTGACAACCGCATCACCTCCACCCTAGTGCAAATGTGAAATGGAAAGAAATTAATTTCTTCTTATTTGGTTGGAGGAGCTGTATTATTACTATTATTAACAATGGACTCCAACGCAGTTGGCGTATTCTTTAGCCAAAAAAGACAAGTTTCATATGTAAAGGGAGCCTGAGGGGAAAAAGGAAAGTACTGACGCATCATGCTGTTAGTAACCAAGGGTGGGTTTCAGCCTGGCTAACCCTGCACACCCTGAGTCAGCCTCCTGGTCTCCCCACATGGTGCTGGGGAAAGTGGAAAGCCATCTCCAGTGGCCTCTCCTTCCATCCAACTTTGGATGGGAGAATCCGCCATTTGGCGGTGATCTCCCCTGATTACACAAGAATAAAAATAAAAGCTTTCAGATAGAGTTATGTGGGATGGACAGCACCCCAGACAGCGAGTCCCAAAGGAGTCTTAGGCACTTAAGGTCTCTGGCAACCTGCATCTGCCTTTGAGTACCTTGTGCCTCATATGAATCAAGCACACCACGGGGGATCACCCTCACGCTTGCACGTCATGACATTCACCAACTGGTGGGCAAAGCCCCAGGGTGGATCAATCATCCACGACCTTTAGGGTGTAGATTTGCTGCTCGTGATCAGTTTCCTACAGTTCCCATGTGTGCCAAGGAACAGACCCTCTGGGCAAAATTTGCAAGATCGAGCTCTTGCTTACAATGAAAGCTCAGTCTTGTAATAGACACCAAAATAAAATAATTGCTACTTCTTCCCCTCCACCGTTTCAAAACACAAATGTAAATGCAAACTATTTTGAAGGCAAGTTGTTGTGGGACCCAACGCACTCATGGGGGTTCCCTTTGCCTCGCGAGGCGGGGGCGGCTCGCAGCACACCCCCTGCTCGGCGGTGACTCCTCGGCGTTACGTTATTCCTGCTCCGCAGCCAGCAGCTGCTCAGCCTTACAGGCAACACGAGAAGCTGTTCGGGGGGATGCGGTTGCAAGTTCACTTTCTTGTATAAATAAATTACATATGAATCATCTTTTCCTGAACTACCTGAAACAAAGCGAGGGCCAGAAACACTCGCCGTGCCTCAGAATGAAGTTATTTTTCACATTTTCTCTTCAACTTGCAAGGCCAGGTCCAGGATGTCTTTGTGTGCAGACCGCTGTGGATCTGGGCAGAGGGAATCCTGTGGAGCACTCTTCTGCTGGATTCATACAGGCAGGATCACACTTTCAGATGTGCAGTGCTGAAAGAGCTGATTAAATCTTTGGGAAACTACTTCGTGTTTATAAACGAGGATTTGGGAACAACCCCGGAGCACTCCATTTCCATAGAGACAGTGGATTCAAAGCAGCTCCCATTCCTACACTCTTGCCTCCTCCTCGAAAATTTTGTTTTGTTCCTTTGTTTCCATCCTCCTAAAACACCAAAATTGAAAGTTTCGAGCCAGAGGACCAGCACAGCTACTTGTGCTAGAGCTCAGCGGCAGCTGTGAATATCACTGTCAAAATACACTTGTGAACAAAAGACCCTGACAAAACGTTTCATTTTCATTCCTACGCTAATTTTATTTCATTCCTTTTAAGAGTGACAGAAGAATTAGTCCACAGGAGCAGGATTTTCAGAACAGATCAGCCCTGGGAGCTGAGCCTATGTAGAGACAGAAGCAGAAGCATTTCTGCAGGTATATTGCAGAAGGGAACCATGCAGTATGTATCACAAAATAAAGCATAAAGCAATATACTGCAGGGCATGCTGTAAAGCACTGCTCTGCCTGACACAGATTCCTTTCCCTAAAAGACACGGGACTGTAATTTTTAAAAACCCTACTCATGAACAGAAAAGGGGCAAAAGCAATCCTGAGGGATGAAATTTTCAAGCAAGAGGTGTTGAGTGACAGGCATTTTGAACGGTGTTTTCCTCCCTGTGCCCAAAGTGACTCAACTGCAACTTTCAAATGCTTTGATATGGCGAAGAGTCTGGCTGTCTACAAAGACGGCAGAAGGCGACAGTTATTCCCAAACAATACCACTGTTGCTCAGAACCTGGCTATATTATTTCAGAAGGGCGTGTGTGCGGAGTGAGTTCTTTCTCCAGAATGCTGTTGGACATGCCAAGCCTAATTAATCAGAAAGATGATCCACCTCATCAAACCCATCCCAGTCTCATAAATGCATAAAAGGGCTCTCCTGAGCTCGTGAAAAGCACAGGTTCATCTTTCTTCTTTTCCTCCTACTCCTTGCTCCAGGCCAGCACCTTTGCTCCTTTGCTCTTGCTGTAGCATCCATCCCAGCCCAAAGCCAACAATGTCTCGCCAGTCCACCGTGAGGATTCAGAGGGGAAGAAGTGGCTTCAGCGCTGCTTCAGCCATCGTCCCAAACACCTGCCGCACCAGCTTCAGTTCACGCTCCGTCACCCGGGTCGGAAGCTGCAATGCTGGCAGTGGGTTCGCGAGGGTCGGTGGTGGCTTTGGAAGCAAAAGCCTCTACAATGTTGGAGGATGCAAGAGGATCTCCGTGGCTGGAAGGGGTGGTGGCTTCTACGGACCTGCAGGTTTTGGTGGTGGCGCTGGTAGCGTGTACGGTTGTGGTGGTGGCTTTGGCATGCCAGCTAACCTTGGCTATGGATATGGTGCCTTTGGTGGTGGCATGGGTGGCCCTGGATTCCCAGCTGGGGGCATCCACGAAGTCTCCGTCAACCAGAGCCTTCTGAAACCTCTCAACCTGGAGATTGACCCCAGCATCCAGAGGATCCGAAAGGAGGAGAAGGAACAAATCAAAACCCTCAACAACAAATTTGCCTCCTTCATTGACAAGGTGAGACATGAGCTTCCCTAAATATCTTGCCCTCATTTTTTGATGGGGTCTCTTAGCTGTATTATGAGCACATAAGCTGAGCAAGAAGGAATGAAAATCAGGAACAAGACTGGAGGATGCCTCAGTCCCTGGAAATTCCAGGCAATGGTACCTGCTACATAGTGGTTGCTATGAATTAATCATCCAGTATCCGAGGTCCTCTTCATTTGCTGTGTAACATCTCATAGGCAGTGGAGAAAGAAAGCTCTTAGAGATAACCACATCCTTGTGGAGGTGTTGGGCTCTCTGCACTGAGCACTGCAGGAGCCTTGATAACAGGTTTTTAGACGGTTCAGATGAAATGAGAGCAACCCATCCAAAACAACCAAGAAAGGAAGCGCATAAATTGGCCCTAGGGAGAAGTAAGCTTCTCGCTGCTTGAATTTTCCTGAAAGGCATTTAAAGCTCTGAGTGAAACAGTACCAGCACGTTTGGACTGTTAGTTCAAAAGAGCAAAATCTGATCCGACTCTGTCTGAACCACTTCATTTCCTTGTTAACTGTATTAGATGCACAAGAGCACCTGCTCGATTTCTCTTGGTTGAGCAGCTCCTCTTTGATTTCAAGGAAAACGCTACATTATTTTGGAGATTTTGTGGAGTGTAGAAGCTATGCTGAAGGGAGGGGAAACTGGCACTTCATTATTCTTTTCTTAATAAGTTTGCAAACCCTGTTTTATTCCTTATCTGTTTTTGCATGCACTGTTCACACAAAATGTATGCACCTTGCATGCTTCATCAAAAGAAAGAAGGGGAAGCACGTGCAAGGAAATCCATGGTCGTTTCAGAGTTTTTTGGAATACTGACCAGGGTCCCTGCAGTCTAATAGCACATTCCTGCTTCTGTCAGAGGAGAATTTGGCTATGACAACCAGTTGGAAAGGGTATTTCACCCACTGAGATCCCACACTTGTAAAGGAAGCTCTCTTAGAATCTCTGCTCTTTCAAAACATCTTCAGCATATTTCTGCTTGCAGGTCCGATTCCTTGAGCAACAAAACAAAGTGCTGGAAACCAAGTGGAGCCTGCTTCAGGAGCAGGGGATGAAAACAGTTAAAAACAACTTGGAGCCGCTGTTTGAGACTTACATCAACAACCTCAGGATGCAGCTGAACAGTTTGCTGAGTGACAAGGGAAGGCTGGAGGGAGAGCTCGTCAACACTCAGTACCTGGTTGAGGACTTCAAGAAGAAGTAAGTCTATTGAGCGAGTGCTCTACTTACCTAGGTAGGTGCAGCCTTTCTCCATTTGACATCCTTAAGCCAAGGGGGGGATCCAGACAAGTCCTCTAACAAACAGAACAGGACACAGGAGTTCCCGACAGTGAAGGCTGTGCCATTTTCTCAAGATAAACGGTAACGGAGTAACAGATCCAAATACACAAACATTTTGTGAATAATTTAGAATATGATCAAAGACTTATTAACTAAATTACCTACCGAGGAAAAAAAATTACATGGTAGGTCTGAAAGTTTCAGGACAGCATGCTTAATTTGCTTAAGACAAGCAGAAGTATGACTAAGGGCCAGAAAGAGGAAAAAAGGAACAGCAGAGATTCTTTAAAAAAAAATTAGATGTACTTGTTTTAACTAGTTTAGCCTAGGAACATGCTCATGGTCTCTTATTCAGATGCTCTGCAAAATAAAAGAACATTGTATGCAAAATGCTCTTAAGGAAGTTCATTCCAGCAAACTAAAATCACCTCTGTCTGTTACTTGCCTAAACAAATGCTTCTTCTGCCTCCCTCCATTAGGTATGAAGATGAAATCAACAGGCGTACAGTTGCAGAGAATGAATTTGTGACACTTAAGAAGGTGAGAGAAAATTGCAGAACACCATCTGATGATTATTTGTAGAGCTCTAATCACCTATTCATTCACAAATCCATCCATTCATATTCTAAATGCTTTTTTATGCCTTCTTCCCTGGCCTGTTATTGCGGAGATAAGCACATCCCTGACTTGCGAACAAGAGTTTAAAATGTATTACCTAATTCTCTCGTCCTCCAGGATGTAGATGCTTCCTATATGAACAAGGTTGAACTACAAGCCAAGGTAGA
Organism: Aythya marila; assembly: GCF_965140915.1. Classification (NCBI taxonomy): domain Eukaryota; kingdom Metazoa; phylum Chordata; class Aves; order Anseriformes; family Anatidae; genus Aythya; species Aythya marila. The sequence goes on along the minus strand of NW_028136875.1, from coordinate 284,240 downwards.
TGCGCTGACTGAAGAAATTAATTTCCTGAGAGCCCTCTACGAAGCAGTGAGTACAACCACCTCCCAAGACATTTCAGTCCTCAGCTTCCCTCCCTCCGTTCCTCTGAAAGCCTTTAATTTCTCCCCCCAGGAGATGCTAAATCCTTTACCTCTTTAGAGTTACACCAACTGTCTTAGCTCCTTAGATAACAATCTGTAGCCTCTCCCAGGTCTGCATGCTCATCTGTAAGGATGAAAAGGCATCTCCCAAGCGAGTGAGCTCACCTAGTCCCTGTGCACTTTGCAGGAGCTGTCTCAGATGCAGACCCAGATCTCTGACACCTCCGTCGTTCTCACCATGGACAACAACCGAAACCTGGACCTGGACAGCATCATCTCGGAGGTCAAAGCTCAGTACGAGGACATTGCCAACAGGAGCCGGGCTGAAGCCGAGTCCTGGTACCAAACCAAGGTGAAGGAATTGGGGTTTTCCGTGCTGTTATCTTCATGTCTTGTCTTGAACAGAAAAGGACTGTTCCAAGAAAACTTTCTCCACTACTGCACGTTGCACAACAGCAACTCAGCTGCTAGTGTGGGCTCGGGGAGACACCCATTACTTTCAAGCACCCACCTTGCCACACACTGTGTTACTGAAAAAATGATGGATTTTACCTTGACCGGTTGTTCCTCTCTCCGCCACAGTACGAGGAGCTGCAGGCTACCGCAGGCAGGCACGGGGACGACCTCCGCAACACCAAGCAGGAGATCTCCGAGCTCAACCGCCACGTCCAGAGGCTGCGGTCTGAAATCGACAGCGTGAAGAAACAGGTAAAAAGCAGGAAAACCCATCCTTTTAACCAATTTGCCCCCTAGATTGGCAGGGAGGAAGGAAAACATTAAAAACAACCTAACTGAGTTCTGCTCAGCTTGACCCTTTTTCTCTAAAAAACAGAACTGCTGCTAAAACTGCTTAAACTGGTGGTGCTGTAATGAGACCTTGTGGTTTCAGGGTAGAACATGCCACGGGCCCGTACGGGCAATTTGACCAGAGGTTTCTTTTCTCTAGTGTGCAAACCTGAAAGCAGCCATCGCAGATGCTGAGGAGCGTGGGGAGCTGGCCCTCAAGGATGCCAAAGCCAAACTGGCCGAGCTGGAGGATGCTCTGCAACAGGCCAAGGCAGACCTGGCCCGGCAGCTGCGCGAGTACCAGGAGCTGATGAACGTCAAGCTGGCCCTGGACATTGAGATTGCGACCTACAGGAAGCTGCTGGAGGGCGAGGAGTGCAGGTGGGTGGGAAGCACGACCCTTGTAGTCCCGGTTTTGGAGGATCCAACACACGTGCTGGGGATGCTCAGCGTTTTTGAAATGCACATGTGAAATGGGGTATCCAGGGGCAGGGGGAAAGGTTGTCTGGTTAATTCAGTAACATTGTGAGAAGTATCCACAAATTATGCCACATATTCATTTTTCTCCCCAGACGTCTCTAAAAAATGTCCCCTGTATTTTCTCATGCTATCAACTGTTTTCTTTCTTACCATCTTACATTGCTGTGTTCTGTTCCCTAACAGGCTGGCCGGAGATGGCGTCCCAGTGAATATCTGTAAGTCTTTGAAATATACACAATTACCTGATTTGAGCATTATTGTGTTTCTGTACTGAGAAGCCAATACCCAGAGAGACTGAACGCCTTTCCTTCTCCTTCTTGCAGCCGTGACCAGAACAACTGTGGGAACAGGGTACGGAGGAGGAAGCAACCTCAGCATGGGAGGGGGAATCTGTAACATGGGGAACAGCTTCAGCTGTGGGAGCGGTCCTGGGGTGAGCAGCACCACCTTCGGAGGTGGCAGCAGCTCCAGCGTGAAGTTTGTCTCGACCTCCTCCACCAGAAGAAGTTACAGAAGCTAAAGGTTTCCTTTCAGACGCCTTCACTCGCCAGAAAACACCTTAACACTGGTCCTTTATTAAAGCATAGTTGGGGTGAACGGAACGAGGGCCACCTAAACCCTATGTCTTGTCGCACAGGAGCCTCACTTTAGGAACCCTCTCTCAGCCGTGTTGTCTAGCACATGTCGTGTAGGGCTCTGCTACTGAACATGAGTCCAACTGTTTTAAATTTGCAACTTGCTTGTTACAGCTCAGCATTTTTGGCCGGATTTTGTATATAAAATGTGTCCCATGACTGTTTGTCTCTCTTCACTTTCTGGTGTTTGTCTAATAAAAATGCATATGTAATTTATTCTATTGCGTGGACCTTTTAATTAAAGACGTGGAACAGCAAATGCAAATGCAGATAACAAGCACTTTTCCTAGGGCCTTGCCCAGTTAAAGGCACAGATTTTTACTCCTCATCCACATTTCCTGCATCTCCCCAGCAGCAGCCAAAACACAGGTACAGCGTAGCACCAAGGGGAGGTCTGCTGTTGATTTCAATGCACTAGTTCTCCCCATTGTGCATGTAAAACACCTGGAAGCTAAACACAGGGCACGCCAAGGCAAGAGTGGGAAAGGCACAGGGGAAAAGGTCTAAGATTCAATTGCTATGCAGCTCCCAGCCAGTACAACAGCCAACAGCCCGACTCCCAGGGGGTGCAAAGGGCAGTGCCAAGTGTGTGATGTACCTGCATAAACTTCTAACAATAGGGAACTAATTACCAGGGGAGTCAGAGCAACCACCCGACTTGTTCAAGAATATCACTCCATCTTAAAACCCCATTTACTGTGAGCTGTCTCATCTAAGTGTAAATGCCAGCGTGAAAACACCTGAGAGCTCTCCCCTCCTGTTCCGAGCATTGGCCACCCCGTCTGAGGAGTTCATCTCAGGCCTCGGATGCTCTCGTTCTGTCTCCTTAATCTATAAGTGGTGGAGAGTCTGGACTACAAATATTCATATGCTACTCTGAAGGGAGTTGTCTCCCATTCAATAGCCATAAAAAAAAAAATAATAAAAAAAAAATACCTGTCAGAAGTAGCAAGTCAGAGAATCACAGAATCATTAAGGTTGGAAAAGACCTCCAAGACATCTGGTCCAACCATCCCCCTACCACCCACTAAACCATGTCCCTAAGCACCATGTCCAACCTTTCCTTGAGATTAATTGAGAAGTAAAAGCTGGGCATTATCTGGCTGAAGGATACAAAGAAGTGACAGATCTACTGCTGGAAGATGAGTTGAAAAAATGTGTGACAAAGAAAGAGTCCCAACCCCCTGTGTATTTCAGTAAGATCAGGAAACATTCAGAGATGTATTAGGAAAATACTCAGCAATGGGTTAATAGAGGAGGACCAGCAGTCTCTGAATGACAGACTGTATTCTGGTTTTCCTTCAAGACCAGCAGTTTCCCATAATTTTCTAGGATGCTCTGAACTCAGCACGTTCCTCTCCATATCCCTTGGGAAATCTCCTTCCCAAAAACTTGCTGGTTGGTTATGGGTCTGCTGCAGCTCTCTGCTCCTTCCCCACCACCTCTCCAGGCATTTCTTCCCACTACGTACTCCTTCCTGGGAAGGAGCAACCTCCTCCCTCCAAACAGCAGCTTGGGCAAGGCTTAGTAATGGTCTTCCTCTCTGCTGCCCAAACACTCTCCCTAACCGAACAGGATGCAGTGTATATAGCCAACAGGCACAGCAGATGGATGCCATCCATTGCATCATCGCATAAGTCATAACGTAGAGATTACAAAGCTCTTCACCTAGCATGGGAAAGGCTGAGGCCAGGATTCATTCTCCCCAGGCATGCCTTTTTGAGCAAGATACCCCTGCCCCCTCTCCCCCCCCCCCAAAAAAAAAAAAAAAAAAAAAAAAAAGGACAAAGATTCCCATTTCTGGGTACATGGCCAAGCTGTCCTGGCCAGGGACAGCTGGCTCTGCCAGGGCTCTGATCTCCAGCTACGTAACCTCCTGCTTTCCCTCCAGCAGGACCTGTCAAATAGATGCAGCGATGACCTGGGGCTGTATTCCAGCAGGGGAGGACAGCCCTCGTTAATATGAGTGCAGCCCAGATTAAAACCTTAGTCATAAGGCAAGGAATAGTGCTTGCACTCAGGGGCTCGAATTTGCAAAGCACGGAGGGAGCTCTGCCTCCAAATACCCTGATTGCTAATTGCTACCCATAACGTTTTGACACAGTTCTTCAGGACAGACGTGATTGGTGGCTTAGTCACAGAAGCTCCTCTGTGACTGAGGAGCTGTCTTAAAAACTGCTGCGTGTTGTAACTCACAGTAGCCAAAACACTCCCAGGACAGTTATTTTAGCTTCATTCCAGGGTGTGTAAGAGAAACATTAGAAGAATAGGGAGCAAAAACGTGGGGGGAAAAAAAAAAAAAAAAAAAAAAAAAGGAAAAGCATGGCTAAAAGGCAAAAAAAGATGACAGGCATCCACAAATCACCCTCAGTGGACCTTCTGACCAAACTCACTTGACTGTCCAGCCTCCAAGTGTGAAATGGCAAGCACGAACGTGCGCTTGAAAGACGCATCTGAGAACACCTGCTCCCATCCCAGAGCCTGCATGTGTCTTTTTAATGGCTGGGAAAGGCTACAGCTTCCCAGCAATGCTCTGCAGGTGTGCTGCTCCTCTGATGTTCAGCTTGGACACCCACAAGAGAGACATACCTTGGCAAACTCCCGGGGCTGCAGGGTTCAAGAGAAGCATGTCCATCCCTGGAAAGTTATGGGCATCCAGACAAGATACTGGGAGTGACTTCTGAGCATCCCACCTTCTCTGGGACAACTTCCCATGCATACAGCGCTACAACACAGCATACATAGGGCAAGTCAAGACAGCTTGTGCATCTCTCTCTGGAGAAATGCACTGCTTGACATCTCCTGGGATCTACGCGGCATAAGAGTAGAGGGAGTTGACTGTGAACAATGCTACAAGCCCAAATCCTAGGCATTCAATTTCCTTGTGAGTAAGAGTTATTGAAAAAGGAAGACAACAGATGTGGGGAGAGAAGCCTGTTCCCAGGCTTCCCACTGGGTAGAGACAAGGTCACCCCGTGAGTCAGGAAACGGGCACACAATCCGCAAAGGTGAAGCCCTGAGAAATCGCCAGCTCAGGTTTTGTGCCGTCACAGCCAGCGGTAACTCCCTCCCAAGTCATATTCTGATATTTCATCACTTGTCAGTCTGAATCAGGATGAAACGTAGACACTTTTCAAAGAAAGAAAAGATCCGAAAATACCATTCACAAAACTACCTTTCATGTCTTTCCCATTCCCTATGTGGTTTTTGATAGCTGATGGTCTAAGACTTCCATTAATGCCCCATTACTCCTCTGGCTTCCCTCCATCACCTCTTTCTCCTTCTTGTATCAGCTCTGGTTTCAATGCCTCGTTTGGGCATGAGAACAGGAGTCCAGACTTTCCAGCAAGTTGGGGCCTGAGGTGCTGATGCCCTGCTGGGGTTTACTCAGAACCACAGCAACAGGAAACAGACCCACAATAACAGGTTTCTCAAACCTCGGACCACTGTAAAACGATAAAATGTGCTTTTACGCAAGAAAGGGATCGATTCATCCGTGAAATACAGATGAGTGAGCGCTTGCCCAATCTACTGCAGAGGTGAAAGGAGGGAGTGGGAAATGGACGGCCACGAACAAAAGTTGAGCAGGCAGCATTTAGCATTTTCACAGATATTTCAACAGCCAGACCATGACTGTCACAAAAAAATGCAACTCCTGCAACTTTCCAAGTGATTCGTAGGTGCGTGTGCTCACAATGAACTCACCGTTCGCATTGCTGCTAGGCGTGCCGAGCCCGGTTAATCAGTAAGATGAGCACCACACCAGACCCATCCCCAGCTTGTAAGGGTATAAAAGGGCCAGCCTGAGCCTGGGGAGCACAACTTCATCTTCCCTCCCTCATCCACTTCCTCACTGCTTTATTCTCCCTATTGCTCTCGCCCTGCTCACATCAGCTGCCATGTCTCGCCAGTGTGTTGCAAGGAACCAGTGCAAAACTGGGTTCAGTGCCGCTTCTGCCTTCATCCCAAACGCCTGCAGCACCAGCTTCATCTCACGGTCAACTTCCCAAGGTGGAAGCTGCGGCACCGCTGCTGGGTATGGAAGATTTGGTGGAGGTTTTGGAAGCAGGAGCCTCTACAATGTCGGTGGATGCAATAGGATCTCCGTAGCTGGAAGGGGTGGTGGCTTCTATGGACCTGCAGGTTTTGGTGCTGGAACTGGAATTTCCTATGGTTTTGGTGGCGCATCTGGTGGTGCCTTTGGGTTTGGTGGTGGCATGGGTGGCCCTGGATTCCCTGCTGTTCCGAATGGGGGCATCCACGAAGTTTCCGTCAACCAGAGCCTTCTGAAACCTCTCAAGCTGGAGATTGACCCCAACATCCAGAATATCCGTAAGGGTGAGAAGGAACAGATCCAAACCCTCAACAACAAATTCGCCTCCTTCATCGACAAGGTGAGACATGAGATTTATTGGATATGCTGTGCTGATTCTTCAGTGGAGAAGCACAAATAAGGGCACGTTCTATCTTTATCAGCAATTTAACTCTTCGTGTACTGCCATATCTAACAGCAGCAGCCAGGGAATAAAACACGAGGGGTGCTGGGTTTGAGACCATTTGTCCCACACATTCATGCTAAGAGAAGACCAGCCAGCAGAGGGAAAATGGTGATATAGGATGTAAGGAAGCAGAGCTTGCCATATAGTCAGGAATGTTAACATAGATTTGTAACATTTGCTTCCGTCTATGTGTCTTTCAGCAATCTGTGCTATTGCCCAGTCTTTGAGTATGAAGTGACAGCTGTTTCCCACAGGCTGGGAGCTCCCCCCTTTCAGCAGGATGGTACCTGGCCTCTCTTAGGGAAACCATCCTGAAGCCACTGTTTCTGAAATATCTTTTTTCTCTTTTCAGGTCCGATTCCTTGAGCAACAAAACAAGGTCTTAGAGACCAAATGGGCCATTCTGCAAGAGCAGGGGAACAAAACAGTTAGAAACAACATTGAACCCCTCTTCGAGACCTACATCAGCAACCTCAGGAGACAGCTGAACAGCTTGCTGGCAGACAGGGAGAACCTGGGAGGTGAACTGAACAAGGTGCAAAGCCTTGCTGAGGACTTCAAGAACAAGTAAGTCTGTTCATTTGTGGTCTGCCTGGCCGGCAAGTGGGCTGCAACAGATGACAGCTCTCTGTTGCACCAGTGCAGTCAGACAAGGCAAGAAGGGCTTTTTTGCTAATATAATCTTCTGAAAAAGGCCCAGGATTAAGTTTGCATACGTGACATAGAGAATCTCTGTGCCTTGTGGCTGAAAGTCACAGGCAGAAAGCCATAGAGCTAAGAGACCAAGCTACAAAACTGCACATATAAAAACAAGTTATTAATAAAATGACTTCTGCATCAGCCTAGACCAACCCTCCATTTCCATCCTGCAGATATGAAGAAGAGATCAACAAGCGCACAACTGTTGAGAACGAATTTGTGATCCTGAAGAAGGTGGGTGCATGCACGCTGCACCTCCCAGGCCTGCGAGCTGTCTGCATGACCACAGCAAGAAAAACATCCTGCAGCTTCTCTGAAAACTGCTTCATTTTTGTGATGTGTTTCCTCTTCTAGGAGGTGGATGGTGCCTACATGAACAAGACTGAGCTGCAAGCCAGGCTGGACTCCCTTGTGGAGGAGATAAATTTCCTCAGAGCCCTTTATGAAGCAGTAAGCACCCGCGTTCATGCCCTTCTAGTTCCTAATGCCCTTGCTTCCCTTTCCCACCTCAGAAGCTCAGGACAGATTTTTATTTTTTTTTTACGCTTTGCACTAAAAAGTCAATGCTTTTTCCGTTTCACCTGCTGTATAAACCCTTCCTGAAAACTTATTGGAAAAATCCCTTTGGACACCCAGCTCTGCCCTCTGCTTGGAGCATTTCTGCCCCTTGAGCAAGAGGGGAAGTCTCACGCCTGTGACTCACCCAAATGCCTGCTGCCTCTGCAGGAATTGTCTCAGATGCAGACCCAGATCTCTGACACCTCTGTCATCCTGACCATGGACAACAACCGCAGCCTGGACATGGACAGCATCATTGCAGAGGTCAAAGCTCAGTACGAGGAGATCGCCAACAGGAGCCGAGAGGAGGCTGAGTCCTGGTACCAGTCCAGGGTGAGTGCCCAGGAAGGCTTCTGGGCAAACCATGCCCCCTGCCCCAGATCCTTCAGATCTAAAAATCCTACAAAGCTCTAAGTGCTGATTTGGGATTGAGAACAGCTGCATGCTTTGAGCACAAACACCCGCATTCCCCCACGATGCTTCGCACTAACCCGATGGATTTTACCTTGACCGGTTGTTCCTCTCTCCGCCACAGTACGAGGAGCTGCAGGCTACCGCAGGCAGGCACGGGGACGACCTCCGCAACACCAAGCAGGAGATCTCCGAGCTCAACCGCCACGTCCAGAGGCTGCGGTCTGAAATCGACAGCGTGAAGAAACAGGTAAAGGGAGAGGAAATGCAAAGACTTGACTTTTCCTGTGGCCTAGCCTTGGCTGCCCAGCCAAATCCAGTGAATGAAAATAAATGCATCTCAGTGCGTTTGCTGGATAGGGAGTGAATATGACAGCATTTATCTCAGTGCAGTAACTTCACAAAGAGTGACAATATTAATAAACCTGAAGAGATACGAAGAGGCGTGGAAATTAGATTAAATCTAGGCTATGACCTGGCCCAAAACATGGATCAAGCCAGTGATTGTTAAGAAGCCCTATGTGATAATTCAGCATCTTCTGCACCTAGGCCAGCCATCACAACTCCGGGGTACAAAGAACTGACCTGTGCTCTAGATGGGGAATTCAACCACTGTTTTTCCCCCCCAGTGCGCTAGTCTGCAGACAGCAATTGCGGATGCCGAGCAGCGCGGAGAGATGGCCGTCAAGGATGCCAGAGCCAAACTGGCCGAGCTGGAGGATGCTCTGCAGAAAGCCAAGGCAGACCTGGCCCGGCAGCTGCGCGAGTACCAGGAGCTGATGAACGTCAAGCTGGCCCTGGACATTGAGATTGCGACCTACAGGAAGCTGCTGGAGGGCGAGGAGTGCAGGTGGGTGCAATTTTTTCCAGTTTCCAGTGGTGCAATGGGGTCACAGACCCTTGTCAGGTTTAGAAAAGGCCCCCTGGGCTTCCCACGTTCAGAGGGCTCAGAACCTGTTTAGAGATGAGCAATTGCACACGAGGATGAGCCATTCAGGAATACGGCAGCTTTTTGTGCAAACTTTGCAACTTCCACCAAAAACATTTCAAAAAAGTTCTGCTGCTTTTTCAACCAGCTCCTGTTCATAAGCTCCCCTTAAAAGCTTACTGTCTCCTTTTGCTCCCTAACAGGCTCTCTGGAGAAGGTGCTGGTGCAGTGAATATCTGTAAGTAACTTGTAAAGACGGTTTTGTGACCTTTACATTGCTCTGCCTGCCACTCAGGGGTCACTGTTTGTGGATGCCTCTAACACGGGTGCTTTCCTCTTGCAGCTGTGACCAGAACCTCTGTAGGATCAGGATATGGAAGTGGAAACTCTCACAGCTTTGGGGGTAGCAGCGGTATTGGAGGTGGGGTCTGTGCTGGAGGAATGGGCTTCGGCTCATTCGGCTCAGGTGGACAAGGCATGGCCGGGTCATGCGTGGTTGGTGGAAGCAGTTCCAGCATGAAGTACGTCTCCACCACCTCTTCAAGCAAGAGATGCTACTAAAGTCAGACATCAGCACTGCTAGCCCATGTGTGCCAACCTTCCTCTCATGTTGTGTGCAATCTTTACTCTGTTACTTGCAAAAGGTTTGGAAGTCAAAGCTGTCTGTCCTTATTTATATAAAACATGTCATGCTCCTGTTTGTTTTTTGACTCTCTGAAAGCCTCATTTCCCAGAATTTGTCTAATAAAAAGCACGTGAAATTCATTCTGTTGCATTCTCCTTTCAATTTCAATTACTTTATAGCGCCACAGGGGAAAGAGCACCTGACAGAGCAGAGCAGAGCTGAAGGGAAACACAAGTCACACACACAACAGTTGAGACCTTTCCTTCCTCTGCCCTCACTGAAACTCCACGAGTACCACTTACATCTCAGAGGAACTGGGAATGTGATGTTCCATTCCCATTTGCGTGAACATGATTTTTTGGCATCAGAAAAGGAAAATACCACCTTCCTTACCAGGCATTAGTGACGATGTCCTTCTATTTTCATTTCTCTATTACAACATCTCTGCAGCTTCAGGCCACCTTGATCACACCCAAACCCCTGTAACCTTTCAAGGTTTTATGTTAGGAGTCAGGGAGGGATATAAAGCCATTTTTTCCCCCAACAAGCAAGTAGTTCAGCTCTTGTGTTCTGTACACACAGTAGCTGTAGGATTTAATACAATGCCATCACTGACATTACCATAATTTGAAACGTAAAAGACCCTTTAAACCCCCAAACTCAACCTCTTTGGAAAGAATCAAGTTCTTAGACATAGGCTGAAGATGTGTTAGACCCTGAGAGTAAGGAAGGCTTAGTTCCCCTCCCCTGAACAGCAGAAATGAGAGGCTAACTACAAAAGCACCAAAGCCCATATTAAGGAACAACCCCTGTGCCGAGGTTACCGCAGCAGATTGTGCTGGTTCAGTCTCTGACACAACCCTGCTGAGTGACTAAAGCGCTAGAGGTAAACGTGACGCACATTAAGGGCACGCCGACTCCTAGCCTAAAGAGAAGGCGATACAATAAACCCCTGCTTTTCATTAATCCTCCAGATCTAAGCACAATAACACGCTACCTGAAAGGAAATGGCTTGTCCTTGTTAACACCTGCCCGTCTTTCTTTGGCATCTCTGGACCATATTTCTCCTGACACCAGCAGAACAGGTATTTGGCTTGCTGGAGGCTATTCCAACGCTATCCAACAGCAAACAGGTATCTGACGGCCTGGAGTTTCACATGGCAGCCGGTTCTCTGGGGGACTATCTGCTTTCAGCCTTTTGGCTAGGCAAAGCATCCAGGCTCCCCCTGTAGCCAACAGAAAGGCACAGGTGCCTCCCAAATTATCATCTTTATCAGAAGTACCACTGTGCAGATGAAGTCTTGCTTGCAAAGCTGAGGAGCATAGACCAAGACATCTAACTTCTCTTTTCCTAGGTCAAGGCAGGTCACTCCTACCCCAGGAGCAATTGAGGAGCAAATTCAGATTTTTCTTTAGTGAAGCATATCAAATTAGTATTTTCAACATCTCTACTTTCCCTCTTCTGGAAAATGCAGTCCTGTCAGCTTTAAATTAAATGGGCACTGACACCTAGCTAAAAGCAAGCTCAAAGGGAATGTTCAGACACACAGATATATTTTTTATATACATATACGTATATATATTCCCACCAGTACAGTAATCACCACTCTGAAAAACACAGGTTAGAAATTTCAGTTAGTTTTATGAGCCTGAAGGTTGCCAACCTGTTGCATTAGTGAGCCAGGTGATTAACGGGCTGGGAAAGGTGGCCATGTGCCAGCATACCAAGCTGATTAGCTCAGTCAACTGGGCTGCAGCCCTCTCCAAAAGGATATAAGGCAGGGGGGTACTCCAGCTCCCAACTCTGGAAGATCTCTGCCCATCTGCCATCTCACCTCATCATCCTCTGCTCCTGCCACCAGCAAACAGTCGCACAGAAGTCAGTTGGCACTAGGTCAGGAGGACTCGCTAAGGGTTTTAGTGCTGCTTCTGCCACTATGCCTGTAAACCGAAGCAGCTTCAGCTCCATGTCCATGTCCTGCAGCAGTGGTGGAGGCATAGGACAGATCAGCGGTGGTTTTGGCAGCAGGAGCCTTCACAACCTAGGGAGAAGCAAGAGGATTTCCATGAGTGGAGGGTATTGCTCTGCTAGACCAGGATACAGTTACGGGTTAGGTCACGGTGGGTTTGCTTACAGGGCTGGCAGAGCTGGGTTTGGGTTTGGAGGAGGATGCGGCCCTGGGGGTATTCAAGGGGTCACAGTCAACCAAAACCTCCTGGCACCTCTGAACTTGGAGATTGACACCAGCATGCAGAGAGTGCGTCAGGAGGAGAAGGACCAGATCAAATCCCTCAACAACAAATTTGCCTCCTTCATTGACAAGGTAAGACGTGTTTCACTTCATCCAGCCCAGCGTGTTTGTCATTGCAAGTACAGTGGGATCCGGGTTGCTCTCGATGTTATAAACTAGCTTCTAAAACCTCACTTCTAAATCTTAGTGCTCAGGAACTTGTTCGGCTTACTACCTCTGTAAACATTATGCCACTGTCAGAGCTTGTAGACAGTCTGGATATGGAGCCCACTATATTTGCAGGTTTCTTTGCAGTTGAATACTGTTCCCGGTTTCCAAATTTTCCTATCAGTGATATCACTATCTAAAGCCCACTTTAAATTACATGAAACAGAATTAAAACAACAAAACCCCTCGCATTAAAGCTCACTTCTCATGAAAAGTGAGGCAGTTCTTAAACTGATGGTTCTGAATGCTTTAAACTGCTCTGGTGGGTTTCAGGTGCGGTTCCTGGAGCAACAAAACAAGGTACTGGAAACCAAATGGAGCCTCTTGAAAGACCAAAAAGTTGTGAAAAATAACATTGAGCCTATGTTTGAAGTGTACATCAGCAACATGAGGAGACAGCTTGAGGCTCTAGGAGGGGACAGGCTGCAGCTCAGCTCTGAGCTGAAGGCTATGCAGGATGCTGTTGAAGACTTCAAGATCAGGTAAGCAACACACACAAAAGAAAGAAAGAAACCCATCCAGTTTTTCTTCATTCTGTCCTCTTTCTGGATGAGCTAAAAGACCCAAGGCAACCAAAAACTGTGAAACCTCAGAAAGGACTAACATGACTTCGTTCCCCTCACTTTAGCTGCATATAAATAGCAGCAGCAGCACTCTACATACGCTTTTTTTTTTTTTTTTTTTTTTTTTTTTAATATACAAGCACTCTGAACACTCACATTTCTTATTGATGTGAATTCCTTTCCAGGAGAGAAAATCTTCCTAAAAGGAAAGATCAATTTTAAGTGTGTGCTTAATTGTTTCTTTGTCTCTCTTTTATTAAAAAAATAGTAATAATGCTGATTAATATGGATGTACCTGGTAGTTCTAGCACTCCTGAAAGCCAGGAGTTAATTTCCACCCTGTGGAAAGTCACTGAAGTCTCTGCCGAGGGATTCAGCTCAGCTCATTAACTCTTTAGGCTGTTAGGAGGAGGTGTTCCTTCTCATCCACTCTTTGCACTTTGGAAAAACATCTATCAAGCCTTACTGTCTGCTACCATGCCCACGAGGGATACACTGCTTAATGGATGTGAATAAGTAAGGAGCTTAAATTGTCAATCTGGAACCAGAAAAACGAGAGGCAGAGCAAGGAGCAGGCTGCAATTCAAAACAAGGACACGCGCATTCTGCCAAAAACCCTCTGCTCTGCCCTTCTCGGGAGATCACGCGTCTGACACTTTCTGCCACCTTTACCAACAGTGCCTCTAGCCTAAAACAAGCATTGGAACAGAAACGACTGCCTTGGGGCAGAGAAATCATCCGGCACAGTTTACGTTCAGGCCTCTTTTACGGTTTCCTGTGACTTCAGAAACGGAACGTTTAGCAGAGAAAAATTCTGTCCTATGTCAGTTTGGCCATTCTAGACCTCAGAGTCGGCTAGAAATTAGCCAGCTGGATGGGCAATCCCATCCATTTTAGGATGGGATAAGTATCTTTCTTCATCAGCTACAGAAGGAAAACCCAAAATATCCAATTTCCAGGTAGCTGAATAGGGATGAATCCCTGCCATAAGCACAATAATGCTGTTGATTACCTGGGTCAGAGTTTCCTCCTATTCTCTCGGGACCATAGTGAAAGCAATGTTAAACTTTGAAAAACAATGCCTACCATTAGCACAGTCTGCAGCAGCAGAGATTGCTCAGATGAGAGATCTTTGTGCTCACCATGGCTTCAGAGAAGAAATCATTTGAAAAGTAAAGGTGACGTCTTAGCTCAGGCTTTCATGTTCTACCTGCATCTGACATAAAGTGGCAAATATTCCTGCTGGCTCCAGATCGGGGAATCTCTGGGCAAAAGCTCAATTACATCAACCAGCTCAGCTCTTAGCTGAGGTCATCATCACCTTGCATTGTGGCAACAACACCTGCACCTACCAGGGGGACGTCACCGCTTCTGTCCCCTAGCAAAAAAACAAACAAACAAATTTGCTAGGAATTTGTTCTCCTTGCCTGTAAATTTATTTTTTTTTTACACTTTGTGGATCCTAAATTATTCTTTCTAATGCTTTGCTCTTCTGAGTCAAATATTAATCAATTCAGTAATTAGAAATTAGACATATGCCAAATTAATTTTCTTCTTCTACGTGGCTAAGAGCTTAGAGACCCACAAATCTATACAGAGCCTAGCACTTAATGGCAATGATTTTAAGGGTTGGACATTCCTGAGATGAAATCTGAAGCCCTTCCCCAACAAAAAGGTCATGAAAGGCTAATGTTTTTATGAGCTGCACGGATTCCTTCCTTTGAACTCCTGCCTTTCATCTCCTGCACCTAATTCACTTCATTTGAGCCGGGCACTGCTCCACAGCCAGTGCCGGTTCTCATCCTTCCCCAGGAGTGGGACGCACGGTGCTGCCGTCCCCAACCCTCCTGAAGCCACCACAGGAGCTGGCATTGGAGATCCCCCGCTCCCAACCTCGTCTCTCCATACCCCGGCCGTCCCCAGCCCTCCCAAAGCCACCACGGGAGCTGGCGTCGGAGATCCCGGCTCTTCTGACTAAGGCAGGCGCGGCGGCGGCGAGCTCAGCTCCGGCTCCACCCAGCCCTCTCGGCCTGAGAAAATTCGGGGAGTACAAGGCTCCCATTCACAGCGAAAACGTCAGGGAGGATAAAACGTGCCTTTAATGAAGGCCTGCAGCTTTTCTAGATGGCCTCCTTCCACCACCTAGCCCAAGGGTGCTGTCTTTCTATCACAATCTGTGATATATATATATATATATATAATAATAGACATAATATATGCACTGACATAGCAAGGACAGACGTGCATTACCAGGTAGCTATTTATGTTGTTTTCTCCCGAGATCCACGCACAGGCTCTAAAAGTCCCTGGGAACAGACTCTTTATTCTCTCCACCAGCACCCTACATGGATGGGTGGAGGAGGGATTTCCATACCCCCGTGGCAGGCGGGGAGGTTGGGAGCTGTAAAGCGATGCTCCTCTCCTCTTCCAACAGGTACGAGGAGGAGATCAACAAACGCACGACTGCAGAGAACGACTTCATGTTGCTCAAGAAGGTGAGGCCAACAACAAAGAAGGGACACACTTTTTAAAGACAAAATGCATTTGAATGCAAATGATCCTTTTTATCCGGCAATGCCAAGCTGGGCAAAGCACTTAGCAAATGTGTAGTCATCCCTCCTTGAAGATGAAACACCCAATTGTGCCAGTGTGTCAGTCCTTGGCAATAGCTCATTCTTGTTTCAGGCCCCTCATCCAAAATCCAGGTGAGCTGTGATCCCCAAGATACAAGACCAAACCTGGGTCATCCATACCTTGCAGCCATTCTGCCCCTTTGCACAGGCAAAGTATGGGAAATCCAGTGGCTTCTGATATGTCAAAAACTGCTTAGGTCTGTGGCTATCCCCATTCTCAAAGGAAATGCAGAATGAAGAAAAAAAAAAAAAAGGAAGAAATCAGTTTGATCCACTTGCTCTTGTCTCTGTTTAAAGGCACAGAGGTCAAGACCCTCCCAGTCCTGGTTTGTCTCCTGAGGTTTGCATAAAATGACAACCAGTCTTTGTGCAAGGGAGCAGGTAGGCAAGGTGTAAAACCACCATAGGTTTTCCATCTCCATTGTCATGGTTCCAGGATGCAGATGCTGCCTACATGAGCAAGGTGGACCTGGGAACCAGGGTGGATGCACTGACGGATGAGATTAACTTCCTGCGAGCTCTCTACGAAGCAGTAAGACTTTGTCAGATTTCCTTTTTCTGCTATTTCCCCATTTTCCTGCTACCAGCAGGATCAAACAGGCCCAAAAGAGATATTCAGAGCTGCAGCTCCCTCCCACCCCTACCACTCAACTATGCATAATCTCTAGGACAAGCACTGGGGTCAATATTCGGGCCTGAGCACAAATGTTGTTGGACTTACAGGAGCTGTCTCAGATGCGGTCACAAATCTCCGACACCTCCGTGGTGCTGTCCATGGACAACAACCGCAGCCTGGACCTGGACAGCATCATCGCAGAGGTCAAGGTGCAGTATGAGGACATCGCCAACCGGAGCCGGGCAGAGGCTGAGTCCTGGTACCAGAGCAAGGTGAGGATGTGAAAATTAATCAAGTGAGCTAGAAAATTATTGCTTAGCAGTTGCCAAAGCCTATTCTATATGGGAGAGTGCAAGCAGGTAGAACTACGGAGTAGGGTGCAAAATCAGGTCAATTTGGATAAGATTTTGAGGTTTTTGTACATGCCATTTTGAGAAGGAGAGGTAAAGGAGAATAAGGAGAGATGGAGGGAGAAAGGCAATATGCTAAAGTTCATGAGGACAAACCTTTACTGAGTACAGAAAGAGACAGAAGACCCAGTCGAGAGGATCAGAGCAGGGTCAGCCCCTACCAATGAGTTTAATGACTTCTTGTTTGTGTCTCATGCCCCTGCCCTTCTCAGTACGAAGAACTGCAGCTCACTGCTGGCCAGCACGGGGCCGACCTGCACAACACCAAGGTGGAGATCTCAGAGATGAAACGCGTGGTGCAGCGGCTCCACTCAGATATTGACAGCGTGAGGAAACAGGTACGGTGTGCAGAACCCCTCCAAATGTGGGAGCACCTCCACCACCTCGTGCTCTTGCGAGGATGCCTGGATACTGGGGGGTCACCAGACACACTTCTACTTCTTGCAGTGTGCCAGTCTGCAGACAGCCATCACAGATGCTGAGCAGCGTGGGGAGATGGCCCTCAAGGATGCCAAAGCCAAGCTGGCCGAGCTGGAGGATGCTCTGCAGAAAGCCAAGGCAGACCTGGCCCGGCAGCTGCGCGAGTACCAGGAGCTGATGAACGTCAAGCTGGCCCTGGACATCGAGATTGCGACCTACAGGAAGCTGCTGGAGGGCGAGGAGAGCAGGTGGGTGGCTCCTCGTGCCCCTGCAATCCAAATAATGTCTAAACTCATAAATATTTTCATATTTATCTGCAACAAAAAAGGGAAAGACTACAAAACTCCAGGAGCAGTGAGCTTTAGGGAGGGCTGCACCCGCACGCATTGCAGATTTCCCAGCAGAAGACATAAGCAAAGTCAAATGCCTTTGTTTATACCAGCTGGTTCCACAGAAGAGGGACAGGAAAATCCCATCTTTTGAAGTTCAGTATTTTGCGCTGAGTAATTTTGGCTTCCTTTCTGCAGCAGCTGCAGCTCAATGCACTGGAAGCATATCTCAACTGATTTAATTACTACTGGACATTCGTTAGTCTGCGTTTGATACCTTAAGCAGTGGTTAAACTTTAACTCTTGCTGTTTCCTAAGAAGTGAGTATTACCCTCAGGGTTTGATCTCTGCAAGGGGTAAATGTTGCTTCAGCTCCACAAGCAGGTCTGTGCAATTTTGCATCAATGAGAATGAATCCCAGAGCACTCTGCTATTGAACGGGACTGATGCCAAACTGTTATTTGAAACCATCCTAAATAATGAGCCCTTTCTTCTCTGTCCTCTTTCTTCCAGGCTGGCTGGAGAAGGCGTTGGTGCAGTGAATATTTGTAAGTAATCTGGCTCTTAATAGACTGATTAGATTGAGTATTCATTGAGTTGTTCCTTAGATGTACCTGGGCCTGGCAATGACACAATGAGTTGCGCAGCTATTAGCTACCAGCACAAAAATGGAGTGTATGGGTTTTGTAACTCTTTGTAAGACTGAGGTGGCCAAGGAGCCTGATGCATCTTTTCTCTGGCCAACTCTGATCATGAAAGGTTTTAGACGTTAAGAAAAGCTAAAGAATATCATCTGTGAAATACAGGCAGTGGTAGACTGTGTGAGGAAAACCATCCACACATAACTGCAGACGCTGAAGTGCCCTTGTACTATCCCAAACAAATTAACCTTCTCCCCTGTGGTCTCCCATCACAGCCGTGGTCTCATCTGGGAGCAGCTACGGAGGTGGGACCACACTGGGGCCAGGCTTCAACAGCAAGCTTGGCCTGGGGGTCGGCAGTGCCAGCGCCGGCAGTGGGAGCTGCCTGGCTGCTGGATTCAGCTCTGGTGCAGGAAGCAGCTCCAGCATGAGGTTTGTGTCGAAAACCACCACCAAGAAGAGCTATCGGAGCTAAGTCACAGCAGCACCCAGCTCCCCTGGAGCAGAAGAGGTTGAGCACCACCTCCTGCTGCCAGCACAGAGCTATTAACAGCATCCAAAGAGCCGTGCTTACCGCGTTCCCATTAGGGGAAACCATACTCCCAGCACGACTTCCTGGATCAGCAGAGAGACATCTCCAAGCCCACTTAATTCCTTCGCAGAAACTCTCCCCCAGCTGACCAGAAGCCCAGCACTGCTTGGCAATGAGTAATCAGCCTTCCTACTAATGGGTGCCATCGTTAGAGCTCAGCTTGCAGCATCCCTTGGGTCCCCTTGGCTCTGGTGTCCTGGTGTAAATCCAGAGTAGATGCAGGACTTGGATTTACACCAATGTACATGGAAGCAGAACCGGTCCCTTCACCTGCTCATGACAGAAACCAGGAGGTGTGCCGATACCACAGTCTCTTATGTTCCCTCCTGATCAACCCTGCTCCCTGCTGTTGGGCTTGCTGTCCCCAGGGGCTTGCAGAACTGAGAACAAAGCATCTTTCAGCAAGAAGCAGTTGCTCCATTTCCCAACTTTCTTGCTCTGCTGTCACTTCTCTATCTGCTCCAGGGCTCTCCAGCTCTACCCACATCCAACAACACAACCTTCATTTTCCAGAGGTGAAAGGGGCTGGCTCTTCACAGTAATTCCTCACCCACCCAGTACGTGTAACTCGAGCCAGAAGAGCACATAACCCACAGGCTGCTATATGCTGCACATAACCCACTTGTCTCAGCAGCAAACCAACCCCTCCACCAGCCAGGGAACTCAGCCTAGAGAAAATAACAGCACAAGGGTTGGAAAGAAAACAACACAAGAAAACATCTGTTATAGTGCCTTTGTTCTTAGCTTCCCCCCACCTTTTTATGGAAGGAGGAGGGAGGCAAGGAAGAGGGTTAGAGAATTACATGCCAAAATGTAACCAGCCTGTTTCCTCTCAGCTTCTGCTCCTGTTGAACTGAGTTTTATGAAATTTCTCCAATAAACTGCAATCAGCCTTACTATGAACAGTGTGGATTTTATCTGTCCTTGTAAAAATCACTTACAAGTAATTTTAAAATAAGGTTTAAAGACTTGCCGTAGGCAACCTCTGCCTCTCAGAGCCTTCCCTTATCCTGCTCCCTGGTTCAGTCCTGGGGCGGGGGGGGTCGGGATGCTAAGTGCATTGGAGAGGGGTCACGGAGCAGCAATACTCCAGTGCTTTGGGAGGTTTTCCAAGCTGCACAGCCAAACAGAGCAAGACCAGAAGGTGGGGCTGGTTTTGCCTGGCTGTAAACACCTACATCAGATCCAATCAAAGGACAGAAACAGACACTTTGGGGTCAGATTAATCGTCCCCCAACACCTCCTTCCATGGGACCGAAAGGGCTCTAGGCAGTTGGCTGAAGATGCCATTGCAGGAACGCTCCAAAGAGATGTTTTAAAGTTGGGAAAGATGGATCCCACGCACATGAGCTAAACTTCTGGAAAGGCTGGTTCCACACCTGCAGCTTGTGCTGCGTGTTAGCATCGCTGTGTGCTCCCACAGCCAGAGCTGTGCCTTTGCCCAGCTACACTGACCTGCAAAATGCAAGCAACGCAGAGCTCCCGCTGCTCATTCCTAGTGCCCCGCATGGAAAACAGGAGGGATTTAGCTCCAACCCCTCTCTGGAATGGCCAAAAGAGCTGCCAGGCTGTGGCTAAATGAGGATGCGATCCCAGGGCAGTGTGATGCTCCAGAGCTGAGGTTTCTGTTGGGTCAGCAGATCGAAGCTGGGCTGGCTCAGACAAGCTGGCGGTTCTGAGCTCAGGTCTGTAATTAAAAACCTGAGAGAGAGAGAAAGCAAGAAAAGAAGCCAACATCACTTCTTCCATTTCACGGTAGATGCCAACTATCACATACAGCAGCTGTTCTCCAGCATCCAGGGCCCAATCATGAGAGATGCTGAGCTCTCTCAACCCCTTTTAGGCTGACACCCAAAGAGTGCTTAGCACATACAACTCCCACACAGCTTTACCCTAAAATGTTGCCCGGCTAAATAAGGCAGGCCAGCTTTCAGGCTTGCATGCATGAACTTCTCTCTGATCCTCTCCATGGAGCAGAACACGTTCTCAGGCCATGATGAATGCCAAGAAAATCAGATAAAAGCAAACGCACCTTTAGAAAAGAGTGAGAAATTCAGGGCTAAGCCCTCACTGTTATCCCACTGGAGGCAAAAGAATTAAGAAGTTTCCCACCCATGGCACACAGCCCTTCAATATTTCAGGGAAGATGGGACTGAAAATACCCTATTTCATCTTATAGAAGAGACTTGCATGCTTTTCTTTTGTCCTCATCCCTCTGCACCCACCTCCTTTGCTAATATATGTATATTCCAAAATTATATTCACGGGGATTTGCCAAGCAAATTCACGAGAAAGCAATAGCCAAACCCAGTTCTGCTGTAAGCTAATCCGTACATAGGACACTTCCCTTGGAGGGATCAGTGCTCTCACCACCATCTCAATGTATTCAGCCTTTGTCTTTAGTTTTCCCTGGCTGGTACAAAGGTCTGAGCTGGAAAATTTTTCATCCATGGCTCTCTCCTGCTCTCACAGCCATCTTTGCTGCAGCTACTTTCTGCTTGTAGTCACAGGCCAGCAGAACCCTAGCACAGGCCCATCTCCTGTCCCAAGGGAATTAAAAGATTGTTCTTGAGGTTAACAAAATCACAGAGGTCAAATGAAAGAAACAGAAGCGTAAATTATAGAATTGGGTTCAAAAAAAGAGCAATTCTGGCTAAAGGTTGATGTAATAGCAAACCCAGTTGGCCCGTTTTTAGATACCTATGACATTCCCAAGAGTTCAACTCAAATGCTTCTTTTCCCCCGATGCAAAGCAAAGCAGTGCTCCTTTTTGTACTCCTACTGCCCTGCACACGTCAAGTGATTGGCTAAGCTTCTCTCTTTCATGCTTACTATAAAAAAAGAGGTTTGCAAATGCAGTTTTTATGGGATCAAGGATTCCCTCCCATTCAAATTAGAAACACAGCCTATAACCGAACAATCGGTGTGCGTTTAAAAGCAGCTCGAGTCACTAATCTGCAAAACTACAACTTGTGTCAACAGTTGGTTTCCATGGGGAGGTTGAGCAGGATTAGATCCATATTCTTGCTTAGGCTGAATAACCAGGAGCAGAACCATTGGTTTTCTTCCCCTTGAAGGTATGAAGAGGGGACTAATAGGCAAACGTGTGCAGGGAATGAGTTTGTTATGCTCAAAAAGGTAAGAGCATTTCAGACCAACTCAAACTCTTCTTCCAGGCTTTTGGTATGAACAGCAGCCAATATTGCTGGAAAGACAGCAGGTGAGAGACTGCCTCTCACTCTCCAGAGACTCTAGAGGGACCTAAAAGCCAACTTTTGTGAAGATTTAATTAAAAGAGTTGAATCCCACCTTAAGTGAGTCAGTTCCAATACAGCATGGTCATCTGGGATGTTTGTATACCCCAGCTGGTCAAGACCTTTCCTTTTCTTCTCTGTCTAGCAATTTTTATCTTGTGCCTACGATGATGAGAGAAGCAATCAATTTAATAACATGGTAAAGCTTATGTCCTTGAAAAAAACAGCGCTAGGAGTTTGTAATGCCATCACGTGCTGGCATTAAAGAGAATGCTCTTTCGATTCATAAAACCTTCTCTGACGTGCTTCAGGACATGGATTGTGCCTACATGAACAAAGCTGAGCTGGAAGCCAAGGTGGAGTCCCTCTTCCAAGCGGTAATGGCTTTACTTTTTCCTTTTCCTCCACCTCATGTCTCTTGAGGAGGATCACTTAAGTTCAGGGAGATTTTCGGTGTTTCATGTATACATCAGACTAACACTCTGGATTTCAAAGGCATTACTGTTGCATTGGGCAAAATCCTAAGGAATCTGTTTCAACTTGATGGTAGAGGCAGAAACCAGAGAGCTTAAAGCAGAAAATCCTTCTTTGGGTTTCTGTAGTGAGCCTCAAGTCCGGGTACACAGAGTAGACATCTCCTTGTATCTGTGCCATGGAAATGTACTGGGAAAGCACTTGTGGTGCAGACAGTTGGTAATCTTCCTGTTGCCCCTAGGACACTGCTCAGGTTGTGCCATTCCAGATACCTCTGTTATTGTGCAAATGGACAACAGCCGAGGCCTGAACATGGGTAACATCAGTGATGATGCCAAAGATCAATTCGTGGACATTGCCAAAAAGAGCTGGGCTGACAGAGTCCTGGTCATACAGCAAGGCGAGTTGTGATGGACACTCACAGAAGTATTTATGCCCCACTTCTGCTAAGAGCCATGCTTCTTCAGATTTCCTAATTTGGATTGAACGGGATTTTTAAAGGTTTGTTTGTTTTCTTAGCCACCTGCAATGTTTCCCTAATGTGTAATATATCATTTGCTAACACCTTCACACACAGAGCTGCTTCTGGGTAAATGAGTCATTTGTGTCCACCAGTGACAAAAGTTTTGGCCTTAAAGCTCAAGATCCGGGACTGCGGTCCCAGAATCACATAGCAGTTTCATCTCTGACTCATTTCCCTGCTCTGGTATTTATTTTCATTGCATTTTCTCTCTCCTCAGAATGAGGAACTGAGAGAAGCCACGGGCAAACATGACAACAGCTTGCGTAACTCAAAAAATGAAATTATGGAGCCGAATTGGGTGATTCAGAGACTAACTGGAGAATGTGAAAACACCAAAGCCCAGGTAAGGATGACTCAGGGACAATAATGTGCCAATCACAATTCCCAGGCTGTGGATTTCCAAAACTCCTCCGCTAGAGAAAGGGAGTAATTAACCCAGTTTTGATGAAATACATGTCAGCTGCTTGACTCTCAGACTTGCTGATAAAACAGAGTACAGAGCAAAACAGTCTGTTACTGCTACTAATAATTGAACTACCATCCGTACGGACCTGCAGCAAGAAGACAATGCATGAGCCAGAGAGAATTGTCCTAGAGTTAGAGGGTTATCTAGAGTCTGAAAATACGACAAAGTGCAGGTGGATGAATGCATAGGCAGATTCAACATCTCTGAACTATTCGATGCAAGTGCAAGTACGCTGCAGTAATGAAAATCTCCTACCTGCAGAGATGCAAACTGGAAGGAGCCATTGCTGAAGCTGAGGAGCAGGGGAAAGTGGCCTTCAAGGATACAGAATTCAAAATATCCGAGTTGGAGGCAGTGCTGCAGAAGGCAAAGTGGGACATGGCCTAGCAGCTGCACGAGTACCAGCAGTTGATGAACATCAAGCTGGCCCTGGACATCAAGATCGTGACCTACAGGAAGCTGCTGGAGGGCGAGGAGTGCAGGTTGGTGCTGGCACAACCCTGCAAAGAGGCTTACAAGGAAGAAACAGTAATGCACCTAAGTCCACCACCTCTTTTCACAGTCTGCCACCATCTCTGTAATTGCAGCAAATCCCCCTGAGACCCAATGTCCCTGGAGGTGACGCTTTGCAAAGTACTTTGCAGCCTTTATGGGCCCAAATGCCTTGCAAAGTCAAAAGCTCCCAATGCACTCAGGCACTTAGGTTTGCCCTCAAAGCTAAGTGCCTGAGTGCATTGAATGCACTTGCATGAATAACGACAGTAACATCATATCCCTGATCCAATCCCAAAAAAAAACAGGAAGAAAGAGGAGACAAAAACCTGTAGATTTGTTTCCCCAGGGAATTGCCTAAACATCTAATTCTAAACCTGCTCAAGCCAATTTGCACTACTTGGTTTAATTGAGCTAGCTCAAAACATCTTGCTTTTTTGTTGTTGTTATTTTGTTCTTGTTTTTAAGTAAGTTCAAAAACATTTCAACTGCTTTTTCCTGTTGTACTGGAGAATCTGTAGCTTTATCCAGTGCCCCTCTCTCCTTTGGGGATGGGCAGCCTGTGAGGCCAGCCCTCCCACAACGCCTTTCCTCAGATTTCTGACCAAAAGTGCTCTAAAGTTGCATTCAGTGCTACTTGTCTCACTAAAATGAGAAAGTGTGTCCTGGGATGAGGGAAAAAGTGGTGTTCATACAATGGATAGAGAAGAGATGCCACCACGGAGCCATTAAATACATCCCAAGTCCAAACTGGCAATCCAAACTGGAGCAATGAGGTCTGGCACAGGAGGACTGAGGGCAGCCTAGAATCACAAGGTTCCCTCCAGATCTCCTCATGCACCATCCTTGTAAAGACCTCTCTGGGCTCTGGAGTCGAGCTGTCCAGCAAGGATAGTAATTTTGGCTTGCAATTGCAACCAACCACTGAACAGGGAAGGGGAAAAATGCAGTAAACAAAACTAAACTATTCGTTTGAAACTTCCACCCTGCCCCTACCAAACACGCCGCCCTCCCACACGGTGACGCCAGCCCTGACGCTATCCCCGTCCTTCCAAGGCTCGGACACGATGCACACGCGTGTGAGCAGCAAAACCAGGAAGAATCCGAGCCCCGACGCCACAATGAGGGTGCTCGCCCAACGTAGGAGGCAAAGGACCAAGCCTGGCCCTGCCCCAAAGCAGGTGGGAACCCAACCTCAAAGCTGAGCAACGAGGGGAGGAGAGGCCGGGTTGCTGAGGATTTGGCCAACAAGAGCATCTGCTAAAGCTACCACCTTCCACACACAGGGCTCAGTTTCAACTGATCAGCAATCCCCCCCCCCCAGTAAATCACCACGTTGGATGATTTGCAGCTACCCACAGAAAAGTCACGTTTTCTGAGAAATACAGTTGGTCCCAAAGATCTTTGTCTGGCATCGTGTTACCTTTTTATAGGCAAACCCAACAAAACACAGTTGTTTACCACTAAACTGCCTGCAAGATTTTGTTCATTAATTCTCAATGAATTTGAATTTATTACTGATATTATTTAGTAAACACCTGGCTGAATCACATTCTCCTTCAAAGCTCTTACTTGCAAGCTGAGGTACCAGCAAAATGTAAATATCTCCTTTGACTGGGAAGCACTTTGCATTTTGAAAGGTACATTTTAAACCTATAAAAAGGCGAAGGCGGAATTTTTACACCTCCAGGAAACATCCAGCAGAACTCGCCCGCTTTCTACCGCTCTTACACAAGACCTAAATATGGCCCCTCTGACTTAACACCACTCTTCAGACCTCGATGGGGCAAATATGCTGCTTTCTCTGCTGGTAAGCACAACGTATGCTAAGTAGCTCAAACTCATTGCATCGTAAACATTTTGTGGAAGTTTCATGTAGCCTCGCCCCATTTTCCGCGCAAATAAAAGGAAGAGGGTGCTCCGCTGCGGTCAGAGGGAACTGCACCTGGGAATCTGCTGCCAGCACATCGCCTGCACCCATCCCTCTCCCACCCGTGGCCATGTCCTGCCGCTCCTACAGCATCAACTCCGGCCGTGCCGCTCGGAATTTCAGCTCGTCCTCCGCCGCTCTGCCCCGGCATCGACGCGGCTTCAGCAGTGCCTCGTGGCACTGGGGCAGCGGCGCGGGCCCCCGCGGGCTGGGTTACTTCAGCTCCAGGAGTCTCAACGGCACGGCATCCTCCAAGCCCAGGATAGCTGTTGGAAGATGTCCTCCTCCGAGATCTGGATATGGCTTTGGTGCAGCCAGCGTGGGATTTGGCTACCGAGGTGCTGGCTTTGGCTACAGGGTCAGTGGAGTCTCCAGGCCGCGCTCCATCACACCCATCACCATTAACGAGCAACTGCTGCAGCCACTCAAACTGGAATTTGATCCCAACATGCAAACAGTGAAGTATCAAGAAAAGGAGCAGATCAAGACCCTTAACAACAAATTTGCTTCTTTCATTGACAAGGTGAGCAGCAAAACCCTCCCCAGCTCCAGCTCGCGGGCGCAGCGGTCCAAGGGAGGTGTCTAGCATGTAACAGGCAAGAAATCTTTGTAACACAACTTTTTATAGACATTGAGGGCAACTTTCACAGTTGAACACCAAGGTGTTCAACAAGCCATGTAGTCTTACTGCCATCAGGGAAGCTTTGATGTACTGGCACTACTGATCTGATCTCTAGGCCTGACTGCAGGGAGGGAACACGCTGAGAATGGCTTTATCAGCCTTCCAGTTCCTCCCCATTTGCCTCCACGTTTTCCTAATTTGTTGCAAATTTTCCCTTTCTGGAAACATTTAGGTTTTTGTGCATTTCCACATCAGTTACCCAGAAAAAGCATATGCACAAAAGAACATTGGAGTAAGAAACAGCGCGTTCAAGTGGACCAGGAGCAGGACCATGCATTTCACGGCTGTTGCGTGGACACTGGCTCTCACAAGCACTTAACCCTCATCTCGTTTCCCATTTTGCTTTCTGGGATTCAGGTTCGATTACTGGAGCAACAGAATGAGGTGCTGGAGACCAAGTGGAGCTTTCTGCAGGGTCAAAAACAATGCAGGAATATCATCATGCCCATGCTAGAGGCTTATATTGGTAACTCAAGGAAGCAGTTGGAAGCACTGGGGTGCAACAGAGCCCTGTTGGAAACAGACCTGAAAGCAGCGCAAGAGGCTCTGGAAACCAACAAGAAAATGTAAGTTGAAGACAGAAATGTGAGTGTAAGGCTCAAAATGTTGTCCTAGGTTCATAAGAAGGCAGAGATCATGAACTTTTCATGATAGTACATAGTTCCCAGAGAACCTGTAGGTAGGCAGAGAGGTCTGACAGCATCCTAGTATATAAAACCAAGTCCCAGTTTATGAAGATGGAGAAAACAGGATATGTCTCTTCCAGGTTCTCTGTCTCTTTCCTAATTCTAGGAATTAACATGTAGAATAGTTAAGCAACTGTTTTCTGGTACAGAAGCTGAACGAAAACAGTTCTGCTGCAAATTTGTAAAAACACCGAAACCTCTCTGAAAACGTTTGCTTTCCCATGGGCTACAAAACAAGAACAAAGCACCCCAAATCATCTAGGGAGAAGTTTAAAAAAAAATAGGAGGAGTTTCATTTCTTGCAATAAGGCCTGCAGAATCCCAAACAAGGATGTAATTGCACTGAACTCAGAATCTCCCATTTTCCCACGCAGGTATGAAGATGAATGCAGCCAGCGGATCTGTGCTGAGAAGGAGTTTATTGCCCTGAAGAAGGTGAGCAAGGGGCCATTTGAACCTTCCTCTCCAGGTTTGGGTCTTTGGGGCGCACACAGAGATTTATTTCCCCAAAACAGCACACAAAACAAGTACAAACAGGAGCTGGTGCTCAGGTTTGCTTGAACTCAGATCAGCAGCAACTGTGTAATTGGGAGCTGGCGCACCGTCATGGTACCGGCACCAAAAGTCCCTTACCCTAAGGGTAGCCCCAAGTCTGTTCTCGCTAACGAACTTCCTTCTTCTCTCCTCAACACGACTTCAGGATGCAGACTGTTTTTTCTTAAAAAAAGCAGAGCTGGAGGCCAAGGTGGAAAGCCTGAAAGAAGAGGTTGACTTTCTGCGAATGCTCTACGAAGAGGTAAGAAGCCTCCCTGTCGCTGCCGTTGTTTGGATTTCACAGTCCAGTCTTGGAGCTGTTTGTCCCAACAGAAAGGGGAAGAAGGGGTAATGCAGGGCAGAGGTCACCCCTTGCAGTGAACGGGGAGACCCAGCAATTCATCTCTGCTTGGTCACCACAAAGGGGGAGCAAGTTGCATGATGTGCATGACACACCAGTGAGGGGCTGGCCTGGGAGCACAGCCGAACCAGCCTCTCACTGTCACCACCAGGAAACCCAGCAGCTGCAGACTCAGATCTCAGATACTCAGGTGATTGTACAGATGGACAACAGCCGGGACCTCGACCTGGACAGCATCATTACTGATGTCAAGGCTCAGTACGAGGACACTGCCTGCAGGAGCCGGGCAGAAGCAGAAGCCTGGTACAAAAGCAAGGTGAGAAAAACTGCCGGGGGGGGGGGTTCAGATGCAATTTCTCTCTTAAAAACAAGATAAACACCCTCATGCTCCTAATATACTCTGATTTAACTCAAAGCATGTGTTTTCTGAGACACACAACAACGTCTCTGGGGCTTTTTTAGTTTGAGGAGCTGCGAGTCACTGCAGGCAGGAACGCTGATAGCCTGCGAGAGACGAAAAAAGAAATAAGTGAGCTGACACGGATAATCCAGAAACTGAATGGAGAAGTCAGGAATGCCAAGGACCAGGTGAGCACAAAATTAAACGGTGCTGTACATCCTGCAAAGGATGCTCAGTAGCCAGGACTTCGCTGTTCTGGCTGGGGCTGCATTAAAGTCCAACTCAGGCACTGCCTGAAGGCAGCTACAGTTAGAGCATCCCATCCCCTGCGAGCAGCACAAGGAAGCATTGAAACTGCACACCCAGCTCCCTTAAACCTCTGCTGGGGAGGACTGCATGTCCATCTTACTGCTGGGCTGAATGCACAACCAGACTTTAAATACACCTCTAGATAATGCATTATGTTTGAAAATACCAAGGGACACTGAAGACTGACCGTGTCTTGCTCCTTGCAGCGCTGCAAACTGGAAACCGCTGTGGCCAATGCTGAGCAGTGTGGGGAAACATCCATCAAGGACGCAAAGTGCAAACTCTCTGAGCTGGAGGTAGCTCTGCAGCAGACCAAGGCAGACCTGGCCCGGCAGCTCTGTGAGTACCAGGAGCTGATGAACGTCAAGCTGGCTCTGGACATTGAAATCACGACCTACAGGAAGCTGCTGGAGGGAGAGGAGAACAGGTGAGTGACAGACACCAACAGGGCTGGACAAGCTACTTTAGACCCATGTGTCAAAAGGGAAAAAAATAAAAATGGTCAGAGCTATTTTGCTATTTCAGAGCTGCCATGCTGCAAGTCAGGCTCGCAGCCCCAGCGCAGCTCTTCCCATCAGTCCTACCACACCTCCACTGGTGCACAGAGAGCAGGATAAAGAGGGGTCAGGCTCACAGGTGAGGCTAACGGGGCTTTGCAGCTGAAGACAGGTCAGTAATGGAGAACCTTTTCCCACTCTCTGCAGGCTTCGTGCAGAAGAAGGGCTGCCCGTCAACATCTGTAAGTTGGAGCATTCAACTTCTGCCTTTCCTCCAGGAATCCCCTAGGCTGAAATTCAGTTTTGCTTTGCCTTTTGCAGCTGTCTGCCATTCCCAGAGAGGTCTCGCCTACCGCCCAGAACCCACTTTTGCCAGCACCCAAGTGCCTGCCAAGAGAAGCTCATGCAGGAACGGCAGCGCGAGCCGCAGCGCTGGGGTCTGCGGTGAGGCTGTTCGCAGTGGGAGCACGAGGAGCTCCCACGTGAAGCTTGTGTCCACGACCAAGTCGGCCAGGAGCCACATGTAAGGAGCTGCAGATGAACGGCAAGGCTGGAACCGAAGCGACACACACGGCAAGAGCCGGCCAGCGCCGGAGCACGTGCACCCAGCTCCCCCACTCTGCACACCCATTTTCTATGCATGGGGATACAAAAGGCAAAGAGGGCTTTTCTGTGCTCAGGAATCATTCCCATTACGCAGTTCAAACACGATGCCTTTGGGGCAGTTCCCTGGTCTTTCCACAGATTTCAGGATCAAAACGAAGTGTGAGACAGCACAGCTTCTACCTATGAGCATTTTCATTAGGGCTTTACTCAGCTTTATTCACTTGTTTTAGCAGCTCCCACCCTAGATCAGCTTAGTTCTATCAGCTGCCTTTTAGCTTACAGATATACCCCTGGCATCAGCAGAACTCACCCAAAACTGCCTGGCTTGCATGTTCCCTACACATTGTACCAATCCTACTGAATATTTGCCCCAGAGGATAGATTTCAGTGGCTGCTGCTGTTTGGAGGCAGTTTGCTTCATACTCACATTACATATTTTGAAGCTAATCCTCAACTTTCCTTTTCCTTCCGTTTTTCTAAATGGTATGGCTCATCTGATGCCACAAATACCATCTTAACTGAAGGGCCTGGGCACCAGTCTGCTGTCAGGTATGAACGGGGCTGATCCATCACAAGGTCTGGCCCCCAGGACACAAAACTCCTCTGTGATCTTGCTTACAGGATTCAGATCCAATCTCAAACACATCAGACCAGTTTCAATCACCTTTCTGTCTTTCAATATATAGCAAAGGAAGCTGCCAGTGTAAGTATATTTACTCCGTTTGAGATTTGGGAAAGAAAGAGGATGCAGTGAATTATTCCTAATACCATGCATTTAGCCAGCAATGCTCATTAATGGCTTTTATCCTAGTTTTAGTCTCGCATCTCCAATAAATCGACATAGCAACAACCAGCACCACGTGCCTGCTTCTTTTTGGGGAGAAGAGGGGTTAATTTTGTCTCTACTCCAAGTTCTCTAATGATCTGTTAGCATGGGTCCAGAGGAGGGCCGTGAAGATGATCAGGGGGCTGCAGCAGCTCTCCTATGAAGTGAGGCTGAGAGACCTGGAGCTGTTCAGCCTCTAGAAGAGGAGGCTCCGGGGTGAGCTCCTTGCAGCTTTTCAGTACTTAAAGGGGGCTTATGGAAAGGGTTGGGAGCAACTCTGCTCAGTCAGACAATGACAGGACAAGGGGGAATGGTTTTAAACTAAAAGAGGGGAGATTCAGATTAGAGGTTAGGAGGAAATTGTTCACTCAGAGGGAGGTCAGGCACTGGGACAGGTTGCCCAGAGAGGCTGTGGATGCCCCGTCCCTGGAGGTGTTGGATGAGGCCCTGGGCAGCCTGATTTAGTGTGTGGCATCCCCACCTAGGGCTAGGATTGGAAACAGATGATCCTGAAGGTCCCTTCCAGCCCGAGCCATTCTATAACTCTGTGAAACATCAAAACTTAGAAGGGTCTCAAACAGGCAGAGGTCAAGCCCTCCATCCACTGGTAAAACCCTCCCAGCCCTTCCTTCCAAACCCAGGGACTGCACATCGCTGCTCTCCCGTGACCCTCGATGCGTCAATGCTCCGCGCACAGCTGCAGCTATGCGGGGAGGAGGCTTAGAAACCTCTCTCCAAAGCACCACCAAGAGAAAGGCAGAGCTCTCTTCTTCCCTGTGCCTGCGTGCAATGAGCAGGAGCCATTCCACCCAACGCTGAGTGTTTACGACCCAGCTGGCTGCCAGCAAGGCACAAGACACGGGCGCTTCCTGGGTTAGATGTCTTCATTAAGGCAGGGTGGAGCACCAAACAATTTTCCTCCCAGGAACTCCCCAGGTGAAAATAAATCAAAAACACCACCATTTAGAGGGCACTGACTAAGCAAAGACGCTCTAGCAGTTTGTATAAAGCTAATTGAAAACTTTTCATTACTACTATCGGTTCCTAAATCCCCTTAAACCCATCACTGATTGCCCCGAGGTGCCCAGCAACACTTCAAAGCCGGACACCAGCAGCTGCTGGGTGGTTTTGCACCTCCTTGTCCTTCCTCTCCTCCTGGGAGCAGTCCAGGCCCTGCTCAGCTCTCCAGTAGCACACAGCATCATTGCAGCAACTCCCAAGCTGAGCAGACACAGCTCCCAGGCCACGCTCCACACATCTCCCCAGGCTGCGGATGCTCCAGCACTAGAGCACAGAGCCCCCACCATCCCCAGGGAGAGCCTGCAAAGCCTCTTAGCCTCCCTGCTGTGTGGGGGGTTGACCTTTATAACCTCATCAAGCCATTTAGGCTCCCAGTGAGGCTTCCCAAATGCACCAAAGGCTTCCCAGGATGGCAGCCCCCACCTCGCCCCTCCGTGCCTGGTGGAGCTACAGACTCAGCCCAGCCCATAACGATTTTGTGCCATTAAATTCCTTTTAAACACGAGGTAAAAATTTCCATCAACCTCAGAGCAGGGTTTTAGCTTTTGCAGTTGCTGAAAAGCTGATGGAAAATGAGAAGCAAATGCAGCTTAAATGCTGGGGAACTTGAGAAAGCTCCCCACCACCTGCAGCCTTCTTCCCAAGCCCTACTGCATCCAAATCCTCGCCCTTCCCCTGCTTCAGTTTCCATAAAGACAGTAACAGAACTCACCTCCTTTGTAAAACCCCCGGCACCTGCAGACAGACCGCATCTCTGCTGATCTCAGTCCCGTTATTGCAGCGACGCATCCACAATCACATCCCGGTGGTGCAGCAGCACTGCAGGGAGCAGGCGGACGGTGGGAGGCTGTGTCCTGCAACGCAGCCCCGAAGGAAAACCCCAGATGGGGGGGACACGGCATTCAGCTGGGCCTCTGAACTGGAGAGGGAACGGCAGGGCAGCTCACTAGGAGGGGAGAAATGCAGAGGCTGAGAGCAAGCAGAGGTGGCAGAAGCACTCAAAGTAGCATTTGCATAAAGTATTAGATAAAGAAAGTATAAAGTATGCTTAAATATTGTAAATATATTTAAATATTATGCATTTTGCCCTGCAGAGAGCAAGAGGCAGAGGCTGAAGCACTCCCAGCTTTAGCAGAGATAGCCGGGCTTTCTACCTGCACGGAAACCAGCAACACTGTAAGGAGGAAAAAAGCCATTTCACTGCGTTTGTGAGCTCAGAAAGCTGCCAGATGCTGCTGTATGGTTGGAAAGAGAAAATGCGACAGACTGCCCACATGAAATCAGCTGGGCATCTTTCAGATCGGTGAGAAAAGCGCATGCACGGAGCAACCTCCCCAGCCGTTAACGTGCTTGCAGCGGGGCAGAGCTTTTAATCACAGACCCATAGAACATCCCGAGTTGGAAGGGACCCATAAGGATCATCGAGTCCAGCTGCCAGATGTTTAACTGACAGGGCAACAACTGCAAAGGGCTTTGAGGTGTTTCAGCTCTGGAGCTGTGCTGTGGAAAGGTGTAATCACACAGCAAAGTATAAAAAGATGGATGTGATCCTTGACCGCGTTGTATTACCTGCCCTAATCACAGCAGCAGGGAAAGCAGGCGAGGAGGGATGGCTTGGCTGTACCCTACCCCAGGGCACGAGCAGAATGCCCTGAAACGGCACCTCGAAGGGAAGAGGACTCGCTCATTTGAGGAGGACTTTTGCCCTCTGCAGTTGTCTTTTGCACTCTGTTGGGCCCCATCTTTGC
Organism: Aythya marila; assembly: GCF_965140915.1. NCBI lineage: Eukaryota > Metazoa > Chordata > Aves > Anseriformes > Anatidae > Aythya > Aythya marila. Next base: position 251,049 of record NW_028136875.1, on the reverse strand, counting down.
CTTGACTCATCTATTTGCAAAGTTAAACAAACTTTAGCTTTTCCTGAGTTCCCTGAGCCCCGATTCACAGCTCCTCTGCGAACCACAGCAGTTTGCTGGGGCCACTCCAGCATCTGGACCAGGCACGTTCCCAACCTCGCAGCCCCACACCGACAGGAACGCCCTTTGTGCATGATTTTATGCACATTTCAGGTGCTCATTATCCTTCTTAATCACTGCTGCAAAACAGCGAGGCCAAAAAAGGCCTTCTTTGTGGGTCATGTGTTGCTCAGCCTGGCAGGGGCAGCACTGCTAATGTTTCCTTGACGGAGGGCTGTGCCATGGGGGGGTGCCAGCAGTTCATGGGTCACCTCTGTCTCCATCTGGAAGTAAAAAAACCTCTCGTGTTGCAAAGCTGCTTCTCAAGGAGAATTATTTCTTCTGAATCCAACGAGAGATTCAGGAAACACCTGGCTTTGCACGAATTCAGGGTATGCCAGCATTCCCTCTGAATAAGAGAGATTAAATTTTGACCTGCTCCTCTTGCGACCCCAGACTGAGCCAAGCCCAGACCCACAGAACGAGCAGAAAGCACAACGTGCATCCATCTCCACAGCCTCACACTCCACAGCATCTCCTCAGGTGTGCAGATGCCCTTTTTCCTTTTCCCTTTCACTGTGCAGCAGATGTCGTTCTGCAATAGAGACATAGCCCTGCTAATCTCCTGTAATGCTAGGAGAGACCCTCGATCCCCCACCAAGTATCACAGAGCCTTGCAAAAGACAGCACAGTGTCATCTCCTGCCAAAAACATCAGGGCAACGTCTTTCTTTGAGCTCTTTGTTTCAATTAACTTCAGGGGATTTTATTTTCTTTTGCTTTTTTGGCTGCAAGATAAAAGCCGCGAGCTGGGCGTGCCGGGCTGCTGATAGCACGGCTCTGCTGGGCACACCGGGTTCCTCCCTCCCTGCTCTTAGTGCCACGTGTGTAGTAAAACCAGACGCAGGCTGAGCACCGCACAAGGTGCAGAGCTGTGCTGGGCACTGGGGCAATGGGGCTGGGGTGGTGCCCGGGTCTGTCCCAGGCAAAGCATCCTACAGGCCTTAGCAGTCTCACAGCCATCCTCACACTGGAGGAAGAAGTTTTCCCCAGTGACTACAAAACCTCTGCTGGTCCTCTTCCCACCAGGGTGATGCCTTCAGCAGCAGCAGCTACACCAAGGGCTCGCCCCACATCTGCACCGTGGCCCCATGAGAGGGGTGGGGGTAAGCACAAGGCACCCTGGGGTGACCGCTTCTCACCCATGCTGCCCAAAAGGAGCAGGAAGGAGCTGACCTCATGCAGCAATCGTCCAGATTCACTTCTCTGAGCTTCGGCTGCCTGCAAGTGAAGCATCTCTTGCAAGGTTTAGCTCCTCTCCGCTGAGCAAATGGTGCTCAGGAAGGGCACGGTCCCAGCTTGGCTCAGCTCAGGGCAGGGCCCAACTGCTCGAACAAAACCAGTCCCGTCACCCTAATGCCCAGACTCGGTGCAAAACAAATGAAATTTACCCAGGAGTGAAAGCTAGCAGGCAGCAAACCCTAAATGCTGCTCCTGACCACAGTGTGGCACTGCTCCAAGGGCCATGGCCAGGAGCAGGCTCTGGAGACGGGAGGAAGGTGAGAACACGGGAGGTTTATCCAAGCTCCTGAGCATCCAGGGCAGCACACAGGAGGAACTCGGCTGGGACTGAAGAAGCATGCAATAGGGAAACTTTATTAACGACCCCATGACAAACTCCCAGACCACAAAGGCATAAAATGTCAACCAAGATACGCTGCTAGGACATGGCAGAGCATGCAATACAACAGTTCCTTTGACTTGTTTATTTAAAAATTCTTCCTACTGCAGTAACAACCTGTTTATCTGGCACGTTTATGTTGAAGACACATTTTGGCAGGAACAAATAGTCATTGTAATGATACATCAACAAAACGTTTTTTCCCTAGCTGTAGTAGAGACACCACATATCACTAGTTTTGCTTTGAAATATCGGGTAGTAAACAGAGGCACCCAAGAATGGAGAATATTATCTCCCCTTTTAGTGTGCTACTTATAAATTTGAAGCAATTTCATACCCCTTAAGCTTTGGGTTTCTTTTAGGGAGATGAAATGGGGAGGTGGGGGCTGGTTTATGAGCTATTTTGTTACATGAAGGCTGGAAGTTAACGTCTTCATTGCCTTCGGTAAGAAATTAGCTTCATTCAGATGAGAATTGCTCCATCCCATTTCTGAGCCAATTTCACCAAAATATAAGGAGAAACCCAAAACAGTTTCAACTGTTTTCTTCCTGGTATATTTTAAGAAAACAATCCCAGGCTGAAATCTCGACACGGGTTGGCATTTTCTGAGGAGCCTAAGGGAATAAAGTCTTCCAAATCATATTTAGATGGAGATAATCTTCTGGTCTCTTTTGTAAAACCACAGCAGAAATGTGGAAAAGCTTGCCACTCAAATGATTGCTTTGCCCTTCAAAGGGTGAAATCCAGCCCTGAGCAGGGGGCATCATGCACACAAGTAACAAAAAGCATTACCCTGCCTGCTTCCCTGGATAAATTTCACCCTACAGGCTTGAACCTGCTCTCAGTGGAATGGTTCCCGCTGAGTTCAACAGTGCAGGTTCAAGCCTTAGGCGTGATGTGGCAGGGTCAGGTACTCTGGTATCTCTTATTCCAATTCATTCATCACTGCAGAAATTTTGCAGCCAATTTGTCCTAAAAAAGGCAACACAACTTTTCTATGTTTTCCCTCCTCCCGTGTAGTGGGAAACCGCCGATTTCCGCTCCTGTGGTTACTTCCTGAAGCTTCTGGTGGACGAGGTTGTGGTGACAGTGTAGGATTTGGTAGCACCCCCAGAGGAGAAGCCGAGTGCCCCACTGCCCATGCCTGCTCCCAGGTTAAGGCCTCCTCTGACTCCTCCTCCCAGGAATCCACTGGAGCTGCTGTAGCCACCTCCACCGCTGGAGCTGACCACAGCTGAGGCACAGAGAGAAGCAAACCAAATGTCAGTGTGAGGGAACCCCAAACCCACTTTGGCACCCTCGTGCAAAGGGCATCTTTAAATTTCAGCAAGCAGATGACAATTTTCTATGACTTTCTGCAAAACATGAGGCTCAGGATACAGCTTCCTTGCTGCAGTTTGGCCACAGCACTTAGCTCTGTGCTAAACCAGAGGCGTGCAAAGGCTGAGCAGCCCACCCCCTCCTCCAGTCTGGCTCAAGACCTCCCATAGCACTGGGAACCCCAAATCATGAACACATTCAGCTCATCTCTTGGTGCACCAGAGAGGCCGTGGGCATGTTCACCAGCTATGCAGATGAGTTAAAACTGAAATCTGCCACTATCAAATTCTGTCCTGGTGGGCTCCCATTTAAGAAGGGGTGAACTTGGTTGCAGAAATTAAGGCAGGGCACAACCAGGCTCCTGCAAGCAGACCCAGCTGCCCCCCCCCTGTACTTTCTGTAGGCATATGGCTATGTGTAACTATTACAAATTATAAAATCAACTCACAGATATTGACGCTGCCAACTCCATCACCAGCCAACCTGTTGGAGCAGAAAAACACAAAGGCAAAAAGGAAGAGGACGGGTTAGGCTGTGCATTACTCAGTGTTCCCCCAGGGCCTCAGTGCAGAGGATGAAGACAATGGCAGTGAGTTATTACTGCTGTTGTAAATAATTCAGACAAGATAAGTGTGCCATCCAGCGCTTTGTTCTGGCCCTACATTTACAAGCTCTGTTATCACCTGGGGGGGACTAAAAAAGCACAAAAGCTCTCTCCTAATTCCATGGGGATTTAAACCACTTGGAAATTTTCTGCCATAGCATCAAATGTACAATGGAAAATGAGTCTTATTTCTTTGTATGTTTTCACCCAAAGTATCAATTTTTCCCTAGAGCTTGCCAATTTGGCAAGCCAAAACACTTTCAGGACCAAAAATCAGTTTAAAATGCAAGGTTTTCTCTTCCATATCTCCTTCCAGAAACTGGAATTGGGCCCTCATGTTGTCATGATACAAAGGGCTGGACCCTTCATCATGTAAAATCCACGGACTGCACCCACCTGCTCTCCTCGCCCTCCAGCAGCTTCCTGTAGGTCGCGATCTCAATGTCCAGGGCCAGCTTGACGTTCATCAGCTCCTGGTACTCGCGCAGCTGCCGGGCCATGTCCTGCTTCGCCTTCTGCAGAGCTGCCTCGAGCTCCTCCAGCTTTGCCTTGGCATCTCTGACAGCCATCTCACCGCGCTCCTCAGCTTCAGCAATGGCAGCCTCCAGCTTGGCACGCTGCAGTGACAGAGAGCGTGTCGGTGGGCATCCCGTCTCCTTGGCGGAGAACACTACCACCCATGGACTTCTGGCACCTACAGACCAGCCCAGCTCTGTGACTATAAGAGCACTGGGGCCATCTGTTCGAATTAGACCCAAAGAAATTCATGCCTACACATTTCGGGGGAGCACTGGAGGGAGATCAGCCTGCAAAGGAGGCTCACCTTATTCCAATAAATGTTCTTTTAAAAGGCAATTTATCTGACCCTGTTTCTCTCTCCACTGGCTACATTTTCATAAGACTTTCAGGTGACCCTCACTTTCTCAGCCCACCCACACTGCACACAATTGCACAACACTTGGGGTTAATGCAAACTCAGATTTTCTCTCCTGTTATGCCCCAGAGCTTGTTCACAGCCAGTTGGTCTCCAGTAAGCTTTGATGTGAGGCAAGCATGGACTCGAGCAGACCTGCAGTTAACAAACAACACACATACCCCAAAAGCATCCCTGTGGGGCCACATCAAGCTGGCACTTGATGTGCCACCCTCAGCAGTGCCCCTTGTACCTCCAGAAAGCTCCATGTTTGGCAGGAAGGGCTCACAATGAACATATGTGCTTTACACTCTCATTCATTATTAAGAGAGCTGCACCAGGTCAGCTCTTTACTTGTAAATGTGTGCTGAAACATCCCTGCCCTGAAACCAAATAAACACAAATGGATGAATCACAATGGCTTATCTCCAGCCTGTGCACTCTGGTTATTTGCAGCCCGTATTCAGCCCCAACATGGTTTGAACCACTCACTGGTCTGGCTTTCACCAGGCGTTTTGATAAAGTGATAACCACCCCTGGAGAAAGCAAACAGAACTCCTATACAGCTGAAAAATTCCTTTGTGTGCCCAAACATGGTGTTCCCTACTGCAGAAAGGGAGTGGACAAAGATCCCAGCAGCAAGAAGGCACAAGGACTGTGAGTGGCTGGGAGGGTTGCTATGTTCAGCCTTACCCTTTGGAAAGGGCTCCCTTTGCAAAGTGCTCACGGGTCCCTTTGCAGACATACTCTCCCCTACAGTTCAGCTCCCTCTCAGCATTACCTAGCTCATGACACAGTTTCTCCCTCCTGCAGAACTGACATCCTTCAGTGCGATCGTTGCAACTATCAGCAAACTGTTCCTAGCAGATGCTGTGTTACAAGCCTCGCTCCTGGGAAGCCTGTTGCTGCTAAATCCACTGCTCTGCGGCAGGAAAACAAAGGCAGCTCCTCACCTGGGCCTTCGCATTTTCAATTTCACCCTGCAGCCTCTGGATCATGCGGTTTATCTCTGAGATCTCGTTCTTCGTGTTGCGCAGGTCATCTCCGTGTTTCCCAGCAGTGACCTGCAGTGCCTCATACTGTGACACAAAACAGCAGCACAAGAAAGGATGGAGTCAGCCAGGCAGCCTGTTAGATGCTACTACATCTCCCCCCAATCACCACAAACAGGATAGATGTAGTAACAGGAGCCGTTACTGCCCTTATCTCTCCCATAACTCACCTTGCTCTGGTACCAGGACTCAGCCTCTGCCCGACTCCTGTTGGCAATATCCTCATACTGTGCTTTGACCTCTGCAATGATGCTGTCCAGGTCCAGGTTTCGACTGTTATCCATGGACAGCACCACAGATGTGTCAGAGATCTGGGACTGCAGCTCACGAAGTTCCTGGCAGTTACATTAAAAACATACTGTTAATCACTGACTGTCAAGGGCCTCTCTTTTGGTAGCCAATTAGAGAGTATCAGAAGGAAAGGAAAAGGGAGGCAGAAGAAAGTCATCAGAACTATCACTAACTAAAAGTAAATTGAATCACATCAATCTTGAAAAGCACAAAGTAACAAACAGCAGCAGAAATGGCTCTGCTTATCACTGACAGCTTAAGAGCAAGGTTAGTTTACTCCTTTCCTGAGATAAGACCTCAGCATGAAATGTTAGCCTGAGAAGTTTGAGCATCAGCTTCACCACAAAGCAGGGCCCCACTTCCACCATATCACACAAGGGTGCAATGTGCAGAGTTGCATCAGTCTCTTGCAAATAGAAGGTATCAGAGGATAAAAGAGGCCTGGGACAAGGAGCTTTCCTTTCTCTCAGACAGCACAGACACACACAAACACACACCAGCACTACAGCATTGGGTCTAATGCATTGTTTTTCTTGTTTTCATACTAACTGCATTCAAAAAAGATACATGTCCCTGCCACCTTTGCAATAAATCCATCTCATATCACAGACAGGGAAAAACCACAGTGAGAATTCACAGAACCTGTACTTGTTTTTGCTTACGGAAGGGAAGACTCAATCTCTCCATCACCATTCTCACCTCTAGAAACAGCATAATAATTTTCCCAGTCACCATCCACAGTTCTTCACCTACTTGCAGTACTACATTGCAGCACCCACAAGAAGCAGAAAGGAACTTACCGCTTCATAGAGAGATCTCAGGAAGTTAATCTCATCCGTCAGTGCATCCACCTTGGCCTCCAGCTCCACTTTGTTCATGTAGGCGGCATCCACATCCTTAAAAAAAGAGTGATAATCCTATGAGATTGCTGTAGCTTTGATGACTAAGTCCACCCAACCTTGTGTGCCCTCAATAGCAGCCGTGTGCCCACTGTCAGTTTGGACAACACAGACTGTGAAAGCCTCACGATCCCTCTGACTTTGGGAATTTTAAAAGGACAGAGGCCTTAGGAAATGCCACAACACATCCCCAAAGAAAGATATCATCATCCGTGAGATTGGTAAAATCTGGCACTCCTTCCTAGGTTCCTATAGGGACCTTGGTGCCCACACTGAGGCAGAAATGAGATCTCCAGTTCTTCCCCTGTGGGTCTCCAGGCAGAGCCGTAGCAAAGGGATTGCAGGGACAAAAGGGGGAGAAGGGCTGCAAACGTATTTGATCAGGCCCAGCTAATACCCACGGCACGCACCTTCTTGAGCACCACAAACTCATTCTCTGCTACTGTGCGCTTGTTGATTTCATCTTCGTACCTGCCAGAAGAAAAGGGATCGGTGTTAAGTTAGAGCCTGGTCACAGTGAAGCATTACCCCAGTTCCCTTTTCTCTCTCCCCATTTGTGAACCACCTCATCAGTCTCTGACTTCCCCAAGCAAGCCAGCCATGGGCAGAGGTTTGCTGCACCACTGAGGCACGTATATTTTTTACACAGGAGGTGCCAGCTGTCTGCCACAGCTTGATGGTACTGTTTGAACAAGCTGATGCCTGAAAACTGCTGTGGTCCGCAGCGCCGTTACCGCTAAGCTGGAAAGAATTTCTCACCACATTCTCCCACATTCATTAGAATTCACTATGCTTAGGGAGATTTCTGCTCATTATTCTCACTCACAGACAGCCCAGGGATGTCCTGCCTGTGGGGCTGTAGTCTGCGTCCCGAGGCTCTCAGTTTTTTCACTTGACCATTGACAGAGCACATACAAATGCAGAAGAGGTGCAAGCAGGTGAACAAATTCCTCTATGCTGATGAAGAGGTTTTTAAAGCTACATTCACTCTGCACTTCCTTATTCCAGACACATGAGAATATGCTGCAGGTGCCGATCACGTGTAAGAACTAAGCGCAGTTATTCTCGTACTGCACAGAGTAGCTACGCTTTAAAGCCCCACAAACTTCCAATACTGGCACCATCACTTTTTTAGGTGTTTGCCTTCACGTGTAATGAGCTAGATCCTCAGCAGATATCAGCCATGCTCCACTGACTTGTACCACTTGCAAGCCTGGATCTCAGAGCCTGCTTTTCAGCATTGTGCATACAGCCAACCTGCTGATCCAAACAGCAGGAACCTGCTGTATGGATTCTCTAAGCCATCCAAAGGAACAGAGCAGGAACCGCTCTGGCCAGCTGTTTTGGAGTTGCTGTTGGCAAAGTAAGAACACTGCTCTGTTTATTTACACAGCCATTGTATGGCTAGCACTGTAATTTGCCTTCCAAAGCGTGAGCTATTTCAGTTTTGAGAGTCTTTATGTAACTCCCCTTCTGCTCTGCACTGGAAGCCTGCCATCACACTGGTATAAAGGGGCGTTATCCCTTTCAAGGTCAATGAGCTGCATCCGCTGCTATTGCAAATCGATATATGGCATGGACATTACGTGCATGTGTCCTGTGTGCAAAAGGGAAGAGAATCAGGGCCTAGCCTCCAGCAGAGATGACCAGAAATTGGTTTAAAACAAAACAGAAAAAACCCTACCACCTGAATTTTTCAAGAATGGTTTGCCCAGTTCCATTTCCAGGGAGAACTCTGCTAAGCTGGTCAATGAACCACCAACAAATCATTCCAGGTTCTCCATTAACTCCCAAGGGAAGCCCAGCACCCTGCCACACCTTGGCACGCCCTGCACCGAGCCGCACAGACAGCAAGGATCCAGCCCGTTCCTACCCCTGCTTGCTTCGAACCACACCCTTAGTCAGGGCCGTGGCCAACTAAGGGACCGAATCTCATCCCCTGGGACCTTGTGCATATAAATCTCCACCCCTACCCCTGACACAAATGGTGAATTGCTCTGTAAATTGAACGTATGAAAACAAGGCAATAGATATAGACAGGGCTAGTTATGTTTTAGGTATTTGACTTTGAAGTTGAAATTTTCTTCATATAAACAGGGAGAAGCAGGTTCTGAACAAGTTACTACGTCCTTGCTCCTGCTGCAGCACTAGCATCTTACTCCTAACTGCTGCTCCCCTTCCCCTCCAGGGTTTAGCTTCCCAGCAGGAGCCCCCAAGCTGGAAGGATGAATATGCACCTGTGCACCTTACATTCATGTGACACACAACTGAGATTAGGGCTCCAACGTCTCTGGGCACAAACCAGCTCCTTGCTGCTGCCTTGCAGAGAAGCAAGGTGCAACTGTGGATGAGCACAGAACAGGAGTAACTGAGCAGGGCTGGGGGAAAACGTAATTCCCGTGCACCTCCTTGGGAATTACTGGGTATTGACTTTCCCTAAACACACCCTGGGGATTATCAGATCTGTATGCTTTTTCAGTTCCTGCTTGATCCAGTTTGCCAGCTCCCTCTTTTCTTTCTTTCCTTTTTTTTTTTTTTTTTTAAAGGCATTCTCCTGTACAGCTGGGTTGGGCACAGGCTGGGACAAAGGCTACTTTCTTCACGGGACTCCTCCCCGACATGATTTGGACAGAAAAATTGCTTAAAAATTGCAAGTCGCTTGCTCCATTACCTCCCCACAGAACAAGCAGTGGTTCACCTACTGCCTGCCAAACTGCAGAGCTCTGATGGGGTTCCTACAGACCCAGAGGCCTGCCCAACCCCAAGTATGAAGCCATCCCCGAGGAGGCTCCAAGCAGAGTCAAAAGGATGGAGCCACTGAAGGCCATGTGGGAACAAGGTGCCAGGAACACCAAGCAATCCAGGCAGCTTTCCTGGACCAGCCACCTAGCTCATGATTGAAACGAAGCAACACAAAACTCCCTCCCTAGCAGAAAAACTAGGGGCATCTCTGCCAAATGACCTGCTAGCTGCTGTCAACTTCAACTGTACCGTTAGAAGGTTAAATTATACATTACTTGGCCTTGAAGTCCTCAACAAGATCCTGCATGTTCTTCAGTTCACCCTCCAAACGCCCTTTGTCATTCAACAACCCATCCAGCTGGCGTCTCAGGTTGTTGATGTACGCCTCAAACATGGGAGCGATGTTACTCCGGGCAGTCTTTTGGTCCTGGAGAAGGCTCCATTTGGTCTCCAGCATTTTGTTTTGCTGCTCCAGGAACCGGACCTGAAAAGCAACCAAGGGGTCATTTGTAAAAGCAGGAGGAAGGGGAGAGCTGACATTGCTGAGTTTGGATCTTGGGGTGAGGATGGGCTGTGGATGGTATCTGAAGAATTCACAGTGCTCACAGGAAACACCTGAATTCTGAAGGGTGATAAAAACCAGAGGGAGCATGGCTGCTCTGGGGCTTGCCTTATGACATTAAGGCTTTGTTTGAATTAAAGATAAGCAGATTCTGCTTGCCTGACACATGAAAGAAGCCATCCAGAAACCTCAGAGTCAGCCAATTACCAAACTCCAGGTCTGGATTCCTAGCATTTTGAGGATGCCTGAGCCGAACTTTACAACACAGGACATACAATCAATTGGTGGGAGATAGCAAAGCTGCAGGGGTACAGGGCAGAGCAAACAAACACAGTAAGCCCATCATGGTCTGTTCCACTGAGTCAACTCCTCTCCAGGAGGCCCCCTCCTCCCTGAATTTGGTGGTGTGCAGATCGGCTCAGGTACAAATTGATCTTTAAAGCCTGCGCCCATTTTATGGGCCGTGTAAAGGAGGCATAAAGCTGGCCTAAGCAGGGCAAAATCCACTGCTGACAGCAATGAAAGCAGGGCTTTAGTAAGTTACTGGATTGTAACAGGCAAATCACACCTTGGTGCTGAAGACGTGACCCCAAGCCATTTTGTGAACCCCCCCACACGAGCTGAGGGAGGTTTGGGTAAGGCCTACTTTAAGCAGTATCCCCAGAGCACTCAGTCTTTCCGACACCTCACCTTGTCGATGAAGGAGGCGAACCTGTTGTTGAGGGTCTTGATCTGCTCCTTCTCCTCCTTCCGCACCCGCTGGATATTGGGGTCGATCTCCAGGTTGAGGGGTGTCAGGAGGCTCTGGTTAATGGTGACCTCCTGAATGCCCCCGGGGACTCCTCCACCGAATCCCATGCCACCGTAGCCGTATCCAGACCGAACGCTGTAGGAGCTGCCACCTCCAAGGGAGATCCGCTTGTTGGTGGAGCCGAGGTTGTAGAGGCTGGAGCTGCCAAAGCCGGCACCCACTCCTCCGCGGGTGGAGGAGACGGTGCTGACCCGCATTTGGCTGACCCCTGGGACTGCCACAGAGCGAGAGCTGAAACTCACAGACCGGGACATGGCTGCTCAGAGGGTGCCTTCGGTATCCCCCACCCTTCAAAAGCTCGGGAAAGCTGTACTGGAGACCAGGGAGGCAAGTGAGCTCTCCTGACTCGCTTCTCCTTTTATCCGTTAGAAGAGCTGGGCTTGGCTCGAGGGCAAAAGAGGGATCGTTTTACTGCCTTCCGAGCTGGGTGTGCCTGGCAACCTTCCCACCCTCCGACAACCTGCTGAACTCGAAGGGAAGGGCCAGGGAAGGGGGACAGGACACACCTGGCGCCGTGTCCTGGCGCTCAGACCTGGCTTTGTTCCGTGCCTCCCTTTGCCTCTGCCACATGTGCAGCCGAGGGACAGGAAGCACGGGCTCCTCCGATCAACCTGGGCAGAGAATTAGAACAGGACAGGTCCGATCTCCGTGTCCTCAAGGCTTCTCTGTTCCTCCCTCCTTGCATAAAGGGATGCTGAAATGAGAAAAGGGGAACGTGCATTGATTTTTTGACTCTACCAGGGAGCAGGCGGCTCCCCCCGTGCACCAGCACGAAGGAGATAAGGTGCAGCTGAGTTTAATATCGACCAAAGCCAGCTGCAGCCTCGGACGCACACACACCACGCTCTGCCAGCAGCACCCAGCAGGGCGCCTGCTCCATGCAGGAAAATGAGGTAGCAGAAGAGATATGCTGCAGCTGACCCTGGGCACATTTTCATCTCCTCTCTCCTGGTAGCTCTAAAATAAAGGTGGTCGAAGCAGGTTGCACCCTGCGTGTGGAAATGCCCAACGTGCCAGTCCAGACTCAGAAGGAGAGATTTCTGCTTTAACTTCAGTGTTGCTATGCAGAAACAGCAGAGACATAAAAAAACGGTTTTACAGGCTTTCTGCATTTTTAATAGCCTTGACGGGACAGAACTCTCTGTTATCAGGTCATAAATCCTCCGGGAGATTTCAAAGGCTATCTTGAATGTGTCACCCTTCAGATCTTCCTCCCATCAGGACAGTAAGATAGTGCAGGCTACATTTTCTGGCCACAGCCCATTCAAACTATGTACTTCCTTCTTTGCGGGGAGAATAGAAATTGAATGGAGATCCCAGCTACGAAAAGGAAATTCTGTTTCAAAAAGGGAAAGGGGGAGACTGAGCCCGACAGAGACATATGAGGCAAGATCCTTCGCTGTCCTGAAAGCTGGCTCAGCTTCCATCACCAAAAAAAAAAGATTCACTGAGCGTAAAGCAAACTTCCACGTTACGCATACCCAGCTATCCCTGACCTGCTGGCTGCTGCAGACCAGCTATGGTTCCTTTCATCCATATGCAGAGAGCAACAAGGCAGAAGTCTCCAGCTATGTTACTTGGCTGAAAGTACTTCTGAGTTCACGGAGACAGGCTGCTTTCCTGCAACTCCTCTGGGTTGTCTTGGGAGGGTGGGAATTGAATCTGAAAGTACCATTTACGAGTTCTACAGTTAGGCAAGAATAACTCCCACCAAGGCAAATTCTAGCTGCTGGATTTTATCAGGCTGCTTTCCAGCCTCGACTCCCCTACATCAGCAGACAGGACTTTTGCACAACACAACATGCAAACCAGAAAGCAATCCAGCCAGGTGAAATACAACCCTGCTGTCAGATAACCTATCACAAAGGCAAAGCTGTTCCCAGCAGCCTCAAAGGAACCACCCGTTCAGCAGTAAGAGAGCTGAACTTCACCCTGCTTTGCGCTATCAAGGGCCAGATCCATTAAAAGTCATTTTTTCTGATCGCAATGACCACCGTGCAGCACTACTGATTTTAAGGGAGGATGAGTCTATCTTCCATTCGAAGTTCAAGCTCTCTTCTGTTCCATTCGCAGCCCAGGTAGTGCAGCAGTGAAGCAGGAAAGCCTCCTGTACCACGCTTGTGCACACTCCCAGCTCCCAGCTCTGCAGCTAGCCTGTTCAGATCCCCTGTCCTTATCACAACCCAACTTGCAATGCGAACGTTCCCCATTTAAATCCAGTTTCAAGCCAGGTTAAGCCAAAGCAGGATCCTGTGATCCTGGCTGTCACAGGCAGAGTCTCTTTGTGTTGCTGAGATGCCATGACAACGCCGCATTCTTTCACAACCGCAGGGACCAGTAAATGCTTCCAAGCCCATTCGAATGACCCCTGGGGATTCTGGTTGGGTAACAGGGAAGACACTGTATGGACCGGTTAAACACCCTTTTGGGGAAGTGAATGCTTTGACACTGTGACTGTTCTGCTTGGTGTGACACCATGCCAGCCCCTGCACACCCAAGCCAGGAACACCCTGTCGCTGTGCACCAGCGCTCACAAAGCTGGCCAGAGGCACAAGTGACAAAACCCTCCGAAAATCCTTCATGAAGCGTACCGAGATTAAAATTCCAGCCCTGAGAGGGGGCGTGGGGGGAATCAAATGCGGCCACATCCTAAAGGAAGAGGAAGAAGTCTTTACAAATGAGCAAAATTGCTTTAAGAACACGTTATTACACCGCTCAGTGTCTGTTGTTTCCTCACCCTCAGTCGATATCCGTGGGCTATCTCTTGCTGTGTGCTTAGATTGCAGTGTTTGGTTTGAAAGCTTTCTGGAGCAGGGAGTGCCCTTAGGTTTTGTGTTTGCACAGCGCAGTCCTGGTTTGTGATTACTGCTCCAAAGTGCTTCAGCACTGAGTCATAAATTAGTTAGTGTCTTAACGACCAGCAGTGTTTTGGTGGTCTGATGACTGGGGTATCAGAAGAGAATGACAAGGCACTCATGGTGCCATTAGAGAACGACGCTGTCAGGCTGTTACTCTTGATAACAGCACCCAAATGCAATGCCAATAAAGCTGCCACGCTGAAGATTTCCCCCACGCTGCAATCACAGCTCCCCCTTTCAGCAGCTGGCTCCTAGAGTACCATCAGTGATAAAAGTCTCCGGGTCATCAACAACTCATAGGAATTCATAGGAATATCGAGAGATTGCTCCAGAGGGAACTTGTTCTCTGACTGCCCCAACTGCAGGCACTGTATGTGATGTACAGATGCCCAAACACAAGCCACGTCCAGACAAGGTGCTTATTGAACCCAGAGGATTAGATTTGTACTTCCCGCGTCACTCAGGTGATAAAGCTCGCTGTAATGCCACAGCTCATCCACCTGCTTGCTTGAAAGCAACTTCTCCAAAAGGCGACGGCTGGTGATTTGAAGGATTCATTTGTTCCGAGGCTGGTACCTTGGTACAGTTCATTACCCTGCAGCAGGAACCCTCCTGCTACAACTCAGGGCACTGTGCCTAATTTGAGGTTGTTTAATTGATGTCTTTAATTTTCTGCCACTGCCCACTTCCGAAGCCCTGGAACAGCTCCCTTGAACCTGGTAGGATTTTCCTTTTAAGTCACCACCCTCTTGGCCTTCTGTTGGATAGAATGAATCCTCAGACTTCATAATCAAGTGGCTTTTCTGGAGACCTTGAACCACTCCTGGGGCCTCTCTCTGCTCCAATGCCCTTGGCAAATCGCAGAGGCCGTGCACTGGCACCATTTACACTGCAAAGTCCCGTCTCCATCAGAGCTGGAAGCTGCTGCGATGGGTCTCACCTAACTAGCCAGCTACACCTCTCCTTTCTGCAGTGAGGCTGAGCAGTCTCAGTACTGAGGGCGGCACCACGGGACCTGCAGGAACAGCCAGAGGCTGCTTGCCCGGGGGACAGAGCCAGCTCCATGTTAACAACGAGGCTTCCAGCAAGCTCCTGCCCTCCAGGAGCTGCACCTCACCGCTCCTCCTCGCCCTGCCTGGCTGGGAAGCCCTCGGCTCAGCCCCTCGCTGCTCCTGGAGCGCTGCCTGCTGCTGGCCACGTAATCCACTGCTGGGAAGCAGCTCCTCGAGCCCAGAACGGGCCGTGCCAGTCCTGCTACCTGAAACGCACAAAAGGCACCGGTCTAAACCCAGAGGCTTTTAGGTAACAGCACAAAAACAGCCGCCAGCAGAGCTCCGAGCTGCTGCCCCTGGATCCTCCCCGCTTTATTTTCCACCCGCTCGGCACGGCAGTGGGGCTCCCCGGCCCCCCGGCTCGAGCCCCGTGTGCCTCCTGCCCCGTTTGCACAAGGATTGCTCACACCCTGCGCTGCGGCTGCTGCTATGGGAACTGCTGCCCGTTGCCACGAGCTCCTGGACAAACAAGCACACCCAGCCCATGCAGGCGGCCTGCACGGATCCTGCCTGGGAAGGCATCAGCAAAAGCTCTCCGTGCCTGACGCATGGGGGAGGCATTCAAGCTATGGACTTTCTCCCCTCTCCAGCCTCCTTTCCATGCATTTAAAGCAGTTTTGTTTTTTTTTTTCCCCTCTCCCCCAAATTACAAGATCTGATGATTACAAGAAATCATGAAGGAATAACTATAAATATAGCTATAATTATGTATAATCATAATTACATGGACAATTTTTACATGAAAGTCAAGAGTCACTCCTGCAGCTAAAGCCTCGAGGAAAACAAACAAACAAACAAAAATACTGCAATTCTCAGAGCCAAGGTGAAACTGCCAGTCCTGGCCAATGCTGGGCTCTGCTTTTCTGGAAACGGTGTCTCAGAATAGAATGGAAAATCCAGGTTTTGTCCCCACAGAATGACACAGAGCAACATTTTGAGCCTGGCCTGGTGCATCTGTTGGTCGGTTCCAGCTGCTAGCAGCTGGTCTGATCCCACCTCTGCAGGTACACACACGGCACAGAGCGGGCACGCTGGGGCAGAGCAGAGTCCATCCATCTCAAGCAATACACGCTGGCCAGCACAAAAGCACAGGGTCATTATATCGCGGTCCTTCCTCTGGCCATGCTTCTTCAGCCTCCAGCCATCCATCAGCTGTTTAACTCTTCCCATGGAGGCTGCACCTCGACCAGCACGTTGAGCTGCTGGTGAGGGATGTTTCTCCCCGTTACCCCTGCTTGCTACAGCCTGTGGCAATGAGATTGCATGTGGTGTGAGATCTTCCCCTGTTCCTGTTTAATTAACTCAATTGCAAACTAACAGACGCCGTTCGGAGCGGGCATCAGCAGCACAGGTACCCTGCACTGCTACAGGAGGCTGCAGGCCTGATGCACGCCTCGGTTCAAGGATAACGCCATCGTAACCTGAGCAAGGAGATTGGAGCAGGGAAGGAGAGAAATGGTCCTGCACAGTCATCAGGAAGAAATGCTCTTATCAAAATTTCGCCTCATCTGACACAGATCGGGCAGAGTCAGCAGCACAACGCCGGCTTACACCGACTGATGCTCCGTCTCCACGGTCAGGAAGGATTAAGGACTGACTTCTCCCAAAATATGTAGCTCCCAACATGACAGCCATCCTCAATCAGCCTTGTTTGTACAGCCCTCGGCACAGCCTCATTAGGGACGACAACTGGGTGTCTTAATAGCTACCACAATACAAACAACCATCTTCACCCCGGTGACTACGCGGGAGCAAAGCTGCTCTGCAGCCTCTGGCCCCAATTACAAATTCCAAGATCTTTCGCAAAATCAAAGCTGTCCAAACAGATCTGTTGCCCAATACCAGCTCCTAAGGAAGAAAAACAACAAAGAACAACACGGAGCCGTACGCAGTGTTTTAGATAAACTGTCCTGCAGACAGGAAGTCCGTGGGAGAGGCAGGAATAAAGCCCATATTGCCTCCCTCCGCTCCCTGAGCACATAGCTACGCCTTAGCAGATGAGCGGCTGTCAATATTTATTTGAATCCTCGGCACGTTAGATCGCAAAAACCCCAGCAGATTTGGTGCAGGCTGCTCTCCTGCTACAGAGGTGGTTTGTTCCACCAGAGGCAGCTTCTCCTGGCCAAGCACTGGGGCCATCCTCTGCAGGGACGTTTCCCACGAGGACCTGCAGGCATTTTACGCACTCGGTGCACAAAAATGGAAGTTGCAGCCCAGCCTGCGTAAGCCCAAATGGTTTTGTGCAAGGCTGAGGAGCAGAAACAAGTCACCAAAGGGAAGGGGGTAGAGCCAGGGAGGGGTAGGATGTCCCCATGGATGAGTCACAGCTGAAAAACAAAGGTAAATAATATTCAAATGATTAATTCGTTATGAGTATTTTATTACAGCTATAATCATGAAGATGAAATGATAACCTTTGCCTCCAGAGGGGCCATTTCAGCTCTAAGGGGGAGGTAAGTGCTTTGTCCCAGGACTGTAAAACATTTTCTGTTTTCTTCCCTCCCCACGATCTGAGCTCCAGTACTTCCCAGCTGCCTGCTGCCATGCTGGCCCCGTGTTTTATCGCTGTATTTATACTTCGGCCAGCAAAAAGTCTAATGAAAACTTTCCAGCGCTTTTAACCCAAATATAACAAACCCGATGGCTTCAAATGAAAGCCAAAAAGGAAGGTGCAAAGCCCCTTTTCCTCCCGTCCTTTCCTAGCTAAGGGCCTGGTATCAGGTTTTACAGTAAGAGCAAAGGGCAAGACTGCAGCCTTGGACCTGCCGGGGAGCCAAGCCCTGGCTGCTGATGGCAGCAGAGGGTGTGGCAGGTCTGTGTCATGTATCGCCATAATCAATAAATTTTACATCTAATTATTGTTGTCATCGCTGGGTGATCTCACCCGAGGGAGCCTTTCCAGGTATGTGGGAGGGGAGGGATGATCAGCCCCAGCGGATCAGCCCGGTGGAGCTGGGGCTACCCAGGGCCATGCCGGCTGCTCGCAGAAACCTCCTCCAGCCCCAGCACCCAGCCGGGCTCCTCCCGACACCAACCCCAAAACCACCCCCCAGCCACCAGCTCAGCCTGGGGCAGGCTTCCACGTTACGTGAGGACAGCGAGGGAGGAGGGAGGTTTGGCAGAAATGGGAGAAAAGGCGAAACAGCAAAACAGCCCTGCTTGTGCTAGGACTGAGAGCAGCTCTCCGCGATGCTGAGGATGCTTTGTTCCTACACACGGCCCTTCACCTGCAGCAAGAGGCTTGAGCAGAGCTCTACCTCGCTTTTCTATAGAAAAGCTTTTTTCTATTTTTTTCTATTTTCTACATGAAAGCTTTTTAAGGGCCATACAAGGCAGGACCGAGCTCCCAGTTTACTGCATGCACCAGGCATGAATCAGTCGTGTAGAATTTGACCCCAGGAATTAAAATCAGGGTGAATCAGATCAGGTACCAGATTTAACAAGGATTACAGGCTTCCTCCTGGGCTTAGCACCGGCCTGAGCCTGACACACGCGTGCACGTGCCGATGCACGGGGCCTTTGCACGTGCACACACAGCCCCGCCGTACCACCCCGTAACTGCCCTCCAAAGCCAAGCCGGAGCGAGAGGAGCGGGCGATTCCTCTCTCTGCCTCAAGGTGCTGACTTGGGCCCGTGCCTGAGTGGCGTGCGTAGTACGAACCCGCTGAGCTACGCTACAGGGCACGCCATTTGGTGCCAAAGCTTCCCTTGCAGACATGTCGGGACAGCAAGCAGCTCCCGACCGCACGCTGAGCTGCGAAGAGGAAGGTCCAGGAGCTAGCTGGACCCGAAGGTAACACAGCACGAAAACCATGCACGCAGCAACTGCCCCTCTGCAGCCCAGCAAGCAGTGACCAGGAGCTGCCGTGCCCGCTGCCTCTGCCCATGCCGAGGAGCCTCGGGTTGCATCACTTACAACGCGTGCAGCACGACAACGCGCCCCGAGGAGAGCTGTGGAAAGGTGTGGGCACAGCTGGGTGACTTCTTTGCCTTCATTCCAGAAAGGTGTTGGTGGCACAAGGTGGGAAGTAAGGGAGAATGAGATGCAGTCAACGTAAGCAGCTGGAAAAAAGAGGTAAATACAGACCTACGGCCTGATGGTTTGGGCACGTGGCCTCTGAAAAGAGCAGGCACAAAGCAAGTGAGGGGCATGGAGGCACTGGAGAAGGCAGCTTAAGCAGCTCCCACCCAGTCTTCTGGGGGTCCCACATCTCCTTGTTCCCAGTCTGTGCTACCAAAGCTGCCTCACCAAGCAGTGACACTGTCCCCTTCTTTTCCCACCTGAGGACACAAGTAGCAGGAGCCCCAGTCCTCGCAGAAAGACAAGACACCCCCAAAACACCTTGCCTCATGTGACCTCAGAGTTTTTTTTTTTTTGCTTCCTTTACATTTCTGGACTCACTTCTGCAACGCTGATTTTAAGAGAGGAGCTGCTGCAGGCTGGGCTTGCTCCGATCATAGCCAACAATCCCCACCTTGGGGCAAAATTACAGGTTTCTGCAATTCCCAAGGCAGATGCCCACCTACCAAGCATCACCTTGATACTTCAGGTCTTTTCTCTCTCCACAGAGAGATCCCAGCGTGTTTTAGCCTTGCAACCTGCATGTTGCAAAACAGGTACACGGCTTCATAAATATCCATGCAACCTCATTAAGAGCTAAAGGCTCGCAGTACCCACTGAAACACAATGCATCATTATTTATGCTGCAAACCATGTGAGAATGACACACAATGCAGAAACAAAATGCCTAATTAAAAGTGACACAAGAGCACAGAGCCAGATTGTAATCGGAGTGGTGGATACTGGGTGCTGTCTAAAAGGAATGAAGTCATTTGCCCAAGTGTGGATTGAGAAACACTAAGCAGTAAATCCTCACACTCTGTCTCATTTATGCCTTTTTTACAAGCAGGGACAAGGAGAAAGGAAAAGCCATTTGCCAAAGTAACAGAACAGGTTAGTAGAAAGGAGCCAGGCTCCAACACAGCTCTAAATAAAGAGTGGGCTCTAAGAGCCCACTGGTTGGCACTGGGACCGGTGGCGATGGACAGCTGAGGACACCCAGAGATTCAGACTCTGGAACAGCCTTCAGCTGACAGAAAAAGCAGCGGTTTCTGAGATGAAACCATGTCCCTTTATTCTGGAGATGATGGGATGCAGTGGCCCAGGGCAGAGCCCTAGGCACGGACGGTATCACCCAGCCACTCTGCACAGCGGGGAGGGAAGAGGCTGCGGCACCGCAGCAGAAACGAGTGATGTCACCACCACTTAATTAGCCTGACTTTTTTTCCTTCTTCTTTCAAAACTTGACATTTCCTGGAAACTACATGAGCAAAAGTGCAGCAGATGGGTTGGAAACCTGAGCGCGAAGCAGATGTGGGCACGTCCTGTCCTGCCTTCCAAGCCCTTCTATAAATTCTTTGCAAGTGACGTCTGTTTTGGGGAAGTGATTTAGATGGCAGTTTGAGCTGCTCGATGTTGCACCCAGAAATCCGAGAGGAGGGGAGGGGGCAGCAGGCTGGAAGGAGGAAGGGGATGTGGATGGGTTTGGGCACGCACATAAAGGAACAAAAAGAGGAGGAAAGGATGAAAACGTAACACTAGAAGTTTGGATGGGTACGAAAAGAAAACAGAGGGAAAAAGCAAGGATGAAGCGGAGCTGGGGAAAGCGGGAGAGCAATCCCCAGGCAGCCCCCCCAGCAACATCCCCAAAGCCCCAGAGCTGGGGTGCAGCTCCCTCCCCAGCCGTGCTGTCCCCATCCAGCTTGGGTAAGGCAGCTGCAGCGCTTCCCTCGGTGCCCAGCACCGTCCCCCCAGGGCTGGGCAGCAGCAGACAAGGAAAGCAATGGCAAACCACACGTGGGCCCAAATTAGCACGCAGCCCTGTGGTCACTGGCATGTCCCCAGCTCTCCTGCCACAGCGCTGCTCTGGCCGTGCCTCCAGCCCAGGCCGGCACCTTCCCTTCTCCACCAGGCACCGCGGAGCCGGGCTGAGAAACAGCTGAACTAAGGCGTCTCTGCGATCAAAGCCCCTCGCCACAAACCCAGCTCTGCTGGCCTGCAGCCCCACGGCTGTCTCCAGAACCTGTCTCCAGCCTACGAGCAGGTAAATGCCTTCGCTATCACGGGATGAGCCAGCAGCCAATTTAACAAAAGCAATCAGGGGCTTTCTTCTGGTTCGTTTTTGGTTTTAAACCTGAAGCTTTGGGGACCAAACTTAGCTCTCTGGAACCAGGAACCTGCAGCTGCTCTGCCTTGTCCTACCTGTGGCCACGCTATCAGCCATTCCCCTGCGATGTGTCACTTGCCCCACCACACACAGCTCCCACTCCAGATGCTCCTCGCGTGCCTGACAAGGCTTAAACAAGTCCTGCTGACCCACTCATTACCTCCGTGGCTCTCTGCACCCCTTAGCCCTGTCTCTGTCTTGCTTAACCTTAATCATTCTGATTCCTTGGGGCAAATGCTGATTCGCCATTCATGCTTCATACGTTACCCATACTTAATAAACAGCAATTACTTATGGAATCTCAATATATAAATTATTTTACTAAGCATACATACATTGAGCCAATAGCCCTACAAGGTGCTTTGCCAGATGGCTGGGATAAATCTCCATGTACCAAGGGAAAGGTGACAAGGCTCCAGGTTTGTTTGCACAGAGGCTTAACCACCCACAAGTGACCCCGTGGTGGCTTCAGCTGCCCCGTGCCCACCCCCAGACCTCAACCTACCAAACAACCACACCGCAAGCTCGAAGCAATGCATTGCCTTGCTGCAAAAACATCTCCAAAATGGGAGACCCTCAGGTCACTCAGCATCTTTGGGTGGTAGCTCCTTCATCTGAAGGGATCAGGATCAAGCCAGATCAGGCTGCACAGACACGGGCAGGACACAGGCTGGAGGTGGCTGAACCCTTCATCACATTCTCCACCTCATCTTCATCACATCTCCACCCCTCCTGTTCACAGAATCACAGAATGGTTGTGGTTGGAAGGGACCTCTGAAGATCATCCGGCCCAACCCCCTTGCTTCAGATCCTTTTTTCAGCTTGTTTTGCTGGGCAGTCAACACGGCTGGCACCAAATCTCAAAGCCAGATTTTGGAGAACAGCCATTTCCAAATTGAACCAAATACCTGGCTGAGGAGGAGCATCGAGAACATCAGCAGGAAGAGAAAAAAACACCCTGACTCAGCACTGCCTCTCCCACAGGGCAGGGAAGACAGCAAGGGAGAGAAACACGCAGCGAGGCTTTGGCTGCACACCGTGTGAAGCAGCCCGCCCTTCTCCATCCCTGGAACAGGGTCACCGGTTTCCACGTTTAAGTGCGCCTAAAAGACCAAAGAGCAGCATCAATCTCAGGATCAGGTCGGGCTGTTGGAGCACTGCCGAGGAGTAATGCTCTCACTAGACTGAAATTAAGGTTCCCTAGGACCCAGCAGCAGCACTCTCTTCCCTAAAGGGGCAAGTTTGGGTCCCCATCTCACCCCACTGCCAAGCAGGTGGGACCACAGGAGCTTCAGCTTGGTGCCTAGAAAGGAGAGGTCAGAAAGCAAGATAATCCTCTCTTTGCAAGCTCTTCCCACATATCCTCACATCACCTGCCAGCAGATGACCACTTGCGCACACTTTCCTTAGAGGGTTACAGCAAATTATACCCGTCCTCCTGGAAGGAGGCAGAGCTTTGAAAAACCTTGCTCATCTCAGAGCAGAGAGGCCCCATTGCTACCCCTGGAAAATAGCTTTCCATCCCGCCTTTCCCAAGCATGAAAGGGAGCTTTAATCCTCAGCCATCTTCCTCCAGCATCTTTCCATGGCAGAGCGATCCTGCTTCCCTCCCCAGCACCTGAGCAGCACCTAGCAGAGAGAACACGGGATATAGTAAGTGATCCTATACAGGAACCAGGACTCCAAAACCAGAATGTTACAACTAGATCTGGACAAACGTTTGTTCTTGTTTTAAACCCTGACATTCTGCACTGCGCGATGCTATTTCAGCCAGACTGGATGTTCTTACAGGCTGGAGCCAGTGTTAGAAGTTTCACTTCAAGGAAAAGATAATGGGGAGACAAAGGATCGATGCTTGCAGGAGAAAGGAGTGGGGACTGATGCTCAGGGAGATGTGGTTGCCAACGCAGTGACCAGCAGCGCTTTCTCTGCAGCAGCACTCCCTGGGATATTGCAAAACACCATCGTGCTAGCACCCAGCCTAGCTCCGTGCAGAACACAGCTCGCAGCTGCTATTAAATTGAACTAGCTTAATTTCACCTCTATCTCCTTCCCTTGGAGGGATCATTCCTAGGGAGCCATCACAACTGCCCTCGGTACAAGATGAAGCAAAAAACCTGCCACGTGGCCCCGTGACCTGATGCTAATCAGCAACACTGATGTGCCTGCAACCACAAAGCCACAAACGAGCAGCCCACGATGAGATAATCTCACCTCACCTTGCGAGAGCCATGAGCTTTGTCATCTCTCAACCATATATTTTGATTTAATCCTCAAAATTAAGCATCGGGATTAAGCTGGAAAATCTGACACTGATCCATTGAGCGAGGGACTCTGTATTCAGATGGATTATCACAGGAAACACGTGAGGCAAGATGGATGTGCCATTGGGAAAGCACGCTGTTCTTGGCAAAACACTGAAACTACACTTGAAGAAAAGGATAACCCCACCAGAATGGGTCAGCTTCCCTGGGAAGCTCTTTTAAAGACAGAAACCCCTACTATCATCAGACACATTTCTTATTGGAGCAGGTCTGTGACAGACCCAAGTTTTCTCCCACTTCATTCAGCAGGGAAATTCCCAGCTTGCCTTCCAACGTGGGGCAGAAGCAGTCCATAAAAAACAGCAGCTTTCCCACAAAATGGAAATTGCAGATTTGGGGCAGAGAAGACCATCCCCTTTCCTGAGAACGCTGCAATGCTAATCAAGCAAAGGAGGCAGAAGTGGGTGTTCTTCTGTCCTGCTTTTTCACATGAGAAACTGAGCTAAAGCAGGAAAACGCTTTCAAGAGAGCCGTGTCCAACGTTGGTTTATGCCTAGGTCCAAACAAGTATTTAAGGGCGTGCCACCTCAGCAGGCTAGAATTTATTAAAAGACAGTGGTTTTTGGTGTCTCCAAAGTTAGCTTTTACACAGCTTTCGGGGAGGGGAAAGGCAGGTGTCAAAGAGGGACAGGGGCACTTCTGAGATCCAGCTTGGTGGTTCTGAAGGCCCCTGTTGCTGCCAGGCCAGCTGACCAAATGACCTCAAGGACTCTTGGCCCACCCAAGGGGTCTCCAGACCAGACCTAACACCCCTCAAACACTCAGACCATCAGAGGCTTGCGTGATGCACCTGCGTGGTCAACGGAAGACCATGAGCAAGTCTAATTATGACGAGCTTGAGACACGTTTCCAAACTCCTACCCTGAGCAAATTCTGACTCCTGCTTTACAATTTCCTCAGCCAAACACTCCCCACTCCCAAAAAAATCACAATCCCTTTGGCTGGAGACCAGCCATGGGCTGAACCCAGGCTCCGTGCGCCAAGCACGACGGCAGCAGCCAGGCTCAGAGCCGTCCTCCCCAAGCCTGCAGCAGCCCAGCTCCTTTGGCTGCTTTCTTCACCATTTAAGGATGAGGAAAGCAGCCGCTTGGGGCCCGGCGAATTACCTGTGAGTGATTTGTTTTTGCTGCGAGTGCCTATGCCCTCACCACACAAACAAGCTCCTGAAGAAAGGAGGGTACAGAGAGAGGAGGAAAAAAAAAAAAAAAAAAAAAAAAAAAGAGAGAAGCCAACAGGTTGATCTGGATTACATCAACGGTTACACCCTCCTCCGTTTAATGAACATAGGAGAACAGGTGCTTGTAATTTATTAGCCAACCCACGAGCTGAGGAGACAGGAATTAGCCGACCAAGCTCCTCAGCGTGCCACTACTCTCCTTCCCTTTGAGGCAGCAGCAGCAAGAAAACTTCATCTCTTTTTTTTTTTTTTCTCCCTTCCCTCCCTTCTCCTCCCCTAGAGCTGCAGAGCCACAAGCTGAGCATGACTAACCCTTGCAAAGCCTTCACTAGTGGCTCCCTCTCCTCCTGGGAGGTGTCAGGGAAGATGAGCAGAGGAAAAGCAGCCAGCACGTCCCCAGATCGCCTGGGCCGCTGCAGCCCCAACGGCGTGGCCAGCAATGGCTACAGCTCCCTCAGCCTCCACGGGGATGGCGGATACCAGAGCTCCTCTTACTTCTCCATCGACGGGAGGCTCCTGGCTCCCGTGCACCTTGATATCAACACCGACTTCCAAGCCATGCGGCAGCAGGAGACGGAGGACATCAAGCTGCTCAACAACCAGTTTGTGACCCTAATCGAGAAGGTAAGGCGAGCTGCTGAGGACCACGACGCAGTGTGGGGATGAGGAGGGTGGCGGGGAAGCAAACGCTAACCAGTCTGGCAGGGGACTTCTGGAGGCCTTCAGCTAACCACTGCCAGGCTCTGAATATCAGGCTAATTACCCAATTAGTTATTCCTTCGGTGCTATCTCTTTTGACAAGGGCTAGCATCATCCCTAGGTAAAGCTGGGCCACATCTGTGGTCAGCAGCAGCGGGTGGCCTGCGTGTCTCCTTCACTGTGCCTGTCACCCCCTGGGTGACCTCTGCCGTCAGGGACCTGGCCCTCCCTGAGCACAGCAGGGTGGTGGAGGCACGGTGCCGGACAGAGCAGGCCTTGGGCTCCTGTGGTGGACAAACAGCCACGAGCAGTGACGCTGCCTGAGGTGGCCGCTCCAATTCTTCTCTGGCTGCTGAAAGACAGCTGGAAATTCACCCCTGGAGGTGCAGAGCGGGCAAGGGAGACCCCCCCTAACACCTCCCTCCTCTGTGGTTTTTACCGTGAGGGGTTGCACGCTCAGCCAAGAAAGTGTCGCTTTCATCTCTTAAGATCCATGAGAAGGCAGAAGATTTTCTCAAAGGAAAACAACTCATCCAGCCGAGGCAGGTTTCTGCAAAGCCCTGGTGCTCTGTAAACAGATGGTAATCTCCTAGGAGGATTGCTTCACTGCAGTCTACAATACAGGCTCTCAATGCCAAGCTACTACAGCTTGGGATTTTATTTATTTATTATTATTTTCTTTAAGTCTACCTCTAAGAGGACCTGAGTTCACACTGGGAAGGAGGAGGGCGGGGGGGACCATCTCCCATAGCATCTATCCCAACCGAATAGTTGTGTACCCACCACACCCACATGTGCAAACAGGCAGGTGGTGGTGCCAGGGGGCTGACCCTGCATGGAGGAGCAAGGCAGCCTCCGCGTCTGTGCTTTTCTAAGCACTGATTTTGGCAATGCAAAGCTGGAAAACAACTGCTTTGGAAATCACCTGGATAGGTTTTGTTGCATGTGCTGCTGACCTGGTCCTCTGACTATCCAGAACAAGAGGGATGCGTGCACATACAGCCAGCCCTGCGCAGAAACCAGACCACAGGAGAAAGGATGGGAGCAGGGGAGATGGGGCAAGACCACACAGTGACAATACGTACGTAAGCCAGACCACAGGCACCAGCCTGTTCCGTGCAAACAGAGATGGAAGAAGTGACAGAGGCTCCAGATTTCACGATAAGCCCAACCTGGTGGCCTGCCGATAAGCATGGGCCTGATGGACAGAAGATACAAATACTCCACCTTAGTTAGGCGGCTTTGTCTTCAGCACTTGCAGCTTCTGCATTTAGCTTTGAAGGCTGCAGCTTCAAGTGGCACGTAAGTGGTAAACTTCAACCATCTGCCTCGGGCTCTCATTCCAGAAGAAAGTAATGACACTTCCTTGTCACAGAGAACTTGTCTTTTTAATCGGGAATTCAGATGGTCTCAAGCCTGAGCGGCTAATTCCTCAGGTAATTGACAACAATAACTTTAGGAGCTTGCTGCTGATGGGCTTCCAGCAGGCTGTTCCAGATCTGCTAGTATTTCCTTTCCATTTGCTCCAGATATGTCCAGGTGAAAGACAATGAACAGCCGAGGAACTACGTCCCTGTTTGAGGCCCTGCCTTTGCCTTGAGCAGCTCAGGTGCAGAGGCCTTCAAGGACTACGCTTTGGTCACTTCTGTGTTCAGTCATGGTCTTCCCAGGATATGAGGCCAGATTTGGGTGATTATTCTGCTGCAAAGCTCACATTAAACGACTTTGCAGGAAAGGATGCTGTATGAGAAGCCAAGATGAAAGCAGTTCAGCCCAGCGGATGGGTATGGCTTGAGAACAGGAAAGAAATTGAGAAGTTAAGGGGGAAAAAGAGCAACAAACCATTAGGAGCAAGGTCAGGAACTGAGACCTGATGTGAGGGTCAGTGAGAGACTTAGAACAGCAGCCAATGCAACCATTTACTATTCTAGTAGCAAATGGGGAAGCTGCCTTAATATGAGAAGTTGTTCTCCACAGCCAGTCCCGCAGGTTGATCCCAGCCCTGCTGACCACAGTCTTCTGAGGGATGCCCTATTGCACTCCCTAAGATGCCTCAGATGGAGAGAACAAATGGCCCAATTGTTGACAGGTAGCCCCAGAGGCCACTTCCTCATGCCACCTGTAATGCCCCTTTCTGGCTCCGCCACAGCATCACCCTGCAGGTACGCAGCCTCACGCATGCACGCAGAATGTGACACTGGTTTAGAGCCAGGACAGAGCAGACAGTCACCAGACTGGACGACCGACTTGATGTCTACAGACATGTACTATGTTATCAGGAAAAAAAGGATTAGGTCTCTAACAGCGAGACCTGGCAGATCTTAAAGCTCCTACCCCTTCTGCTAATAACAGACTGCAAACATCTGAGAACTGCTTTGCTTGGCTGCAGTACGCTCCCACTTCTCTCTCTGCCCAGATAAGCAGCTCTTTGGGAAAGATGCTGTCTCTCACCGTGTGCATCTGTGAAGTGCTCAGCAGCAGGGAACTGTCTCTTCAGTTCACTGATGCTGCTTGTGGCCACAAGAAGTTACACAGCCTCCTGCACTCCACTGCTCTCGCCACGTAAGGCATCGCTGAAGCTGTACCTTCTTTGCAGCGCAGATGCACTTATCTCAGCATTGCATCATCTCCATGACAGAAGGTTTCTGGAGGCAACTGACAGCTCAGAAATCACCAGCCAAAATGCAACTGAAGGAGTTTGGTTTTGTTCACAGAGCAATGCGACAGAGAAGTACCAATTAAATAATTAATTAAAGCTAGTCAAGAGCTTTGAAGATGAACACTGAGCATTACTGTCCAGATTGTGAGTATTAGGAAAGAAGAGTGCCAGATTTGAATAGTGGGTGGATGAGAATGCAATGTATCCTCTCTCAAGCAGACAGGCACACAGAGACCTCACATGGAGCCTAATTATTCACTCACTCTCTAGAGTTCCCATAGTTCTTCTCTGTGCTGCTTTGCAATACAACCCAGGACTCTGATTCATCACTCAGGCTTTGCCATGGTGTAATCCTACAGATCTGAAAGGAGTTATCTTTTCTGATGTTTTGAGTTTGTGCCACTCTGAGGCAGTAAAATCAGAATCCCATTACACAACACTTCTATGCATGATCAGTAGTGGATTTTCAGATTTTATTTCATACTTTCGGAGGTAAAGGGGACTAGCACTGAACAATTGTTATTTTTCAGCGACTTAATAAGAGATGCTCTTTCACTTTCCTATCAAGAAATTAAGCAGCATGTAATGTGTAAAACCTCTGCATGTCCCAGGTCTGTTCTTTAGGGGGTTTCTCCTTCTTACCTGGAGATCTCAGTTAGGTCCAGCAGCTACTCCAGAGGTCTCCAGACCAGAAGCACTCGGTCAGTTTTGCTATCAGCTGTTGGTGTTGCTGAAGGCTCTGAAATTTCTTCGGCAGGTCAAGTGCCTAGAGCAACAGAACAAGATCCTGACGACACGGTGGAATTTCCTGAAGGACCAAGACAACTCCCACTCCGAATCAGACATGAAGGCCATCTACGATCAGTACATGAGCAAAATGAATCAAGAGATGAAGGCACTCAACTATGAGCAGGAAAATCTTGAGTTGGAGCTGACAAAGGTCCTGAGCACCATGGATAACTTTCGAAGCAAGTAGGTATATCCTGGTATATCCTTGGATGTGCAAGGGGGAACGGGTTTGCAAGGTACGGGTTAAGCTGCATGGACAAGGAGTAGCGTGGCAGTGATTCAACACAGCCAGCCAGTTATTCCGAGGAACAAACAGAACTGTGCATTTGAGATTCCTAGCCTCTTCCTAACTAGAGATGGAAGTAACCCATAGAAAGCAAATCATCAGGGCATCTGAGAAAGGCCTCAGACCAGAGTACATCTCTGGGCAACAATATTACCAGGAATGACAGCCAATAAAACAAAGAATTATTTATTCTCCACGCTGTTATCACAAGCCAATACTTCCTCCCCAAACTGTTTTATGGACTAGACTACTTAGCATTAACAAACACCCCCTCTTTTCCCTATTCTCCCCACAAAATTTAAAGCAAAATTCTGCTTTGACCAAGGAGTCAAATTCTTACCCAGAAAACCTCTGGACAGAAAATAGGAAGGCAGCTGGAAGTTTAAGAGAGGGCCAGCTGCAGAGTGCTTATCGCTGCTTTTGTCAAGAGCTTCGAGATCTTCTGATAAGAAGATTTGAGATGCTCCGTGGCTCATTTAAGAAGACAATGCTCTCCTTATTATCGGTGTCATTTGCATACCGCACAGATGAATCCACAATTAGATACTTTCCCTTACAGTTACACCCAGCTGCCTACACAAGCTCTCTGGAGCCTTCCGTGCTGATTTGTAGCGACGACCCACCTGTGGGCACTGTCAAAACAGAACAACAATGCTAAGGGCCTACCCCTCCGCTGGCACTGATAGACATCGCTGTAATAATAGCCCAAACCTGTTCCTGATGAACAAAGCGATGCATAAATAATAACAGTGCCCTTCTCCAGAGTTTAGCCCAAGGATCTTAAAGCTCCCTGCAGACCTTGATTAAACCAGCTGCTCAACGTGTCTGCAAATTAGGGGAAGGATTGATACCTCCGCTTTACGGACGGGGTAACGGGGAGACAGCAGCTGCATGGGGCGAGCTGGTGGCAGAGCAGGAAGAGGAGCTAAGAGGTTGGCTCTTGACCTTATGCTGAAATCATTATGCTCAGCATCTTTCCAGAACTGATGCACTTACGTACAGATGCCTACAAATCCCCGAGTTCCTCGTGGTGGGTGCCTGTACTTCATTTGGATGCTGGTTTCACTAACAGACTTGGAATCACTGCTGCTTGCTTTGCTGACAGGTAGCCACCCTGAACTTGGATTTAAGCCATAAGAGGGATTGTGCCATTTAAATGCTTTAGGAAAGGGAATAAGACCTCAAGACATCTCTGGGGGCACTTGTTCCTCCTTGTACATCCCCTGGGAAGAAAAGGCTCTGTGGCCGTGCTGTTACAAGAGATACTCCTTGTTTTATTCTGTGACAGTCAGGAAAACCCAGATAGGAAAACAGTCAGGCTGGTAGAGAAACATCAGATCAGTCACACGTATCTGCTCTCACAGCTTGTACCCTCATTTGTTCTCAGTAATTACCTCATTAATTGCCCATGTCTGGCAATTTATTTTTATGAATTTAAATGAATGTCTGCATTTATTTCTCAGCCCAGTTTCTTAGGGATAAAGGTGCTTAGGCAAACTGGTTGGCTGTGTGTTTCCCTCCTTATTTCTGATCTTGGACAGTTTCAACCTAGTTGGACAAACGGGTAGACAAGACAGATATGCTATACTGCTAGAAATTCAAAGCCCATGACCAGCTAGAGGAACAGGACCACCCCCCGACCCAACACACACAGGGGGTAAGGACATAGCATGTAAACCTGCACGGGATCAGACAGCAGGGAATCCACACCGGGCACCAGTTTATGAGCAGTTTATTTGAGCAGTTTATTATGAGCAGGCACAACTATTGGTCTTGGGAAAAGTTCCCGCTTTGTGGGACTACGCAGCCACAGGAAAACAGCCTTCGGAAATGACACTGCTCCTCCGAGCACTCTTCCTTCACTTACAGAGCCCTCCCACTCCGCTTTCTATTTGTGAGCTGCAAGGCACAAGCCCTGCCAGGGTGGCCTAAGCAGCAAATAAGCAAAACCCACCCTGTCATTGGGTGCTGCTAACCCCCGAAGCCAGCGCCAGTGGATTTCTGCGACAGTGACAATCCGCTGAGCTGCTCCCGGCCACTGGTGATTCACGGGGAGAGAAGTGCTGCTTCTGCTGAGCTTTCTCCAGGCAGCAATCCAACCCCGTCCTAACCCACACTGGCTCTGTTGAATCCTGCAAGACAACTGCCTCAGCCCAGTTGTTTTTCTGGAGCGAATGGTCTACTTAAACCATGCAAATTTTGGAGGCTTCCAGCTCTTGCAGAGGTTTCTTTTCCCAAGGGAAATATTTTTGGGGAAGCAAAAGGTAGTAACTCCACTAGCAATTTTAATTGGGCATCTGCTCGTCCCTGCTGTGGCACTCCAGACATAGCCATGCACGCAGTGGTGCCCAGGCAGGCTGCTGCCCAAGAGATCCTAAGTGAATCTGCCTGTCAGTGCTCCTTGGGAAGGCCTTGATTTGTCTGTCTTTCCTGTTAAGGGATTGCTTTCCAGAAGACACACAGGAGACTTAGCTAGCTGGGATGTTTTCACCTTCTCCAGCTTCCTTAGGGTAACATTCACCAGCGTCAATTTTCCGTCGTCACTGTTCCAAAGTGAGAGGATGGAGAAGGGACAAAGGAATAAATCGAAGGCTGACACAGGGTCTCAAACCCTGCTTCTTAAGGAAATCAAGCTAAAAATCAAATACCAAAACATCCTCGAGTAGGACTGCCCAGGGGTGAAGCCTTTGCTTCAGCTCCCCACGCGTGATTTGCACATGCAAAGAGCCATTTGAATGAGAAGGCAGGGAATTTTTGCATGTGCCGAGCAACTCTGGGGTGGGACTAGGAGAACACTGCAGGAAAATACGGGGTTGCCAGCCTTTGGAGGGGCCATTACTGAGACCCAGGGATTATGACAGTCAAGCCTTCCCCCTGGAGATTGGTCAGCCAACGTACCTCTGCCTTTGCAGCTGGTTTTCAGTGGTTCCCTCCCCCCTTTCCTTGCTCCACAAGAGAGACTGACTTAATTCCATGCCACCAGGCTCAGATCTATCCCACCACTGTATCTTCACCCTAAGGTAGTCTTGGAGGTGTGTCCAGAGAGGAACGTAGCCTGCCTGAAATGCAGTTCAGCTCTGATTTTGCTTCACTGATTATGGAAGGAGCCCAAGGCGACCAGACGCCTGTCTCAAGTGCGGCTTAAGTGCATGAAGTGAGATAGGATGGATTTGTGCCTTAATGCATGATTGCTTGAGGATTACCTTTAAGGAGATAAATGCTGTAATGTGTTTGTGGAAGGCTCCATCCCCATGTGAGTCACCTCCCGGCCGCCACGTCCCTCCGGAGCCGTGCGGTGAGCATGTTTGGCTTGCTTGGCCTGCTCCCTTGCAGGCAGGAGCGTTGTTTGTTCCACACGCAGGATTATGTCAGCGCCCGGCAATGTGCGAAGCTGCTTCAGCAGGCTGGGACAGACTGGGATTGGGCTGAGATGCCATGAGGATGAAGGAAGAGTGGCAGGCTGTAATTAAGCTCGGTACATAGTTACTGGCAGCATGGCTAACATTCCAGCTGAAGAGCAGAAAAACCAGACAGGTAAATCTTGTTAGCCACGCTGCCTGGCCCTATAAAAACAGGCAAGGAAAGGGTGAGTTTAACACCATGGGGATACAAAAGGGGAGCCTTAGAAGTGCCCAACTGTAGAGCCTGTGACAATCGGATCCCTCCTGTGCCCTCGCTATCTCCTCTGTGGAGGAAGCAATGGCTCCAGGGAACTGTTTTCAATATTCCAGGTCAGCTCCCAGGCACGACTTACCCCCTTGCCCTGCAAAGCAGTCCCCTGTGCTGCATTCCCAATGCTTTTTCCTCTTTCTGGTAAAAGTTTGTTCAGCAGCAGAGCAGAGCTTGTAGCCAGAGTGATGATGCACCCGACCGTCAAACAACAGAATGTGGCTGTCATTCCGGATTTTATTATCACTCCTCTGCTAGGAAATACCATTTTACCTCATTTGCAAAGATCTTAGCCCTCCAATTTGGTGACATCTGCAAGTAGCACTCAAAGGCTTAATTCCCAGCCTGGAAACGCTATGAGCACATTAGGGCAAGAGGAGCCTGAGGTGTCCTGGAAGCGCAGGGAAGCCAGGGCCTCCCTGGGAGCACGGCCTGCTCCGGTCTCAGCAGAACAGCCAACACGCCCCTAGTGTGTCCTGCAGCACAGCGGGAGATACCAGACACCCATCACAGAATGCTTCTGGCCTCATGCACGGCAAACAAGCCACCTACTGCTGGTCACAGATCAGGCCCAAAAGAGACCCTGCGGTTTCCTGCTTAGATTGCTGCTCTCAGCAGCATCGGGGCAAGCCACACACTTGCCACAAGAGCCAACAAGGACTGGTGTGTTCCTTAAACTAGCCTCTCGTGCCTGGTGCCAGCCTTCAGGAAATGCGTTTGCCCCAGACTAAGTCTTTGCCATCCTGGTCCTGCCATATCAAACCCGTTTTTAAACACCTGCAGGGTTGGTTCCCTTGCTGGATATTTAGCCATTAGGACTCCACCCTGTCCCGTACGGTTTTTGTTACCTTCTGGTCTGTGGGCACTGTTTTCCATGAATTGCTTTGTCAGGTCTTCTGTTTCTTCACTAATCATGCTTACACTTAAGATAAGTTCTGATGCCAGTCCCGTTTTCTCTGATTTTACACAAGCAAAGCTTTCTCCCTCGAGAAGCCTCTCAGATTCTGAAGACTAAATGCTGAGGATACCTGAAAGAAACAGAAGAGAAAGGCTTAGGGTAAAAATCTGGGACTCTTTGGGCATGCAACTGGCTTTCACAGAGAACAGCTCATCACACCTCACTTTGCAGTGCCTGCTCTCTCTCTGTGGCAAATGTGAGGTAACCTGAAGTTGCTTAGCCCTCAAATTAAATCAGAGTTAAAGCTACCTCCTCTTACTCTTTTTTTTTTTTTTTTTCAGTCTGAAAGTGCTAATGGTGTTAATCTAGAGTAGCTGGCATGTGGCAGCTTGTAACCCTCTCTCTTGTCCAGATGCCCATTCCTAAGAGGTTTCTCTCCTGCTGTTATTTAGGGGCAGAGGACGTCAAGTAGGTGGGATATCATAGTAAAAGCAGAAAGCCTGGATGTCAATGTCTGGGGGGCCAGCAAGACAATGTTAAGCAACCTAGAGACTCATGTGCAATTTCTGACAACTTTTTTCCACTCTCTTTAGATACGAGGATGAAATTCGCCTCTGTAGTGGCATGGAATACACCTTCATGGAGCTCAAAAAGGTCAGTGGCATGGGGAGCTTTTCATCTACATGGTCTCTACACCAGCCAGCCAGGAGCATAAGAGCCCTTGTACCACTGAGGTTTGACGGGGTAATAAGGTCTTGAAGAAGACAGCGGAGTGGTGAACATGGTCACAATTTCAATAGAAGTATAAGCAAGTCTGGGCTGCTTGTGGTTACAGAAGAGCCCCGTGGCTCTTGGCAGAAGCACCGGGGGGTCAGCCTGAGCCTGTGTCCAGCCACACCACGATTGCCCTGGCCAGACCTGGCCTGGAGAGCTCTGTACCCCAGACCCCCCGAGACAACACCTCTGTTCCCTGGCACGTTTCCTCACAGAATGACAGCATGGGTTGGAAAAAGCTGGAAATTGATAAAAGTGTTTGCTTTTGCTACCTGTTGCGTGGCCACACCCTGCTTAAACATCCCGTCCCAGAGGTAGCTGCATTTGAATATCAGCGCAAATGGAAGGCTTTGTGCGCAGTCTTTACATTAAAGAAAAAAATCCAAGGTGCAGGAATGCAGGATATTATTAGACAGAGGAAATGTTCTCCGCAAATTATCATTATGGCTAATTGCATGTTTTCCCTGACACAGTCATCAGCCAGTAAGGGCAGTTCTGGCAACTTCTGTGGACAGCATCAGTTTTCAATAACCCCTGCTTTTTGTGGTGAACAAAAGATGAGTGGGTACGGACCAGCCCTGCCTGCTTCCTTCTCCACCCTACCTATTTGAAACTTCTACCAAAGCTCTCACCCAAAAAAACAAAAAACAGAACAAAAAAAAACAAAACCTGCAGAGCTGAAGTCTCCACAAAAAGCCTCCCTGCCTGTACAGCATGAGAGCAATTTCACAAGCACCAGGCAATAAACAGCAAGCAACACTTGCTGGGGGCATGGGGGCAACAGAAAAGACTTCTTACTACGACCCAAAGACAAACTATTCATTAATTCACTTCAAACAAACTATTCATTAATACACTTTCCACCTCCTGCAGGATTTAGACGCGAGTACCTTGCACAGAACTGAGCTGGAGGTAAAACTCAATGGGCTTCAGGAGCTGATGAATTTGAAGAAAACCATCTACGAACAGGTAAAAACGCAATCGAGAGAGCAGCCCTGGCACATGTGCAAGCTTCTGTGAAAAAAAAAAAAAAAAAAAGCCTTTTTGAGGACATTCCCAATACAGAGAGGTCATTGTTCCCAGTTTGCACCAAAATGAGCGCTTGCCTGGTAGAGTTGCAGCCAACTACTAGATAAAGGGCATAAAGCAGCATCTATCAGCTAATCCCCTTCCCTTAAGGGAGCCAGCTCCATAAGAAGTTTGATCAGGACATTCCTTCTGCCCCACAGCTCTGGGAGCAGCAGCCCTCCATCAGTCCCAAACCCCCACCTAACCCCTCGCTGGCTGTGTTTAGCCTCAGCTCCTAACCCCTGCTGCCAGAGTTTGCCTCCAGACCTGGGGCAGGTGCTGAGTGAGCCGAGTGTTATTTTCTTCGGATCCAGAGGAAAGGCTCACAGCAAAACAGGACAAGCCACTGTGAACCTGGAAGAGGTGCTGAACGCTGTCGTAACCCAACCCAACGTGCTCCGTTCCCACTGGAAGGAGTATGCAGTCGGATGTGATTTCACCACGGGGGGAAGGATGCAGCGTCTGCAGGCCTTTGAACAAACCCAAAGGGCGCAGTGTGCCTGCATCTGCTAAAATGGTGATGTGATTTCAGGCACTTACTCAGAGCCTGTAAAATGCTACCGAGCAGGCTCAGCAGTGTTTGGGGAATACTAATGATTTGTCTGAATTCCACCAATACAAACAATTAAAATGCTTGACAGAGGAATGTCATTACCCTTTGTGGGGAAACTGAGGCACAGAGAAGCAGAATGCCCTGCATAATGCCAGAAATACATCAGAACTCACGGCCTGCCTGCA
This sequence comes from Aythya marila, assembly GCF_965140915.1. Classification (NCBI taxonomy): domain Eukaryota; kingdom Metazoa; phylum Chordata; class Aves; order Anseriformes; family Anatidae; genus Aythya; species Aythya marila. Next base: position 214,878 of record NW_028136875.1, on the reverse strand, counting down.
TCCAGCCGTGAGGCCTTACTTCTCTAAAATTACTCCTGTTGCAAGGCAATTACAGGGGTAGTCAGAAATCAGATCCTGCTCTGAATCCACGTTCAACACCCCACCCGGGAGGCTGCTGCCTTCCTTTTGAGCTGCTTTCTCTTAGGTCCCACACTGTTGCCCTCAGCAGCAGTCTATATTTCTTTTACAACTCACCCTTTATGCACAGAAATTACCCTCCACCTCTCTTTCTCTGCTTGCTCCTCTCCACAGCTGGTTTTCAGGTTAGTCATTTTCTCACCCATGCCTGTTGCTCTGACTGACATCAATGTACAGGCACATGCACCCAGCGGAGAGGTAAACGTGGGTGGTTAACTGCTTGACATCTTTGCTCACAGTATGTTAGCATGAATCAGATGAAATCCCCAGCCTTGATCCTCATTAATAAATCTCTACTTTGGGGGTGGGTTTTTGTTTGGTTTGGGTTTCGTTTTTTTGTTGGCAGAGGATGCTCAAGTCCTTGCAATACACATGCATCTTCTCATATAGCCATTAAAGTGCTCAAAGGTTAACAAAGAAGCTCAAAGACTGAACAACAGTAAGGAAAAAAATGCACTGATAATCCTGTTTCCTGTACGAGTGGTGGGGTACTTCTCCATTATTCATGAATCTCCACATCAGGGCACCCTTTGTTTCCCCAGTCAGAGGCAGACAAGGCAAACAAGGTATACAGATGCTCCTCTAAGAGATTAGAGGCTGCTGCACAAAAGGGCAGAACAAAAACATCAAGATGAAAGCTAAGAGATGGGGAGAGATGTACCAGGTCTCTTTCACACTGGTGTAAATAAGAAGCTACAGAGATGCTGATAAGAGGGAACCCTTGCAGGAGCAGACCGAGGCTGGGGGGAGCTGCCAAGTGAAGGTGCACGCCATCTGCTTGGCAGCGAGGCAGCAAGCCCTGTCTTGTCTGCACACAAACCACCCAGGAGCGCAGTTTACAGGCATGGATTAAGGATCCTTTTTAGGTTCACTGAGGGGAGTCTGCATACATCGTTTGAATTCTTTTCCGTAGAGCTGTGACAGAGTCAGCCATCCAGAGCAAATACCCCAGTCAGTGATACCATAGCTTGTGTGCCTGTTTCTGACTCCCCAGGGCTGGCATGAGTTTCTCCAGCACATGAGAGCAGCTCTGGGGAGCAAAACAGGTCTGCTGCTGATAGAGGTGTTCAGAGAAGGGGCCTCTTTCTCCCTTCTCTTATTAGAGAACACTTGCTGTATTCTCTTACAGCAAGTAGTTTTGTTGACTACTTGATATCTCAGTCCTGTTCTCTCTTTGCCATTCAGGAACTCGAGGAGCTGCTGACAGAAATTAAGGACATCTCTGTTGTTCTGGGAATTGACAATACATGCAAGCTCGATCTGAGCAGAATTGTGGAAGAAGTAAGGGCTCAGTATGAAGCCCTGGCTCTTCGGAGCTGGGAGGAGGCTGAAACACTTACCAGGAGAAAGGTATTTGTCTCCTTATCTGATTGATACTGGGGAGAGGCAGGGAAAGAAGAAGGGAGATCAGCCTAGAAACTACAGGAATCAGCAAGATGTGGAGGGACAGAGCACTAACCCAGATCAGCTCCTCCTAATTCACGTGTAAATTAGGAGCTGAGTTTCATTGCCCAAGACTCTCCACACCGTCAGTGGAGAAAGGCAAGGACATCTCCCAGTGGCAACGCGGCCCACCTAAGATACAGCAAATGATCTTCCACTGGTGCCCCCTCCAAACAGAGGGAGCAAGAACACGGTTAGCAACAACAGGGTGCTCTGTGCCTGGCGCAGCTACAGCCAGAAGACAATACGAGAATGAGCCCTAAATCCTTCCACACCCCTGCTATTTTTCCCCAGTTAGGTGTTTCTCCCCAGGGGCAGTGAGAATCCTCCCAGATTCCTTTGCTACAGCAGAGGAAGAACAAATAACCCACTCTTCCATCTCCCCTGCAGCTGAACGAAGGCAACACCCAGTCGGCCACCTATGGAGGTCACCTCCTTGACAGCCGACGGGAGATTGCAGACCTAAACATCCAAATCCAGAAGCTGAGGTCCTGCATCGTGTCCCAGAAGAGCCAGGTGTGTCCTGGGGTGGGTGACAAAGCTCTAATCTGCAGGTCTGAAACTACAGCACACCTAACGCCTCCACCACCTTCCTTCCCCAGTGCCTGTACTTAGAGGAGAATATCAAAGAAGCAGGAGAGCATGGGGAGACGGCCCTCAAGGACGCCAAGGCCAAACTGGTGAAGCTCGAAGAGGCCCTCCAAAAGAGCAAGGAGGATATGGCTCACCTGGTGAAGGAGTACCAGGAGCTAATGAACATCAAGCTGGCCCTGGACTTGGAGATCCTCACTTATAGGAAGCTCGTGGAAGGGGAGGAAAGCAGGTGAGCTGGGCTTCTTTGTGCTTGGACAGTGGGAGAGAGGCACACGAACACCTAGGGAGAAAGCAGGCATCCCAAGCTTTGAGTCTGGTACAGGTTTGATGAAAAAAGAGCAAACCCCAGCTGCCCCCATACAGTTCAGCCCTGCTTCTTGCTCTGAAGTCTTCCGTAAGCTCTCGGAAGGCACCAGCACTCCTCTAGATGATGCTTGGCCCAGATGCTATTGAGTTAGCCTCCACAACCCTACCGTGCCCTTGGCTCTACCCACAGAGCCCTGCTCCCTCCCTCGGGAATTGCAGGTGCTAACACCCACCTTCACGCTCTCTCCTTATGCCCACAGCATGGAGTCTCCAATCCCCACCGTCATCAGTGCCGTGCACTCCAGACCAAAGCACCGTAAGTGGTTTTCTTTGTACAGCTTGGTGAAGCAGAATGTAAGTCAAACACTTCTAAGCTTGCCCCCTCTCATATTCCCTCTCCCAGCAGTTTCTGCCAGCACCTTAAGGAACTCCAAGCTGTTTGCAAGAGGAACAGGCAGCACCAACGGGGAGATGAAGCTGAACGGAGGCAGCACAAAGACCCTGCCCTCTCGAAGCCTCAGCAGCGGCTCAGCAAAACCTGAAGCAGATGCTTCCATCTGTGGTGCCCGGCCAAAGTTCAGCTCCCTCTCCTCTGAAGAATGCTCCTAGGAGAAACGGAGCCCCGCAGCACAACCACAAGACTCGTTGGCATCTGCAGCCAAACGAGGCCCGAGTACTTTCTCCTGAACTCAAGCCAGCGTCCAAGGGATGAAGGATGAAAATCCACTCCAGGCTGTCTCTTTCGTCTTTGCACCATCCCAGTTAACAGCTCTGCTACCAGTTACAAGCAGAAACCAGCCCAGGCTTTTAGAGCCTCTCCTACTCTGATACCCATACTGACACCTTCTCCCTCTCTAGGTCTGCTTCCCGAGAGGATTTGTATTCATAGCCTTTGAGATCTATCTATAGGAAACTTGGCAGGAGGGGAAAGTATTATCGCACAAGCTTTTAACACACTAGCCGCCAGCCCAGCCATTTTACCAGTATTACAAAATCATTCTCCCTGCTCTGTGTGTGCCTGAGAGGTGTTCACTGATGTGGCTTTCAAAGGAAGGCAGCGCCGAGCTTTCCAAAGGGAGCTGGTGGAGAGATGCAGTCAGCCTGAGCCAGGTGAATTCACAACATCTGCATTTGCATGTCTGGTGACAAACAGGCTGGCTGCACTCGGGAATCCTTGCCTACTTCACAGTATTTAACCAATTCTACTGCCTTTTGGGTGGCCCCCCATTCTTTCCATGCCACCGAAACTAAAACTCCTCACACTTCTGATCAGCCACCTTCCTAACAGAGAGCACCTCCACCGGTCTCACCTACAGGCACCCCAGACTCTGCATGCAGTGGTGCTAGGTCCTAGAAATGGGATGTTCTCTGGCTCCCATGTAAGTAAAACAAGCAGGACTTGTCTTTGTATTTATTGAACTTCTGGAGTGGCTTTTACCTTACCCAGCTGACACCAGCTAATGCACAGCAGCCACACTGCACCAGAGCTCCCAGAGCCAGCTCTGCAGATGCCAGCTGCAGTCCTGGCCTCAGCACAGGCATTTCTGGGTCCCTCTTGCACAAACCACCACGGACGGTGCCCTGCAGTATTCTCCTTCCTGAGGCCAGGCTCTGACCTCAGCCACTGCCACGCAGCCCAACTCGAGTTCTCGGATTTTGAGTTCACAGGAGGTGTTAATAGTCTCTTGGTGTAATTCCACTGTGTGCATCACAGCATTTCCATGTTTCTGTAGGATAGACAGCTACTGCAGCATCTCTGTAACCAGGACACCTGCTCTCCGGGGTTATGGCTGTTATAATAAAGTACTGAGTGCCACGTGGAAAGCCTCGCGTTGCTGGTTTGCTCTGAACTTCTTACCTCAACCCACCTGAAATGGCAAGTCCTTCCCCAGTTGCCGGCGGGCCAGGGCTGAGGACCCTGGCTAACTTCTGGCAGCAGAATAAAGCTGAAATTACTTCCCAGGCAATTTGCTTGGTGCAGATCCCCAGGGAGAGGAACAGGGGCTGTGGGGGCTGGATGGAGCCAGCAGCCAAGGCTTTGGGGAGCTCATCACTGTTCTACCACCGGGGACCCCCAACAGACAAAAGCCCCCAGAGGTGCCAGAGGACCTGAGATGGGGAACGCCTCTGCCCTTTGCTGCCCACCGAAGAGCAATGCTGAGCTTCCAGGGTCAGTGTAGCAGCGGGGATGGGGGCTCCAGGCCAGCAGCTACAGCCCCCAGCCCTTAAATCCGCTGGTGGCGCAGCCCAAGGCTCTTGGTTTCCCCAAATTGTTGGGATGGGAAAGGGGGAAGCCCCAGGTGAGCTCCCAGGGGTAGGAGCCATCGCCAGCTGAGGAAGAGACGGAGCTTTAGCACAGAGCTTCCCCCTGGAGGCAGGGCCCAGCAGAGCCCTTCGACGAAAGCCCTTCCAGGCAGAGGCACAAAGCTGCGTTTGGGCAAGGCTGCGCGACACCAAAGGCACACGGAGCCCAGAGGATGGCTCTGAACAGCCCCAGCACCCCTGGGTGGCAGGATGGGGCCGGGGCGCTGCGACACGGAGCCTGCGGTGTCCAGGGTGAAACCCAAACACGAAGGGAGGGCTTGGGAGCACTCAGCCCAGGGATCTGGAGGATGGGGAGCTCGGAGACTGTGCTCAAGGCCAGGCTGGGGAGGGCAGGGGCTCGGCAGCAGCCCAGCTCTGTGAGAGGAGTGCTTCTGGCTGGTTCCTCGCCCTCCCACACATTCCTTGGCTGCTTCCGAGCCCTCCACCGCTCAGGGGACTGGAAGCAGGACTCTGGGATTCAGCTCACTGCTCTGGGACCCAGGAAGGATGGGCCTGCTGCTAGGACAAACCAATTCGCTACCTCACTGCCTCAGTTGCTCTGCTGCTCCTTGCCTCAGTTTCCCCACTGACAAAAGGAAAAATAATGCTATCAAGCCACATTGTGCTGGACAAGGATTTCAGGCAGCAGGATGATTCCTGCAGACCACTGATGGAAGCTGAGCTATGCCTGAAATGGTCGCATGCCTTTGGGACACCCCATCTGCCCACACACCCGTCCTTCCCCCTCTGCCATAATACTCCTTAAGCACTGAATTCATCTATAGGACCTGCCCCTTCCTTAGGGCTAATTCCTGCAGTTATCCTGACAGCAGAGGGATGGCCAGCCCCAAACCCAGCTGCTAAGTTATATGGGGACGTTCTGTAGCTTTTTTTTCCTTATCCAGCAAAGGGCATCACAACCCGTGAGTGCTGCTGGAATAGCAGGCAGTGCCATCAGCTCAGGACCTCAGAGCTCCCTTTAGGGTGGTGGGAACAGTCCTACAAGGGTAAGGATGCTGAGCCAGCACAGCAGTGAACAGCGTGGCTGTGAGATTCAGCTGCTGCTAAGGGGATCTGTGAAAAAGAGGCAAGCTCATCCGTGTTATCTGGTGAGCTACGTGTGCAATCCAAAGCACAGCCATCTCCTGGTAAAGCCGTATCAGTTTCAAGAAGCTTCCCAGAGATGATCTCAAACCCCGTCTGGAGCCAAAGATCGAAGCGTCTACCCCAGCATGGGGAGAGGAGACATCAGATGGCCAGGACGTGGCCCAGCTGCAAGCCAAGGCCCAGGGCAAAACGCGGGGACAGATAAAACTGTGCTGAGAGCAAGGGGCAGAGCAGATTTCGGTGGTGCAGACGCTGGCAGGGAAGATCAGCGGGCAAACATTCGCGTCTGCACAACAGCAACTGGGCTGGAGTCCAGCAGACAAGCCGGAGCAGACGGAGGGAAGCGGCAGGGCTCCGCTGCTGTTTTCCAAGCGGGGAAAAGTCTGAGCCCAGACCACATCTGAGGGCACCGCATTCCTGGGCCGCTGCCTCCCGGGGTGGGGAGCACCCAAGTGTGGGCTCCTGGCTCCCTCTGCCGGGCAGGTGCCACCACCGCAAGCGCTTCCCAGGAGGATCCCACAGCCGCCACGTCCCCAACCACCCCGTCCTGCCCAGCCCAGCCTCCCAGCACAAAGGGAGAGCAGCTCCCAGGCAGCAAAAATCAGCGCGCAAAGCACGGTTGAGATCTCTCCCTGGATGCTTTGGGAGGCTGTGATAGAGGCTATGAAGGGAGACCGAGCCACCGAGGGCTGCCCGACCCCAAAATGTGTTCCTCACCCACCAAGAACTCATGGCCTGGTGGAAAGCACGCCTGTAACCCAGCCTGTTCGTTTCACTGCTCACTCATGCAGAGATCTCACTCTTTCGTAGCCCACACACACTTGGAACCAGCCTGGGGAAGGTAAATTGGTGCCCAGCGGAGTAACCAACAGCTCGAAGTGCCTCTCGACCAGATGCCACCGGTCGTGCCTGGGGGTCGTGCTTATGAAAGAGGCCACGAGCCCTTTATGGCCTGTAGAAAGTAAAAGTCCTCATTATTTTCAAGCAATAGAGCTAAATCCTGCCACTAAAGGCTAAGGATAGCTTTACAAAGAAGCAAGCCAAGCTTTCCCTTGGAAATGCAACCTCCAACCCATCCGCTCCCCCCAGGGAGCAGCCGCCCAGCTGCACGTGGGAGCATTTCTGGTTCTTCTCGCACCTCCTGCCCCTGCAGATGCAGCAGCAGAGCCCACCAGGCCCCGTTTGAACGGGTCACAGACCTGGGCTCGATGCAGACAGCTCCGTGTCCTCCCTGCAACCAGGCCCAGAGCTGCATGTAAACCTAGACAGGGGAAATCTGGGCAAGCCAAGCTCATGCCCTGTGCCAAAGGGGCAGCAAATCCCTCCACGTGCTCCATGGTGCTAAATGTGTGGGAACTGAGATGGAAACGTGTTCCTGGGGTCAGAAAGGCCAGCCCAGAGCTCCAGAGGCTCTGCACCTCGTGCCACAGAGCAGTGGTGCTTCTTGAAAAGCGCCCCCAAGCCCCCTCGCTCTCCAGCCCACCCCAGCCTGCCGGTCCCAGTTCACCCCCAGCAGCTCCAACTGGTTCCAGCTCAGGTCGGGAGCAGCTCCAAGAGACAGAGGGAGAAAGACGGCTCCCCCAGGCTCACCTCCCAGGCCTGCCACCCTGCACGCTCGCTTCCAGGGCCCGAAGTGGCTCACCTCAGGAAATCAGCCACTGGGAACAGGAACTCCCCCAGTTCTGGGCAGAGAGAAGAGCCGTCTCCCTGCTGCCTGTATGATTTGGACAAAACTCTGCCTCAGTTTCTCCCATGTGTCTGCAACCTAAGGTGGAATCAAGGTTTTTTTTGTTTGTTTTATTTTTATTTTTGTTTTGTTTTGTTTTCCCAGAGGTTGTAGGTAAGGGGGTAGTGTTATAATTCAGTTTTCCTAACCAAATGCTCAGCCCAGGGCACAGAGCAGGCAGTTTAACAGCCAGGAAAGAGGCTTAACCAGCAGGGAGGCGGTGATCTGTACCATCACCACCACCTTCCCAGGCACCTCAGCTGGCGAGATTTCCAGCCCTGACCATGGGCACCCCCTTGGTTCTCAGGGGACCCCAGGGGCACCCCCCCGGCTCTCGGGGGACACGATCCAGCCGCACTGGCTGTGGCAACCAGCCTCGCTGCAAGCCCCAGCCATCAGCCATGCTGCAAAGCAGGCGCCGCAATTGTCTCCGGGGCACCTGGAGCAGGGAGGAGAAAGCAGAGAAGGTGGAGGAAAAACACGCCCGACCCCATCAGCCCATCCACACCTCTCCACGCGTCCCTCGGCAGGGAGGAGCGGCCGCTGGCGCTGGCTTTTTTGACCGTATAAGGCCAAGTTTTGCTCTCCGTGGCCAATCCGGGGAGGAATGCGAACACCCGAGCCGTGCCCAGGCTGCCAAGGCCCGTCCTCCCCTGCCCACGCCCTGCCTCCGCGGGCAGGTGTGCTGAGCCCGACCTGCAGCAGGGGAGGGCAGGCCACATCCCCACGAGATGGGGGGAAATTCTGCCCTGTGTGAATGCATCGCTGGGGACAGGGGCCCGCTTGGGGCTGTCCCCTCCTGCAGCCCTTCAGACTCCCCAGGGCACCCGAGCCAAGCTCAGGTTGCCTGCTGTGAGGTGGGGTTGCCCGCAGTGCAGCCCCTGCATCTCAACAGCCTCGCTTTCCTTTCAAAGGTTCCCAATCATTCACCATCCCAGACACTGGAAAAAGCTCCTCTTCTGTCCCACAGCCATCCTGGTTGCTTGGACTCCATCTCCACCCGTGTCTCGTTAGCTCAGGGCAGCCCTGGGGTCTCTACCGCCCAGACAGAGCCTGGGAGACAGCAGCCTGCAGGAGCCTGCTAAGGGAGCTTCAGCTCTGGGACATCCTCAGTCTGCCTGTGGAGCAGGGGACTTCCACGCGTCGCCCCATCACAGCTGGGATTCCCAGCACTACCAAAACCAGTGAGCAGCAGGGCTGGCAGCCTTCTAGCCCAGCAGCTCCCAGTCCTGGTACTGGGGTTCACTGCCTCAGCCCTGCGAGGAGCGAAGGACAAGGTTTGCACCCATCACTTTGAGCCCCCAGATTAGTGAAAAGGAAAAAAACAAAACCAAAAACAAACACCCTGACCCAGCTAGGAGGGATGCAGGAGAGACCCTGAGCTGCCAGCCCTGCAGTCCCGTCTCCAGGCCCTGGCGCCCACCTCTGCTGCAGCAGCACACGTGCCAGCTCTACTCTGACTCCGCATGCCAGCGCCCTGACCAAACGAGCCCAGGAATTTGGAGAAATCAGCGTTCCCTTGTTGTGCTGCCAAGATTCGGTACCCGCCTGCCAACAATCCTGGTTAGAGCGGGAGAGATTCCAGGAGAGTTGTGTCAGCTCGCTGCCCTTGGGCTTACGGGGTGGGAGTGCCAGCAGGTCCCACACCTCCACCTCCGGGCATGCCAGGGACTCACAGCAGCTGCTGCTTCAGTGCTCTCCCCACCCAGCCCAAATACCTGCATTTCCACAAGGCCGTCACGGGTCTCGAGGCAGCCTCACCTGAAACAAAATGGCAGCAGGCTTGGCCATCTGATGTTTGCCCCTATTTCATGCTGCGCAGCCCTCCAGGAGAGCAGAGCCCCAGTGTGGGGGCAGAGAGGGTGCGGACCAGCTCGTGTAGGAGGGCAATGTTTTGTTCCCTGGAAGGCACGAGTCCAAACCATGGTGCTGCTTCGTTCCCAGCTCCTCCTGAGCTACCCTCCCCACTCTGCACACACCATTTATGCTACAGAGCAACATCAGCCAGCGGCAGGGGGAGGCTGGGCAAGAAGCAAAAGGGCACTGGGAAAAGCAGCAGCTCTGCCCATGGCTGGGAACATGAACGAGACTATCCTGGCCTGGCAGGAGAGCAGCATGGATTGGGGTCTATGCCCGTGCTAACCCCCAGCAGGTCTCAGCAGAGATGGGGACATTCCTCTCTCCACCGTAGGAATTTAGCTCATTGAAGCGTGGCAAGGTAACCCTGTCCAGAGCGCTGTCGTGATGCCAAAGGCAGATTTCTGCGAGCTGGTGGCCGTTTCACTGACCAAACAAGGTCAAACAGAAAGAAGGTCACATCAGTGATCAGGAATGAGACTCTGCAGCTCAGATTGGGCTCTGTTTGTACCAAGTTTTGTATGCTCCAAGCTCAGCATGGCCCAGGGCCTGTTTATAACCTCAGACCCATCGCCTTCGCCCTGCAGAGATGTTAGCCAGGTCTATGGGACAGCTTTCAAGGTGGAGCCCAGCAGCACATCACCGCATGGACTGCACACCTTCACTAGAGGCTTACCTGGCTAGCAGGAGCCGTTAGCAGGGAAGAGCAGGTCCCTTCTGTCCCTGCAGCCATCAGTGACCAGAAGGTGTACCTGGGGTTCAGAGCGTGCTCTCTGGATGCTGAAGTCTCAGCTACCGCCTCTCCTCTACTAACTTTAAGCACAGCTACTCCAGCACCTCACATCCCTCAAAACCCTCACCAGGAACACCCAAGCTCTCAGGGAGAATTTCAGCAGCTCCACCAATGCCAAGGCAGCCCCCAAAACCAAGGCAGCAGATGGAGCTGCAATGAACAGAGGGGCCTGGGTGAGCTGGGGCAGTGCCCAGCGCGTAGGGCAGGGTAAGAGAAAATATTTGAGATCGCAAGCTGGACGAGGTGAGTCACACACAGGGACAGGCGGCCCGGCTGCCGGAGCTGCCTGCTCGACTCCCCACCCCTACCTGCACGGTGGGAAGGAGCTCACCGTGGGAACCGCGCTATCACAGCAGGCCAAGCGAGTACGAAAACATGGCTGTTGCCGAGAAGAGATTAAAACTGTCCATCTCTGCAAAGCAGCGCCTTAGCGCGAGGAGCGAAACCCCCGAGCTCAGCAGGTCTAGGTGGCAGAGATTGGCTGCTCGGCCTGGCAGGATCCCCGTGGCGATCAGCCAGGTATTCATAACATAATGGGAACGGTGCTCACCCGTTCCTGCTGGGGCCTGTGTGTGTTTGCGAGATCTCACCGACACACCCTTCAATTCAAGGCTCTGGAAAAAAAGCTCAGCACCTGGGGAGGAGGGGGAGAAAGAGAAGAAGGAACCACTTCAGAGCTGAGGAATCCCGGCTGTGACTCACCGCGGGGGCTCTGACGCAGGAAGCAAACAGGGCTGGGAACGCCAGGGAGAGGGTCAGGGCAGGCTGCCTGCAGCACTGCGAGGGGGTGCCGTGGGGCAGGGCAGCCCCCTCTGCCGAAGGACGCCTCCTCTGGACCCCCTCAGCACCCAGCCTTCTATGCAAAGGGCAGCTGCTGCCACAGGGCCTGGCTTCTTGCTCGTGGAAATGGCCCTGGCCATTTTTCAGCGTTAGCAAGCCTGGTCTCCCACACACCCAGCTCTCCCATGTGCAAGGCTCAGAGCTCGACCCCAAGAGTGCCCAGAGCCTCCTTCTTCTCAAACGTTTCCCACCCTGGTGGTGTCTCAGTGCAAAACTCAGACCCTACGTCTGAGAGCTTTGTCCCAACACTTCCTGAACTCCTGCAGCTCGGTGCCATCCCTGGGGAGCCCATCACAGTGCCCGACCACTCTGTGGGTGCAGAACCTTTCCCTAACCCCCAGCCTGACCCTCCCCTGTCCCAGCTCCATGCCGTTCCCTCGGGTCCTGTTGCTGTCCCCAGAGAGCAGAGCTCAGCGCCTGCCCCTCTGCTCCCCTCGTGAGGGAGCTGCAGGCCGCCATGAGGCCTCCCCTCAGCCTGCTCTGCTCTGGGCCAAACAAACCCAGGGACCTCGGCCATTCCTCACATGTCCTTCCCTCCAGACACTCCACCACGTTTGTCACCCTCCTTTGGAGGCTCCCTGACAGTTTTAGGGCCCTCTCATACTGCGGCACCTACACCCGGTGCTTGAGGTGAGGCCATAACAGCGCAGGGCAGAACACTGCTTTGGAGCTTCTTGTGTACGTTACAGGGGTTAGAAATACAAGACAAAGAGACAAGTAACAGCAGCTAAATCCAGTGCTCCAGATCTACTCTGGATTTACACCTGCCTGGTCCCACTGGCCTCAGGAAGGTGCAAATCTGCATTCCCTTTGCACTTCACTGGTTAGAAGCCTGCTTAGTTTCACTGAAGTTGGTGCTGCTGCACCAGTTTCTCCCCCCAGCACCAGGTCTCCCACTGGGTGGAATTGTTTCAAGTCCTGGCTCTCGATAGCAGGGGAGCATGGAGGAACAGTTGCTCTTCTCCTAGCTTAATCTGAAGCTTTAGCCTACCACCAACAGAAAACACTCAATGAAACCCTGGAAGATTTATATATTAGACAGCAAGGTACAGTGCTGGATATGCTTTTCTTTTAGAACTGTGGACTGCAAGGCACTAAAAAAAAAACAAACAAAAAAAAAACAAAACTTAAGTTCATTTAGCCTTAGATTTGCTCAGAAACCTGAACCCCTGTGACACGCAGCACGTTTTCCCCTCTCAGGAGCTAGACCTGGGCTAGCAGCACACAAGCCCTTTGCTCCCACAACTGGAGTCTCTTCACCCTCCGTGCCAGTGCTTTCTGCTTTCCCCACTCCAGTCTCAAGCACTCCGAGGTGCCGTGGAGTCCTCAGCCCCTCTTGACTCTGGATGAAAGACTCCATCCATGCCACGCTGGCAGCTTCCCGGACAGCCAGCTCATACTTATGACAACAAACACCTATGGGACGTGTTCTGACCTGAGCACTGAATTCAGTTCTCCCTGGAGGATTCGCCCACGTACGTATCTGGAGCATGCTCTGCAGATTATACAACACATGTTATCTAGGGCAGCAATGCCAGCAGGACCCAGAGAAAAGCCCTTAGCTTTGCACGGTCCTGGGGGATCCCAATCGGACCAAGGTTGAGGATTCAGTGGCTGGCACCACTGGAGTTTCATATAAAATGCCTGATCGTAACCCAGAAACGTGAACTTCAAACTTTCTGGAAGCTTCTTAGTCCTTGATGAGACCTTAAGTAGGGTTAAGAAACTCAGGGCCATAGCTTTGAATGAATAAACCAGACCTTGACTGCAGCAAAGCCCCAGCCCTCCGTACTGGGAAAAAGCCTGGTTCCCAACTGGAATTGCCTCTTGGCTGCATCTCCTATTCACCACTTGGTTCTGGGAAGGGTCAGCATTTTAATCATCCCGTCCTACAGCAGGCTGATCTGTTCCAATCCCATTGCCACTCCAGCCTGGCCAGACCACCAGTTCTTCACTCATGAAAGGAAGACAGCTCATGGCAGCCTGGCTGGGCTTGTCCATCCAGGTCCCCCAGCTGCATGAGGAAGAGGCAGCGTCAGCCCAGGAAGACCCATGCGGCTCCTGAGCTTTCTAAAACCCCCCTGTCGTTATAGCTCCAATCCCGAGATTAACCTGGAGCAGGTCATTGACAGCACCAGCAGAACAGTTGTTGGGACCAGTATTGAAGATGTCCACAAGCAGCAGAGTAGGCAGATAAAAACTAACTCCAGCGTGCTTGTTCTCAGCACTATGCCATCACCTTGTTCCTGATTTATGCTGCTAATAATAGGCACTGGCATCTGTCCTTTCTCTGCCAGCTTAAACCCAAGAGGAAGTAAAATTTCAGTGAACCTTGACAACAGCAGCACAGTGGGCCTGGAGTCCCTGGGGAGCTCGTGGGAGATGGACTGGGCCCCTCTGGGAGTTACTTTTGTGCCAATTCCTCCGCAATTTACTGAGAAGTCTTGAGCTTTCTGCAAACCATCCCAGCCATGCAAAGAATGGGGTGGGAATGTTTTGACATAGTCTTGGATCAGTTACAGATCCCACCCAGCTGCGTCCACGTTCACCTTCTAATGTTCTCTGCCCTCTTTTTTCCCAGCAACATTAAGCAGAGGGCGATTCAGATAGCCTAACGCTGCTCAGAAGAGACATGGGGAGCTGCTACAGAAACACTACCACTATAGAATTGCCAAATTAAAAAAGAAAAATCGAAGAAACTGCCTACCAATTGCTGCTTGGAAAGGAGGGAGGGCAAAGCCCATAGGGGGTTCTTCCTTCTTCAGCACTTTCATAGATAACACTGCAAGGAACAAACACTGCACAGCTCAGGGTGAATATGCACGGCTGTCAGGCCCAGACACAATCTGTGCATGTGAATGAGCATCTGAGGCTACACCTGCATCTGTTCGCGTGTGCACGAACACACCTATGTGCACAGATGCCTGTGGAAGCAACTCTAAACCCCAGCACTTGTGTGCATGGGCTGCCGAGCTCCCCTCTGGGCAATGCCCCCAGTTAACTGGAAAGCTAAGGAGAGACTTGGCCTGGCAGCAAGGAAAGGGGAATGCTTGGGGCAGGTCCTGGCTGTTGGTTAGAGGTGAAAGAAGAACAGAAAGGCCCCAGATTAGCCTGGAGTGAATTCCCTTTCGCAGTATTAAGTGTACTTTGCACCTCTAGCTGCTAAGTAGAAGGGACAAAAACATTCCACCCTCACCAAGCACAAAACCCAAAAAAAAAACAACCTAACAGATGCAGAGTTTGTGCCACCTGAGCAGAGGTATTCAGCAGCAGATTCTCCATAGGGTAAGCGAATCCTTGGGTACATCCCTAACTTCACTAACACAGATCCTCACCTCCCTGGGGTAGCTCAGTCCCAGCTCCCATTACTCCACATTTGCTGCAGCTGAGGTCAGAACCACGGCCGACTACATTCCCTTATTCTTTGGTGAAACCCTCCACTGTAAAAAAATAAAATAATAAAAACAAGATCTTCCTACGCTTTCAGAGGAAACAGCTGCTTTTTGCAGAGCAGAACAGACGTGTCTAATGCATATGTACACAACTGCCCCCGTTCTCAGTGTTTATCAGCTAAGAAGCCTTGCAGAATCACATTTGTTTAGTCTGGGGTGAGATCCAAGTCCAGCTTCAGATGTGGATCTATGTTTCACAACTGGCCTCTGCTCGTCGAACGCACAACACCAGCCTTTCCAACTGAACAAAAACCTGCAAGCTTTAACGGACCTTTGGACCCAGAGCTCATCTGCTGAGCTAAGGGGGTTGCACTGATACAAAACCTAGTGAAGGTGCCTGAAGCAGCCCTGCAGGGCTCCTTTCAGCTCTCAGACACAGCTGAGAGCTTTCCTGAATCCACAGGACTGTGTTAAGTTGGCAGCAGTGACCAAATACACCTGATGAACCACGACAGGCAAGACAGAAAGACCAGGAGCAACTTCGGTGCTCCTAACAGCAACAAGGAATATAGCTAGGGATGTTTGGGAACAAGCAGCCCCCTGCACACTCCCCCCCATGTTCCCCAGCCCAGGGGAATCCTGCTCTGAAGCCAGGAGAGCGATCGGGGCAGGCAGACAGCCCTTGGGCTGGGGAACCTCAGGAGAGGCAGCCAGCTCAGGCTTCTCTTTCCACCTCGCTGGGAAAGGACAATGCGATGGGGCCGCCCAGCCCCAGAGGGCTTTGTCAGCATTGTTTGCAGCACCCAGCAGCCTGCCGGCCCCACCTGGCGCTTCCCTTTGTGCATTTGCTGAGCTCTGATCTTACGGCGTCCATTGCCGTGGGGAGGGAACTGCCTGCAAGCAGGGCAGACGGCTCCAACCTACTTTCGCAGGTTTTGCGCAGGAGGCAAATCTCGTAGGCTTCAAAGCTCCCACATCAGCAAATTGTCTGACGAGCATCTTCCCTGACGTCTTGTCAAAGAAATGCCAGAGTGAGGGAAGTGGAGAGGTGTTCTCTCCTACATGGGGGTGCCACATTCAGGAACGGCTCTGCTGCTGCTCCTTTCCTTTCCCCAAGCCCCTCAGGCACAGATCGGTCTGCTCCTTGCCACCTTCACTGCCCCCCGTCCCTGTTTTGCCATCGGGCAACCACAGTGCAGGTGTCTCTGCCCCACAGCAGGTGGGAATGCAAAGCAGTTCCTGTGATGGGGTGAAATGGGTCATTCTCCTGCCTTATCACACAGCCAAATTTGTGTTTCTGTTACGTGATATCCGTAGACATATCACAGGGAGAGGAATCAGGATGGGCTTCTCTCCATTACCTCTCTCTAAGGGATCTGACGGCCTGAAGCTGAGCATCAGTGGGACTTGATGGTCTTAGAGGTCTTTTCCAACCTAACTAATTCTGTGGTTTTACCTCTGCTGTGTAAGAGCCCAATGCTGTGGGACTGCCCTGAGATGATGTTGCACCAGGGGCTGCAGCAGCAGCTGATGGGCTCAGGGCACCCACCTGAAATCGGAGCAGGGAGTTGATGGGAACCGGGTCCTGAGTCAGTTGGCTGCTCTGCTGAGCACAGCCCTGACCACCACCAACCTGCTTCTGCAGGGAACATGAGGCCCTCCGTAAATCCCCCCGTACCCTCCTGGTATGCATCTGCTCTCCTCCCTGTCCCTGCACACACCCCCGCACACACACACCACTAACAGGTTTACTAGCAGCTTTACGAGCATTTACACACTCCATAAAGCATTCTCTTTGCCTTGCAGTTGTGCCAGCTCTTTGTAAATCCTTAATACTCTTCCTTTTGAAGCTGGAAGAGAACCAGGCCGCTTCTACCAATACTCCTCATGGCAGCTTATAGCTTGCAACTCCTTAAAAAGACTTTCCTCCCTTTCCCCAAACCTCTACCCTTCTGAGTCACGCTCCGCACAATGCCTGAAGTCAGCACTTCACACGAACCAGCTGAAGCTGGTCGTCGGAAAAAACGCAGACACACACATACACAGCACAGAACAGCTACCAGCTGGGACCTGCAGCCTTGGCAAAGAGCAGAGCGAGTTTGCTGGTGACAGCACCAGCTAGAAACGCAGATCAAGAGAGAACACGGAGGAGCAGAGCAGCTCTCCGCTCCCCGCCTCCCCCCAAGGCAAGGATCAGTGTTTGGGACACCAACCAGTCACCTGGGAGACTGGCGAGGGGGGGAGAAGGACCTCGCACGGGCCTGTTTTCCCTTTGCATTATATTCAACCTACAGCTCAGGTAAATGGGTCCTTTAACGAGCCGGGGCTGGGAATCCCCCCAGATCAGTTCTGCACTGATGTTATTCAAGGTCAGATGAGACTGAGCCACCAACCTTCCTACTTCCAGCACCGACAGTACCATCCGCAGCAGCAAAGAGCTCATGAAAGCAGGGCCAGGAGGTGCCCCGGGAATATCTCATTTGATTCCCAAGTCTCCTCCGCCTTCACTCTCCTTTTCTTCCTCCCATCTTCAAAGCAGCTCCAAGTCTCACCGCTCCTGTGAGGTCCCTGCTTCCTCTCGCTGAGCAGAGCCTTTCAGACAGTATCTCTCCTACTCGAGGCCCAACGCTTTATTGCACATTTCAATGCTATCAGGTTCAACCACTCTGCTCCCAGGTGGCTTTGCTGTGAAGGCACAGTTTGCCTTGAGCGCTGCCACAGGACATCACAGAAGCCAGACCATGCTGGAAAGTCCTGCAGAAAGGCCTGAGGAGCAGGGGTTGTTTGAGGCATGGCAGAAAAAAGTGTTCTCACAGGTCAGCATGACTGCCCTGATCCGAGGTTGTGCATGGAGGTGGTCTGCAGTGGCCTCAGAAAGGATCTAGGGCAAACACAAGGCAGCTCTCCTCTCCAGCATTTGTCCTGTGCACCAACAGTGGGTACTCTGAGGAAAAGACTAAGCACCGTCTGCTTACGGAATGGCTAAGAAAAACAGAGTTAAAACTCCACCTGAGTCAGTAAGGAATGCACAGCAGGTCCCGCTCTAGGGGCTGGAGGACAATAAATAATTCAGCATCTGCCCTACTTCGCCTCCCTGGACAAGGAGTCAGTGCTGGTCAGGCTGGGAATGTCCAGAACGCAGCGGTTACTCCAGCAGATCAGTCCCAGCAGATCCAAGAGCCCGGATAATTGTCCCCACACACATTCCTGAAAAGCCCTGGCTACTTTCAAACAGTGCCCCACTAATTCACTTGCTCCATGAGCTGGCTGCAATTAGCATAACGCAGCGGCAGCCGCGCAGAGCAGACCTCCTGCCCCTACCACGGCTGCAGAAGGGGGCTGATGCTCTCGGGGGGTGACCAACCCCAGGTCCCGCACAGGGGAGCTCACACCCAGTTCCCCTGAGCCTTTTTATGCAGGTCTCTTGCTCCAGTGGGACACAAAGATGACGGCTGCACTAGGAGGGCACGTCAAAACCTTCGCCCTCCCATCAGTGTTACTCACAGAGGACACAAAGTCCTCACGTGCAAGCAGGGGTCGCTGCCCTCACGCCAGCCACCTCCAAGATGGGCCTTTCCCACCACCATCTCCCATGCCTGCGACAGGGATCTTCCAGGAGGCAATGGAGATTAAAGGGACACTGAGAAAGAGTTGAGCAGTCTCAAGGGGCAGCCAGGAGAGGAGCCGCCCTGCTTGCTTCCTTTTGATCTCCCCAGAGAACAGCACGGAGCTGCCCTTCTCTTTTGATGTGTCACCCTGCAGCTTGTTCTCCCGCAGCAGGGCAGGCCTGTTGCAGCATGACTGCTTCTGGATTTCAGCTGCTGGGGTAACAAAGCTGCATTTCAGCAGCTTCTGTACTTTTCACAGACTTCAGGCTCTGGGCTGACCGAGAAGGCCGAGGAAGGACACCACCCTCAAACTGAGCTCTAAATCCTTGTCACTCACATGGCAGACGCAGAAATTGCTACTGCAACAATAAAATAGAATGACTTCAGCTGGCATCACGAAGCACCCCATGCCAGGCAGATGATCTGCAGTGCCATGCCTAGTCTTTGGCCCACCATACACGACTTAGATGAAGGAGGTTAAATAAACGTCTTTCAAACTGATTAAAAATGCATTCTGCCACGGAAGCATGAGTAAGATCCCTCCTTCCCTTCCCTGCTTCATAGGAGTTCAGAAAACTGTGCTGCTCTGAAAACATCACCCCTCAAAATAAAGCCTTCTGCCCAGAGCCAGGCTGCCTCGCTAAAGACCCAAGGATGAAGCAGTTTTATTGCAACTCAGGATAAAAATCCAGCCAGCTGATAACACGCACATTGTAAGCTAGATCTGCAACCACTCGAACTCGGATTGTCGGGCTGACACAGATCACATCTGCACAGCACTTGATACTCAGAGCTCAGGAGCTTAGCACACAGATCTGAGGTTATCCCTCCCTGTGAAATAAAGGGCACAAGATGACAAGCCCAAGGAAAGCAGCAGCTCACCTAAGTCCTGCAGCCAGCTGGTGGCAAGGCCAAGAAAGGAACCCACATTTCCCACCCTAGAGCCAAGGTCTTTTAGACACGACCGCCTTCAGTCCTTGTCAAAGCAGCATAAGCTTACTCCGAGCCCAGACCATGACCCCAAGCTTTCTCCTTCAAATTCAAGACCCCTTTGGACTCCAAGCCCAGTGGGTGACCCAGCTCCAGCAGGACACCGGCCCAGAATTAACTCCAAGGAACTCCAGCCTGAGCTGATAAGAGGTTTGTTGGGAAGCCAGAACTCCTGCCCGTGTTAGCACAAGTGGAGAATGCTGAGGTGTCCGGAGTGAAACCCTAAAGACTCCGGCATGAGCCCAGTGGCCGGACAGACTCCCCACACACCACGTATCTGCCTGTAACCTTCTCCAGTAGGTCCAGAGAGACTGCATCTAAGCCTCTGGGACTCGAAGAGTCCATTCTCCCCTAGTCATCAGACTTGAGTGTACATGGCTAAGCCGCATCCATTCCCCAAACCAACAGGACACCAGGAAGTGCACAGCTGATCTTTTTGTTCCCCTCTGA
The DNA here is from genome assembly GCF_965140915.1 of Aythya marila. Classification (NCBI taxonomy): domain Eukaryota; kingdom Metazoa; phylum Chordata; class Aves; order Anseriformes; family Anatidae; genus Aythya; species Aythya marila. The sequence goes on along the minus strand of NW_028136875.1, from coordinate 195,330 downwards.
CCTCCTCTGACCTACCAAGGGCTCCTCATTTGCAACTAGGCCAAACAAGAACAGCCCTCAGCACAAGTCCAGGGTCCCGACCCCTTGGATTTGCAGCTGGTCTCCCCTGCAGGACCTCTCCAACTCTGCCAAAGGGGATCCGTTTCCTCACACCACCAGCTCACCTAGCAAATCAAAACAAAAAGCAAGGGAACTGGCTCACACCTGGGAGAGAAAAGGTATCATGTTTGTTTTGTGGCTGCTCTTTTCTCAGGTTTACAGCATGCCAGGAACAGATGCCCATGCTTCTTGGGGTTGACACCTCTCACTTTTCTCCTTTAATTCACAGGCAACAAAGTTCCAGGAAGAACAAGAAAGAACTTGCTCTCAGCTGAGCAAAGGAAATCCGAAAATCTGCAGCTTCTGCCCTACAAGCCTGTAGTGACAAGTTGCTGGGTTTCCAGCTAGAGGAAGCTGCTTATGGGAGCAGACACACTGCTGCCAGCTCTCGGTTCCTAAACTTGGTTCCTCCACTCCTGGGCTGGTCACACATTCTGGGGAAAGTAGAATTAGACCATTTTTAAACCCTGTCACCCTTTAGAAATGCTGAGGAACAGCACTTGCAAGGCTGTCAAAATCTACGTGCGCAATAATGGAAGCAGGCTGCAGGGAGATAGGTGTTTACAACAGTCATTTGATCTGGCAGCTGTTAACGTTAAACTGATAAAGCCGCTGCTATTGCACCACATTTAAGCACTAAATTCTTCCCCACTCAGTGAATCCCTTGTTCTCACCCAGCACAAGAATCTAGGAGACAGAAAACTGTCTCAGCATAAAAGTTAAAAAAATAAAAGCTAATTTAAAAAAGGCCCTCTCGCTTACTCCATCGAAGTCTTACATCCTACAAAGGCTGGAAGCCACAGCAGAATCACCCAGAAACTGGCACCTCTGTGCTCCCTGCCCAACTTTCATGCTGGCCTGCTAAGAACTCAATGCTTTACCTCTGCTGTCTAGATTGTTCCATCCAAGGAAGCAGGATAATTAAGTGTGACTTGCTACACAGCAGTGGTGTGAGACTTAATTAGTCAGAACACTTTGAACGTACAGTACCTAATTAATATCTGAAGTGGCTGCAATGATTATTAGGAACAATGGCATAGCTCACAGCTGATGATACAGCTCAGCTCATCAGTATTTTTCATTCTCAAAAGTGCTGTGCAAACACCCAGCAAATTCTCCCCATCAGGAATCTCCACGTTGGTGGGTGGATATCGAGCTCATGTCAGGGATGGAAAAACTGAGGTGAGATCTGATGGGGCCCAGCAACAAACCTCAGAGCCTGGGAACTTGACAAAGCACTCGTGTGGGAACTCCCCACTTGCTGCTGAGGTGGCACAGGGCACCATCCCGCCAGTCCCACCCCAGTGCCACGCACCATTTTGCACCTGCCTGGAAACGCTCACCCACGTGTGCTCCGTGTAAGGGGTGAATTCAGCAGGCCCCTGTAGGCAACCATGGGGCTGGAGCCATGGGGTAGGAGGCAGCAAGCAGGACCTCCCCGTTACCCTCCTGGTGTGCAGGCACATGTACACACACACACACCCTGTGAAACAAAATGAGTGAGCTGAGTGGCAAAGGGACCTAGATGGCAGCGCTGCCTGATGCCATAAGCTCCTGGCTGAGTAATGAAAGCACATTTGCATCTCCCTTGTTTTAGCAGCAGCCACCAGGCTGGCCCCATCCTCGTGTCACAGAGATGGGCGAGCAGGACTCCCAGCAGAGGCCTCTGTGCCATCCCTTACCCCCAATACCCCGAGTTCTATGTGGCTAGCCACCCCCAGCACCTCAACCAAGCGACGGACACCTCCCTTTCCCCATCTGTACAAAGAACTCTGCACCCAACTCTGCAAAGTGCTCTGAGCAATGTGGAGCAGGAGTGTTGGTCTTGACCTTCACCTTTACCTTTCTTAGGTTCTACCTTCAGGAGCCCCGAGAACACCTTTTAACCACACTGCAAAACGCAGAGAGTATCGTATATTAAAAAAATATAAATCATCCAGAGCCTTACATAAGTTCTGCAGCTGAGATCCACAGGCTTTTTTCTGCTGCTGTGTCGTGGAGCTGAGTCCCACCTGTCTCATCTTGTGAGAGCTTCCTGCAGAGCAGAAGCAGCAAGCTGAAAAGAAAAGAGATTATTTTATTGTTTTATTTTGAATACTGTTTGCTAAAGGACTGACTCCAGTCTAAGATACTCAGTATCTCAAGAAATACAGAGATCTGTGTTGACATTATTTTGAGTTGTGTTTGTGGCAATATCTGAAGAACAGAACCAAAACATACTGCTGTGCCAGAGTCAAACAGAGCTGCTTTTGGAGCTCTGCCATTTCTGAGACAGTTGGACATATTGATATTAGCAATTTAATAGTCCAGACTTGAGACAGATAAGAAGTCATCACACTGTTATATACAACCAGGCTGGTTTGCAGGTCTGTACACAGCCAGCATAGAAAGGCTGCAAAAAAAAAAAAAAGAGAGAGAAAAAAACACCATTCTGTTAACAATGAGCAGCCCACAGGGATCACCCAGGCAGATACTGATCTATCACTCAGCACAGAAGGAACATAAACCAGGCTCTCTTTGAAGAGGAAGGTCGTTCCAGACGGCGCAGGGAAAGTCTCCTGGGTGTAATTCTTTGGGTTGTCTACCTTCCTAGAAACTCTGCAAACAATTTTTCCCAGACAATTGTGCAAATCCCCATGCAGAAACGAAGAACAGAAAGCCCTGATACTCCAGGTCTGTTTTCTAAATATTTCAGAGTTCCCAGAGAACCGCAGCTGATATTGACACAACCTAACAAAAACATCTCAAGGACTGGGGCCAGGGGATGCGCGATGCTGCAGTGCCATCAGCCGTGCAGGGCAGGGAACAGCACCTAAGCAGAACGAAGGGGAGGGGGAGGCTGAGCCACCTCCGTGCTGGGTGAGCCAACACCCCTGCAGTCAGCGGAGCTCACCCGCAGGTGAGTGAGTGGCAGATGAGGTGCTTAATTACCGAAGTGATAAATGTTATTTATATGTAACGTGAGAGAGAGAGAGCAGGCGCTTGGGTGAACCCTCAGGAAAATATGTGAGGAATTGATTTTCCCTCCCCTCCCACGAGGGTAGTAAAAGCAGCGCAGACTTTTAAAGGCTTTTTTAAGAAAATTAACCACCACCACCGGGTAGACACATGTGTTTGCAGCTGAGTGGGCTGAGGAACCCTCAGAAGAGCCTTCCTGACTCCTGGTGGGAGTGCCAAGTGTTTTCGTACAGAAGTAGCAGAGCACTGTGGAAACTGCATTTAGAAGAGCCTCAAAGCCTTCCTGTGGCCCTGCTCAGTCCCTTTACACACATGCACACACCCACACGAGCATTTTTTCCACAAATCCTTTCATGGATCCCAGTGGCTTCTCATCCAGAAGCCTGTGGGCAGCCAGGGAGAGCGCTCACACGCTTTGCTCTTTAATCAGATCATTATGGAGGAAATCAAACCATGAGAGCAAATAACCAGCGAGTCCCCGCCAGGACACACTGAGGTGCCTGGAGTTTCCCTGCCCGTACACACGGGCTCACCTGGGCACGAGAACTGCTAGACAAGAGCACCTCCTGCAGGAGCCGTCCTCCTCTCCAGCTTCCCGTGCCACAACGCTTCGGGCACAGAGCTGGGCTTCCCTCTCACCTCACGGCGAGGAAGCTGCGGGCCTCAGGAACTCGCAGGAGTCATCGGTTATCTATTTCTGCGTGTCACAGTACACTCACGGAAAGTTTGTAATCTGTTTGAACACCACCGCAGAAGCATGACTCCTACTCGCTACAAAAGCTCACAAAACCACTAACTAGGCATGAACAAAAGCCAGTCAGGAGATTAAGTGAAATTAAGTTAAACTAAGACATTTTGCTTAGGTGGTTTTTTTAATGCTCTTTTCTAGATCTTACCGAATGATAGGAAACAACCTGAAGCTGTCACGCTTTAACCTTAGCCAAACACAGTACCTGAGCTGCAGGCTTACCAAAGCGTCATTTACACCTGCAAACACAAGGTAAACTCAGTTACCTGAGACCGCGCAGGTTAGAAGATAATGGGAGCAGAAAGATTAAAAAGCAAACAGTTCACGGATAAAATTAATTTTTATTTTAAGGACATAATTACAAAGAGCTCTTCCTTTGTTACACGCTCACGTGAATACATGCCCTACCATGGAAATCCTTCGCTCCAGAGATCACGCCACTGACAGCCACACAAGCAGACTCCAGGCAGAGGTGCACAGGCTGCAGCCTGACCAAAACGTCAGCCAGACACGCTCTGAAGTGACCCAACTTGCTCACGGCTGGTAAACCAGGTTACACGCTTTCCCAAATTATTTTAGAGAGAAAATAAGACAACAAGCAGGACAAACAGCACGTCACACAGGTGAATTGAAGTATATTTGCCTTCCCTTTACTCAGAAGGTTATGTAGACAAAAAACACAACAAAAAACGTGTTCTCCCTTCATCCAGGGCATACTCTTGGTACACACGGAAAGCACACATGGAGTGACTCTGGTTTCAAGAGCACTTTTTAGGAACAACGCCCTCAGAACCCACAAGGTCACCACATTTCTGCGGATGGAACAGAACCAAGCACACACCTGCCTCAAACTCCCTGGGGAGGTCAAGGTCTGACCCCGATCGGGATGTAGGAATTCCTGCAGCTGTCTCTGTGCCCAGTGCACGCCTCCTGGCCTGAGAGCTCAGGAACACGAGAGGCCATTTGTCGGTCACTTACGACCCCGAGGGCTCCCTGCCCTCTTGGTTTGAGCCGTTTGATTTAAAAAGCAAGAGGCTTCTGTCCCAGCTGGTGCTCCCGAAGCAGCACACCAGCTCCATCGCACAGTCCTTCGTCAGGATCTGTGTTATCCTCTCCGCCATGTCCCCGTTGATAGCAAGAGATCGGAAGTGATCGAAATCATTCCTGCCCAGCTTCCGCAGGCGGCGGGCAGCGGCCCTGTAGCACTTCCAGGGCTGCGGCTCGATCAGCAGGTACTCGCACAGCGAGGAGAGGAAGGCCAGGAACTCCCTCAGGCCGCTATCCCCGTGGTGCAGGTGGATCCACATGGTAACAGACATGCAAAAGCAAATGTCAAAGGTGGAACGGCCAAAACGGCCCAGGTAGGAGCTGAGGAACGGCTCCCTGGAAGCCGAGTCCATGATGTCCAGGTTGGCAAAGGATATGGAGGCAGGGAAGGGGCTGCTCTGCCGAGCCCTCTCAATCAGCGCTGCGTCAATGTCACAGCACAGAAGGTGCAGATCCTTCCCAGCTGCATGCTGGTCCAGGCTGCTTTTGTCCTGAAGGCCGAGCAGATGCCTGTACAGAGCCACACTTAGCTCCTGCAGGAAGGAAAACAACAGGACTTCACAGGGCCTGCACTGCCTCGGTCACCTCACCAAGCACATCGGGTCCCACTCTCAGCAGCAAGGTACAAGCACCAACTCAGAGCCTTCTCTCGAGACAGTTAGAGCAGTAAGCTCGCTGACAATACTCCTTTCTGAAGGGAAAAGCAGCACAGCAGCCCTGACTACCAGAAAGCCTGCCAGAAATTGGAACTAAACCTGCATCACCCCTCCTGGGGGGTTTGCTGGGGAAAAAAATTGAGTAAGGTGAATGAGTTTTACTAACACAAGTCCTGCTGAATCTCCCCATCCGATATCAAGGTATCACTGGTTTTCCTAGCTGAGCCTCAGAGCTCCCTAGCAAGACTGAGAGCTTATATTTATAACGCCTAATTAAGAATAAATGCATTTCTTACTCTCATGCTACAGGAAGAGACACTTCTTGACCACGAGACTGCAGCAAATGAGAATTAAGGAGAGTTTTCTTCTGAATTTCCCATTGCAGAGCGCGCCACTCAGCGGCAAGCGTATTTATCTTTCATTAAAGGAGATTTGATGAAGTTCCTGAATGACACCAAGGAAAACTGCAGGTGCACGCAGCTCACACGGGCGGGCAGCGTCCCCTAGTGGTGTCTCTGTATTTCAACAGAACTGGACTGGGAACATTTTTTGCCTGGCCTGCTCTGCGGGTGCATCTGAAGCAGGACCTAGGGTTGTCCTTGAGATAACGCCTGAGGCCTTCAGCCTTTCCCTCCCCCCCCAGCCCCCCAAGCCCACCCCCAACCCCCCGGACCCCCTCCCACCACCCCCCACCAGTATTTCCCTCACCACCCCCATTCCCCTTCAGCCTTTCCCTCACCCCCCCCCAGTGCCCCACACCATCCCAGCCCCCCCCCAGCCCTCCCCCACCTCCCCCCACCCATCCCCCAGCCCAGGCCGCCCCCCCCACCTTCACCTCATAACCCCCCCCCCCATCGCCCCCTTACCCCCGAATTGCAGCCCACGTCGAGGCCCAGCAGCGGGCGAGCGGCCGCGGGGAAGAGCCGCCGCAAGAGGCCGCCGGGCAGGAGGCTGACGCGGGCCTCGGGCGGGTGGAAGCGGGAGTAGTTGGGGAAGTTGCCGTAGGGAGCAGCGCCGGGCTCCGGGCCGGGAAGGGCCGCGCTGCTGGGCGCCGCCATCTTGCCTCCCTCCCCCGTGAGCGCCGGGCGCGGACCGAGCGGGCGCAGAAAGGTTCCGGGGCAGAAAGGTTCGGGGGGGGGGGGGGGGGGGAAGTCGCGCATGCGCACAGCTGCTGCGGAGATGGGGGGCGTGAGGGCCAAGGCAGCTGGGGTTGTTCTCTGTCCTCCTAGCCCAGACTTTCCAGGTCCATTTGTGCGAAAAGAAGAATTTGTAGATTTTTTGCTTTAATAAAAATAGTGTCCAGTCCCTGTCGCATCGGAGCAGGCCGAGGAAGGGCAGCGTCCACCCCCGGGGTCACCTTTGGCCCTGCCACCTTTGCCCTTTGCCCCGGCGTTGCTGTGGTGCTGCCGAGGCCTGGGGCAGGGGCTCAGGCCCTGGGGGGGGTCCCCACCCTGGGGCACGTTGGTGGCAGGGCCCTGCGGGAGCCACCAGCTCCAACAGAGCACCCACAGCCAGGCTAATTAACCATAAAGTTCATTTCAGCTTCCCCCAGCACCAGCATGGAAACCTGCCTGTGTGTGCAGCCCTCGGGGGCAGCTCTCTGGTTTACAGAAGCTTTCACGAAATGTTATAAAACGCTAGTTAAACAAATCAAAACACACCAACAAAACGAAAACAAAACCAAAATGATCATCCTGGTATTGCTCATGTCTGTAGATAGGTAGCTGGTGGGAGATTTCATAGCGGACAAAAAAAAAAAAGAAAAAAAAAAAAAAGCCTGTAGTTAAAAAGAGGGGTAAAAGACTCCGTCTCCACCAGGGGGAAGGTTTTAGGAGAACCTCGGTTCATTGCACACACCGATGTCAGCTGTTGTTACAGCATGAAGAGCAGAGGGCGCCAGGAGCTCAGAAACAGGTTGGGCCCTTGTGTTTGGCTTCTGCCATGGGAAAAACAAGCAGAGATCTGCAGGAAGTCTCCATCCTCGACACACCTCAATCGTGAAAGGGAAAGAAGACAGGAAGAAGGACAAATATATATATATATATTCCCCTCCTCTTGTGCAAGAGGATTTTTTTTTTTTTAAAGGTTTCCCCTGAATCTTTCTGGCTGCAAATAGGGTCCCTAAATTCTTGTCCTCTTTGCTATAGGCATGGGAAGCAGCTTGATACCTTCCTCTTTCTGACATCCATCACACACTGATGAATCTCTCTACCTCCTCCTTTCTTCCACATCCCACCTCTAAGTGGTCCCATTACACTTACAACTTTAGGCCAAATGAATGTTTGCTGTATTCCTCAAGAGTCAAGTGTTGAAATTGGACAGAATCATCAGCCTTTTATTCCATTTTTGTTAATTACAGGAGCAGCTAAGCTTAAGTTATCCAACACAACAACACAAAATATTTTATTGCTGCAGAAAAATGCATCTGTGGGCTGTACCTCACCATTTAGCCATGCTTTTTAGGAAACAAAATCTCACGCCTGCCTTTTGAGCATAGCTTCTTCTAAGGAGCAGAGATCTGTCACTACAAGGTGCTGCAGCTGGTATTGCTCTCCTCTGACAGCCTGGACTAATCCATGGCTGATGGAGAGAGAGATTTCACCGCCCAGTGTAGGCATTGATTTACATCATGTGAATAGCTCTCTGGAGGCTTTTTATTTTCCCCCACTTTCTCTAGAGAAAGCTTAGTGCGTCAGGTTGCTCTCCAGAAGCAGCTGGAAATGCTCTCTTAAGCAGGTACCTTGTTGACAACACTTGCTGGCCTCTACTTAGTTGGTTTTGAACCCTACACTCACTTAAACCAAGTCTGAGCAAGAGCAGATGTCTTACCCAAGGAGACCTTTGGCCTTCAATTCTCAAATACTTTACATGTGATGCCTGTGTTGGAGCCATAAGCATTTTATTGCTTCATGTAGGATGTGTGCCTTAGTCATAAGCAGAGAAGAGCCAGCCTGGTCTCCACTAAAACTTTAGGCTATGCCACATCATGCTATAATCTTGTTTACGTTTACTATTCCAGGGGGATGAAGCACCAGCTATGCAAACAGACCTTCCTTCAGTCAGGAGACCTCACAACAGCACTAAGTTTTGCAACAATTTATTAGCAATGTTCAGAGAAAATACAAAATCCTATTTACAATGAAATCATAAGAATGGCCGGACTAAAGGATCACAGGGTTACAGAGCCGGGGTCACGATGATGCAGACCTCAGATAAGGGTCAGCCACATGGAGGAAGTGAAGCAGCCCTGCACCTCCCCTGCACAGCGGGTCCAGGAACCCAGGAGAAGCTTGCCTGTGCCTATATCTCACCCCTAATCCTGCATTAGCCCCATGGGGACTTCCACCTTCAATCCGAGTGCTCTCAGTGGGCCTGGCATGGATGGGCTGCGAGCCGTGGGGTCAGTGCAGAAGAGGAACCAGGACACATGCAAGAAGGGAGCCCTGCAGAGGGCCTCGTGAGGGCAGCAAGCCGTCCCCGCTTGGGTGGCCTGGAGATGCAGCAGGTGCCATGCAAGCTTTTCCCATGGGGAAGCAGAAAGCCAGGAGGCGGCAGCAGCTCAGGCAGCAGCAGAGTTTACTCCACACCAAAAAGAAAAAGAGTAAGAGATCCAGAGTGGGCTGCAGATCTGTGGTCTCGTACAGAGGTCCAAGGTGTGCAGGGCCAGTTTGGAGAAGTCCCAGTGCAGAAAGGGGTCTGCAGAGCTCTGGCCTGGATTGTGCTCCTGTGGAGGAGTTTTAGGAATATTTCCGTCAGAACTCTTCACATAATGCCATAATCCTTCCTCAAAATCTGGAAAGCAGAAATACCTACAGACCTTTTGCTGAGAGCAAAAGAGGCTGCATAACCAGGCTGCTAAGGTATTTTGGAAGTGCCTACATGGGTTCAAGTGAGAAAAAAAAAAAACTCTCTAAACTCAAATTTTGTAAATTTTTAGTGCATCTCCCACACTGCCCTAACCCCAGTCCTGCCTGCTCAGCAACCCAAAGCATTTGTTTTGTCTCCATGCTGCACTGCAGAAAACAGGCCATCATGAACTTAATGATATCCCAGTCGTCTTCTTTATCCCTACAATTTTTATCTTTTATTTTTTTAAGTGGGGAGGTGGAAGGCATCAGTTCTGCTCCTGTGTCACAGACAAGGTCAGCGGAGGCGCTGAGGGGTTGAAGCATGTTTTATTTATTCTTTGCACAGTAACTTTCCTTTTCCTCTGCCCAGCTCAGGGCATGGAGCACGTGCAGCGGGAGGATGCAACATGTGAGGGGTAACAGGCAGGGCAGCAGCAGAGGAGGAATGTGCAGTACGGAGCATTTTGGCATAGCCTTTCTCTAACACGCGGGGATCGCTAGAGGCAGCTCAGTGACGCACTTGCACCGGCATTCCAGGGAGATTGAAGATACGGGTTTCTATCAGGACGAAGGATCGCTTTCTAAATAAGAGCAAAAGGCCTCTTATCTCCACCTGGAGCTTTACAGTTAGAAATTAGCCAGCTAATCCCCAGACAGGGGAATGTGAGCAAGGGGAAGATGGAAAGTTACCTGCACGCTCTGAGGCATCCACTGCCTTCCTTGACATCCCTGTTTGGGGGAGCAAAGCCAGAAAATGGCTAGAGCAAGAGGAAGAGGCGACATTGGTGTTTGCTACAAAGATGGGCCCATTTTGAGCAACAGGCACGCATCCTGGCCTCAGTTTCTGGGTAATAACCACTTAATCTCTAGCAACCAAGCCACTTGTGAAGGCAGCAGATCCTTAGGATGGATCACAGGATCTCAGCCACCCATTTCCCCTGTCAGGATGTGCCTAGCCCTGCATGGGCTCTGACACTCAGCCTCTTTCCTCTGCTCTCTGCCATTCCCTGCCAATAATCCTCACGTGGGATCCCAACCCTCCCAGGTGAAGAGCCACAGTTCGGGACAATGACATACACATCTCCTGGGCTGGGGAGCTGAGCCCACAGCCAACGATCCTGCTGACCCACGCTGGGAAGGAAAGCAAGTGCAGGCTCAGTCCCACAGCCAGCTGAAAAGGATGCAGAAGAATTATTTCTGCAGGACATTAGGGATGTCCTCAAAAAGGCCGAACATCCTGAACAGGTTCCCTTGTGCCTGAAGGACTGATTGCTGGGACACCCAGACTACGTGATCCCATGCGCTGCCTTTCTAAAAGCAGGCACTATTTGGAACATTTTTCTGCAGAGTCCGTGAGGCTCTGAGTGAATGCAGGTGAGAAACGGGGGTCCCCTAGCTTTTTCCCTTCCTTCAGGTGCTTTTCCTGCCAACATCCTAGCAAAATTCCCTACCTCTCCTCCCTCAATATGATTTTCCCTTTGCAGAGCTGTTCACACCAATTCAGCATCCCGTGATGCGCAGGACACAGGCAACTCTGACAGCCTCTGGGGAAGAGAAGATCCTGGTCTCATGCCTCCCAGTCTCTGGTCTGGTTTGATCTCAGCAGGAGTGAAGGGAGCAGGACAGACATAACACTTAAGCCCTGCTTTGCTGTCTGGGTCACAAAGGCTTAACAGCATATATACAAGCTGCATAAAGGAACCCAGGGGCTTTGCTCGGCTGATAGAATGGAGCCTGCTAGTGGGCCAGAAAGGGTGGTTTGTTGTTGGTTTTGTTTTTAAACCCTCTTTTGCTTTTAATATATTTTTTTAAACATCTGCATCTTGCCAGCAAAGAGAAGATTCTGCCTTGCTGCCCTCACTCCTGGCTGGAGCCAAAGAACTGGAGGAAGAAGGAGAAGATGTAGATGATGTCCAGGTAGATATTGAGAGCTCCAAAGATGTATTCTTCTGGACTCAGTGAGTACCGACGGTTCCCCATCAGCATCTGGGTATCAAAAGCCAGGAACTGTGAAGAAAGAGGAGAAAACCAAGTGACAGTCAGAAGCAGATTTGGCACAGGGAAGCAAAAAGTGCTTTGCTATAAGGAGTTCTCCCAGCTGCTTCACTGTACCCTCAACTAGAGCACTGCCACTTTTTATGGGACATAACTGCTGTTTAAAAGTGCCTAAGTTTAAGTGTGCAGTTCGCCCCACCAGCTGCATTTCTGGCAGAAGTTTGTAGGGTAATAAGATGTTTAGCCTCCTTGTGTTTTACAGAAGAGTCTCTAATCATGAATCACAGAAGAAATACCCAAGCTCGCTTGAAATGACTTTATTAGCTAATAAATAAAATTGCCCAACTGTTCTTATTCACAGCATGCCCAATGTGCACCGCCTTGAACCCCAAGGCAGCCTTTCTCCTGACCCCCACCTCAGGGCAATGCCAAGCATCTTCCCAAACAATGCCCACACCCCAGTGGCAAGCACGGCACTGCCGGGACATGCTCCGGGAAAAGGCTCACAGGAGGGAGAGCCAGGGAGCAGGTGAAGGAATGAATGAAACCTTTTCAACTTCAGGTCAAGGAGCTGCCCTGTTTCAGGGCTTTTCCTGCCTGCAATGAGCCTTCCTAACGCCCCTTAATCCCAGACCACGCTCTCTGACTGTTGTCCAATTCCTTCATTTGTTATGGAAGTTCATACCCCCTGCCATCCAGCCAGCCTTGCCTTGACTTTGCTCACTTTTGCTGCCTCATTTCATCCTTTTGCACTGCAGCCTGGCTCCTACTGCTGTGTCAGAGCTTGGTCTCTGCTCCCACTGTGGAACTGCCTTTTGCCCTGCCCCTCCAGTGCTTTCTGCTGCTCACACCTAGTATTGCGCTTACAGCACGGGTTTGCCAATCGCACCATGCTCAGCACCAGCACCGTCACGTACAGCAGCACCTTCCCAGGACAAGGCTGAGGTCACTGCAGTAATTGCTACTCATGAGCCACTGGAGGATGCAGAGCTCTCTGCAATCCTGAAACTCACTCTTGTCCCTTCCCTAGGCACCCTTCAAGGCAAGAAGCATTTATTCCACATTTACTTGCTTATTTTTCCTGCCAGTGCATTCTCAGGCCCTGTGACCAGCACCTCACTTACCATGGTGAAGATAATGGCACCAAGCAGAGCATAGATCGCGTGGAGCCAGGGGACCTAGAGAAACAAACCCATCAGTCAGTGCCTGCAGGAGTACTGGTTAGATAGGACTTGACACAGCAGAGAGCTGAGCTCTCACGTGGAGGATACAAGTTAGGGAAAGTGCTCTAACAGCCCTGAATTTGCACCACTTCCAGTTCCAACCCAGTTTCTATTGCTGTCCTTTTTGTGGCAGCGATAGGTCGCTGTGCCTCAGTTTCCTCTCTCACTCTGGTCTTTATGTCTGTTTGGCTCATAAGCTTCCAGACTAGGTGCTTGTGTTTCTGAACAGCCTACTGCAACGCAGCTGCAGTCTCTGTGGAAACCTCTTACTCAGCCCTGATGGAAAGGCATTTTGCAGCAGCCCTGGAAGGTGTTTATTTATCCAGCCAAGCTGATCCCACCGGAAGAAACGCCAATTGCTTCCAAGAGCCAGACGAAGTTTTGCATGTTAATTAAAGCTGAAGTGTGTTCATCTGTTGGAGTCACAGCAGGAAATTCACTGAAATTAAGACCAAATCCCAACCCTTGCCTGCTGTGGCATGGTAACCTACAGCGCTAACGGAGATGTTGCTCACATTCCAAGAGAAGTTGCCCACATGGATGGCTGATTCAGCCCCGAGATCGCAGCCTGCCTCCCGAGATAGACAAGCTCATTACAAGCTGCCTCAAGCTATGCTTATCTTGACAGGCTGCAAGATAAAGAGCAGTTGTCTCAACAGTTTAATGGCAGCGGCTTGGCACCGCCACCTGGTTTATGTGCACGTCTGTGGAAGAGGGGAGACGGATGCCAAGCCAAGCCAACCCAAAACCAAGCTTCTGGTTTTGGAAGCAGCAACTCATGTATTTGTGCATCGTCAGGTCAACTCCAGGGCTGGTACCAGCAGGAGCATCTCCTGCAGGTCTGGCCCATTGATTATGACTCAAGTCCCCAGAGGAGCCAGGTGAGGTGGGCAGGAGGGTTGAAGGGCTCTTAAAGGCTGCCGTGATCAAAGCCAGGTGCTGCTGTCACCAGTACAAGCAGGCATTCCGGGTGATTAATGGTGGCCCACAGCCCCACACACCTTCCCTCTTTCATCAGGATCTCTTCCAGAGTCTGTCAGGCTCTTGCCTGAATGACGACTCACCTAATGAGACTCTTGGATGGAGACCAGATGCTCCATGCTGCCACACCAAACCCTCTATCAGGCGTGGCCACAAGTAGCTCCAGGGTTTCACTTGGACACAGACAACGCCGGGTTCAAGCCAAGAGCGGGGATGCAGAGGGCTGGCATGGGAGGCTAAAGGAAAGGGCTGGACCCATGCAAGAGGGACTGGCAGCAGCTGGAGGAGCAGCAAGGTGGTTGTCGTGGTCTGGACTTCTTCCTGGGGTCTCAGTCACCCCCAAGAGAGGCTTATTTCTGTCAGGGAAATTTGAGCCTCAAAATTTAAACATCGCAGAACCGTGCCCCATGGTAGCGTGGCTACAGCCACGCCTGGCCAGACAGGCTCACTGCTGCATTGTCCAGAGGCCAAGGCCTGCCCCAAACAAAGCAGGGCTCTTAGCCCAAATTCAGGGCAGGACAGCACTTCAGCCAGCTCACCACCCTGGCTTTAGTGGAGGGGAAACTGAGGCACAAGCAGGTGGTGCAGCCTGCTTTGGGGTCACTCCACAGCTGCAGGAACAGGAGCAAACTTCCTCAAGCCCCAGGCCAGTGCTGTCCTACAGCCTGCTATCTGATTGTACAACAGGCAGGCGACAGCCACCTGGCTTTCCATTCCTGCTGGTGTTTCTGCACATTTCAGGACACCCCTCTGAAGACGAGCCCTGGAGTTCGCCTGCTGATGGGGACTGGGTGAGGAAGGAGGGACGCAGGTTGTTACTCACGTATTGGTAGGGCAGAATCACAGCCAGAATGATGCCACCGAAGAAGAGCACCATGAGCATCACAAAGAGGACGCCCTGGTAGGAGGTGAAGTCAAACTGCAGAGGCAAAGAGCACTGCGTTACAAGGGCAGGGGCCCTGCAGAGGCAGTGAGGGGGACCCCCACACACCTGCAGGGGGGGACTCCCCAGCATTGCCCCCATCTTGTTGTCAGATGGCAATTCCTCCATCTCCATCTCAGGTCCTGTAGCCCTGCTCCCATCCCAATGGCAGAGCCAAACACTCACCATACCCCCTTTATTGCTGTGGGCACAAGTTCTATACCCATCTCATCCCTCATACCCAAAAGCCCTTCATGCACATTTATGTTAGTGCCTTCATGTATCCTAGCCTAATCCTAAAGAACAAAACAAAAAAAATACCCACTAATACCCACTCACAACTTACCCCATACATTAGCATCTTCTCACCCCATCTGTACCCCAACATATCCCTCACTCCTGCATCTGTGTAACCTTCACTTTGCACCCCAGCATTCCTCGGATCTCTTCTGCATCCTGAGCCCCACAGCCCTGCCCCTTCGCACTGCCTGACCCCATTTACTGCCTCTCCCAGAGGGACTGAGCAGCACAGACTGACCTTGGTCTGGAAGCTGAAGATGGTGACAGAGAGACACACCAGGGCCGTGATCCCCAGACACAGAAGGACCGACTTGGTATTGTAATAACTGCAAAATTAACAGCAGAGCCACTTTGCTAGGGTTTCCACGGGATGGATGGGAGGAGAGATCAAGACAGACAGAAGATCCGTGGGGGTGTACAGGAAAAGCGAGAGTCCTTGGGGCACAAGCAACACTGACCTTATCAACGGTCCTTAGTGTCAAAAGGGAAGGAAAGATAGAAAACACCCCAAAAACACTCGATGGGTTTTCCTCTTGCTTTAAGTAGAAGAGGGTAGGCAGGAGGGCACCTCTGTTCCTCCTGGGAACTCATGAGCAGCTAAGATGAGGACTTGCTATAAAAATCTCTCTGTCCGTGGACAGATGGAGAAGGGGAGGATTCAAACTGGGAGGTAATAAAAATAGAGTGACAAATGTCATTGCAGCACAATGAGAAATCAGAAGGCTGTGGCCACTGTTACTCTGTGGCTATGCTTGTAACAGTGGGGTTGAGTTTTGGAAATCTGCAGGGCAGGATTTGAACAGGCAGAAAGACGACAAGCTTATATATACAAATTATATTTGTACGTCTGCCCACTGATTTCAGTTACAGCACAAGGATCAGCCCCAGGAGCCAGCCTCCTGCTCTTCCCTTTGGTTTGACTGCAGAGCGATATCACTGGCATTTTCCCCGAGCTGCTGAAGCCACCACTTTCTTTGTGCCCTGCACACATCCATCAACACCCACTGGCTCGCCTGCCTCATCACCAGGGACCCACGTGAACCGGGGCTGATCTTGTGAGCAGATTGTAACAGTAAAAACAAGCAAAAGGGAGCAAGCTGTAGACTACAAAATAGAATGAAACTGCTGGAAAATAAGCTCCTTGTGTCACTCCAGCCCCATCTGGTAGAGTGCTGCTTGTCGGGAGGGGTGAGATCAGCCTATGGCAGTCCCCTACAGCCCTCTGTGCAGGCACTGCCTCGTCCCTGGCTCTCTGGTGCTCTCCCACAGGACTCAGCACAGCCAAGACCTACCCTGTTCTGCCCCAATGGTGACAGAGGAGAGGTGGCACCATGGCTCTCAGAGGGCTTTTTTAAAAAGTGTTTTTAAAAGGGAAGGTGGTGACTTCACGTGGCTACCAGAACAGCTCCAAAGAAATCAAGCAGTTATTTTATTTCAGAAACCAGGCAGTTTTCCCACAGAAAAGCCCAGGACACAGGACCAGAAAACCTCCAGGGACCATGTGCTCAGCCTACCTGGAAAGCATCCCAGTGAGATAAGCCATGGAGAGGGTCTGGGAGGGAAAGAGAACCACATTATTCTTGCATTCGTGTCCCAGGAAGAGACTCAGCAGATAAAACATCTCAACTGCAGGAACAATAACTACAAGGGTAGCAAAACCTCAAACTGATGCCCGGGAGAAGCAATTTTCACATAGTTTCTAATCCTCCAGTGATGAATGTCTGCAGGACAGGTTAAAATGAGGGCAGGTTCTCCTCGCTGGGAGCAGTCCCACCTTCCCCATCCTTCCACCCTCCTGCACAGGCCTCCAGCACCCTACCCCAGCTCCCACAGCCGACCAGCCTCCGCAGGCCTTTTGTTTTATCATAGAATATCCTGAGATGGAAGGGACCCATGAGGATCATCGAGTCCAGCTCCTGGCACCACAGAGGTCTACCCAACATTTCAGACCCTGCGACTAAATGCTCAGTCCAAACACTTCTTGAACTCCAACAGGCTTGGGGCAGTGACTGCTTCCCTGGGGAGCCTGTTCCAGTGTACAACCACCCTCTCAGTGAACAAGGGTTTAAACAGAGGCTCTCTTCTTTCCTGCTTATCACATTTTAGTTCAATTACAGCTCCTCAGCCCAAGTGCGGGGCAATCAGAGGATTAAATTCCTGCTTTCTGCAGGAATTCTGAGCCCAGATTCTTTTCTCTGCTGCCTAGAGCCATTGTGAAACCTGCACTGGTTGTTGGGGCAGGGCCGACACTGTCCAGATGTGCTACTTACGAAGATGCTCAGCAGGATCAGATTCCATGGGAAATACCTCCTGCAAGTGAACAAACAGGGGCTGGTCAGCCCTGCCATGCAGAGGGCAGCGGTCGTCAGCAGCGCTCCACAACAGGTTGCATAAGATGTGCCACGTAATTAATAGCCTGCGCAGCAAAAGGCAGGGGTGGTGCAAGGGGACAGTCACCCCGCTGGGAATGAGAGAGCATTCGGGGTGCTCTGAGGCCAAGAGGGCAAATGCCCCCATGAGATTGCAGCAAAGCAGCCAGCAGTGCCCTGTGCCAGTGAAAGACAACCATTCCCTGTGGTATTTAACAATGAACATTCGGAGCAATGCAGCAGCACAGTTCGGGCACCAACACATCAACCCTTCCAGTCACAATTTGACTTCAGCTTTTAGTGCAGCGTTGCAGCAACTCCCAACTGCATCAGGCCTGGAAGCACAGCTGCCACCTCCGGCCCTGCATCATTGCCCCAGCACGACCCCATCCCTTCTCTGCAATGGTGTTGGTCATGTTTGCAGCAAGATGAGAACATTCATCCTTCACTTCACTGGGCTGTATTAAATCCAAAAAGAAAATATTTTACCTGGGTCCAGAGCAGCAAGCAAGAATCAAGTAGGTCACAAAGAAAACAGCACTGCAAAGAGAAAAAAAGAAAAAGCAGATTAGGGATGAAGACATAAGTGTTGTGTATTGAAGCAGGAGAGAAGTCTCCAGATGACAAGTCTTAGTGCTCTGTTGCACTGCTTAAATGCAAGTACCGTGCCAGAAGTCAAGGCTGGGTAGGGAGCGAGGCAACAACTGCCTCTTGCTGAAGTCATTTTCTGCCCAAAGCTGCCTGCTGTGCTTATGGCAGTCCCTAACAGTGCAACCATCCTTGGAAAACCTGAAGGACGGTTTTGGAGCAGAGCAAGGGTAGCGTTCAGGGCCAGGGTAGATGGAGCACCAGTAAAGTAAATGAAGTAAATGCTAACTGGCCAGAAGCATTTCTTGTTGATAACTCGCTGTGTGAGTCCCTTGACTGGAGGCAGCTCAGCTCTGCCCCTCGTTGTCATCACTGGCATCCCACCTGGCTTTGGTGGGCTTGAGGCATCCTGCTGGGATTTCAGCAGCCCCATGAATCTTTGTTTAAGTGACTTGCCTAAAGTCAAGGGGAAGGTGAGGTCAGAGAAGGGAATTGGTCCCATGCCACCACACCAGCCCTGGAGGAAGAGCTCACCAGAACGATCCTCTGAGGACACTGAAGCTCACAGACCCGAGCCTAACATGCTGTTGCACATGCCATCCCCAGGTCACCTACGAGTTATTTATCTCACACAACTTCAGCAAAGCAAAAATCCCTGAGCTGAGGGATGGTCTCCCCCTGCCCCGGCCGTCACGCAGCCCGGGTGTTTTTCCACGCTGCTGATGGGGTTCGGCACGGTGGGAACCTGCTCACCTACTTTCACCCTTGTGCCTGGGGGGGGAGAGCAGCTTCCAAGCATGCCGATGGCAGCACGATAGCCACTCACCTTAGGTCTAATAAATGAACATGACGGCAAAACCCACGGGCCATGATAAATGCACCAAAGATAAACCTGAGCATTGCTCTCCCACAGGGAAACCAGGAAAGCTGGAGTGGGCACAGCTCAGCAGATGGAAAACAAGTAGGGAGCAAAGAGAGCTGCTGCAGTTATCCGTCTCCTTTGCACTCGCTATGAACATCTCTTGCGTTATTCTCCCTGGGCCATCACTGAGCAGCCCCAAGGCACTCACTTTTAATTCAGAGGTGTAGATGGAGAAGTCAGGTCTCTGCACAGAGGAGATCCAGACCCAGACCATGGAAAGCAACTGGAGAAACTGGGGACAGAGGGAAGGGTTGCCTTGCTGAAAGGGACAGACAGAATTTAAGTCCCTCAGGTACAGGACCTGTCCCCAGCTCCTGCTGAAGGATAGGAAGAAGTAAATGCTAACTGGCCAGAAAGCAGCAAGAGATGAGCCCAAAGGTAAAAGCATAGACCTTGGTCTTGTCTCCCTGCAAGGCAGCACTGCTTCTCCAATCTACCAATTGGCCAAGGATGAGCAAATTATTTTCTTTTAAGGTCAAAGAAGCACGCGGGTGCCAGTTGCCTTCTATTATTGCTATTTTAAGTCTTTTTTTTTCTAAGTTACATAAGCTGGTGTCTCATCTCCGGGCCTGGACACATTTCGTGATTTGGGTGTGAACTAATTAAAGCCAGGTTCGCAGAACCTCATTCACAAGCAATTGCATCGTGTTCTCTGCCTGCTTAATTAGCACTAACCCAAGCAGCATCCAGAAAACAGCACAACTGCAAATATATTAGCGCACGGAGGTGCAGCCTAGCTACCTCCTCTCTGACCTTTCAGATCAGGCTGGCCTAATGAATGGAATCCCAAATTCTGGGCACCAAAGGCTGCTCCCCGATGATGAGCCTGGCGTGACAGCCCTGACAAAAACAGGGCCAGACTCACCCTGATATCTCCAAATGCACCCACCCTGACACTGCCCACATCCTTCTTCATCTGTTGCTTATCAAGACACATGGTACAAACCCAGGCAACCTCCTTGCTGTCAATGGGAGGATGCAGAATGAAGCCTTGAAGGTACCCACTGTGTATTTTCAGCTCTCACAGCTGGGTTTCTGCAGAACTTACTTAGAAGCTCTTCCGTTTTACCCAGTTTGCTCTGCAAGCAATACTCATGTATTTACTTTGACCCTGGTTTGTAGAGCAATAAGCCCTCTTTTGGCAATTATTTGGAGGTATCCAGCCCATGTCATGTCTCAGACTCTTTTAAGTGAAGTTTTCTTTTTCTGTTCTCAAATCAAAAATATCCATGAATTTCCCTGGCTTGCCTTGCAAACAAATTGGAGTAACTCCTCAAATGCAAGACAAAAAAGTGTTTGGAAAACATTTCTGCATCACTACAGCCACATCCAGAGCTGTTCAGAGCATGTATAGCCAGAGGAGAAGACAGAGATACTCACTAGGAAGCCCAGTACCAAGCAGAATGTGTCTGAATGTACCCCTTGACCGGTTCGCTGCAAGACAGAAAAGGGACACTGAGCAGAGCATAAAAATGCCAATCACTTCACAGGTTGCTGCTAAATTAAACCTGGGAATGTGCACGGGGTGACACAGAGTGGGGATATGTGCAAAAACACAGCAGACTCTACCCAGCAGACCAGCCAGCTGAAAAGAAATTCCAGCTGTCAGGTCAGAAGGACAGCCCTGCTGTTATCAGTGACACCGTTGGACTTGCTCGCGGCGTGGCTGCTGCTTTCTCTGAGGAGCGATTAAGGAGGTCGGCTCCTTGGGCTGACAGTGATTCACTATTTATTCTGGAGGCAACGTGAGCTGCACATGCCCAAAATGCTCAGCCACCTGAGCTAGCTGCGTGAACGTGGGGTATCCGCTTCTGCGAGGGCAGGTAACCCAGTCCCTCTAGCTGGGGCTCTGATGACATCGATAACTCCCGAAACAGAAAAGATACAGGGCACGGCTGAAGCAGCAGTTAAATGCAAGGGCAAGCAGCTCGGGCCTCTCTGCTGGGGATGGCACCCAGAAGAGACAATGCGCTGTTCAGGGGAGATAGCAGAAAGACCTCTCGGGGACCCCTCAGTCTTGTTTTTATGTTGAAGTACCTGAAATAATTCACGTACCTACAGAACAGAAATTACCCTGCGTAATGGGTCATACAGGAGCAGATCATGCACGGTACAAAGCGAGCATTACGGCTACACCAGACTTACCAGAAGGTGAAGAAAGCCACAATAACAAGAGTCACCAAGAGCTGGACCATCAGGATGGCATAAACCTGGAACGAGAGGCAGCCCATGGGCGAGCTGCAGGCTCCCCACTGCCCACCCAACTCCAAACAGCTCCGTGGTCCAGGGGAGCCCAGGCCAGAGCAGCCAGGTTCCTCTGGGCTCTTGCTCCTTACCTTCCTGATGAACACCCTGCGCACGTTCCTGTCATCCCAGCTGAAGGTCGTGAGCATCTCCGTGTCCCCGGGGTACCCGCCGCTGCCATAGCTGGGGCTCGTGCCTGAAGCAGAAGCCAGAGATCAGCTCCCATCACCTGGCTCCCTCCCAGGCCACAATAATTTGACCCCAGTGATTGACTACAGTTCAGGAGGCCCAAATTTTAGTTTTTTTCTTATCGCACCATGAAAGTGAGGTGTTCTGGGGTGTGCTCCCTTCCCTTCTCATTCCTGTATCATACTAGGAGCATCTCCAAGAACAAAAAGAGGGGAAATATTTCTGCAAGCCCCAACACAACAAAGATGCCAGGGTTTATTCCTGTCTACAATAACAGCAATTCCTTAATGACAGAGGTCTTGTACCATCTCCTCATTCACCTTTCACAGAACATTAAACCACCCCCAAGAGGAGCTGTGACTCAGCACCGCAGTCATTCCCATCAGGAGCTCCAGTGCAGGAGGATTCCCTCGCTGCTCCGTAATTGCCTGAGCTTCGGTTGTGTCTGCATCATTTTTTATGTCAAGAGCGTGCCCTCTTCTCTGGGAGAAGCTCATTTCAGCCAGCTTTTTCAGAAGGGCCATCCCTGAATCCAGTTTCTATGAACGCAGCCAGACCAGTTTGTGAGCAAGCCTAAGCAAGGGGAAAGAACTTCAGTGCAGCTGCTGGGGGAACCTTCCCCCAAAACCACCGCAGCACACAGCCCACCTCTGCTGTGCTGAGGGCTCTGTGATACAAGTTTTTGTTGCTGGAGTTTCTTGTAGCCTTCTCCCACTCCTGAACCTCATGCTTAAGAAAAAAATTAAATACTGAAACTACATCTGATGATAAGATCTGAATTATCTTAGCACATCGTTCCCCGGTGTTACTTCTCTTGCAAATCCCCCCACCTGTGTTACTAAGACTTCTAGCTGGGTTTCCTATAGAAACAAGGCTTGTGCGATTACGCCAGCTATACATTCATATCCCTGCCTGTTTGACAGATGTCTCTCCTCCTCAAAGCTTTATAGCTCAGGGATACTCGGATCCTTTGGGCAGATGGAGGCAAAGCCCACACAAACTGAAGACAGGCTTGCAGACACCAGCAAAGCCAAATTCAAGGCCCTGGTCCTAAATTTCTTCTATTTTACAGGCCAAAGGCTGCTTGCTCTTATTGTAGAAGCTGGATCTAAGGATGCCACTGGCAGGAAATAAATCCTTCATGCTCCTTTTGTGCCTAATAAATCGCTCGTGCCATCTATGCCCCAGCAGGGATGCACTCCTGCCATGCATCCTCATTTCTGCAAGATCCGTCATCATCTACGTGGCCAAGAGCACCTGAGGCCCATGTCCCCAGGGCACTTCAGTGCCTCCTGCTTCAAAGTAATCAAGGCACCTAAACACCAAATTAAGGATCTAAATGCCTCAGAGGAATGGAGGGTTTTCCTCCTCCCTGGAACGTGTCCCTAGCACCAGTCATCTCCCACCCATGGCCCTGTTTGAGGCAGTGTGTCCCCAGCTTGCGACTCTAGGAGGCAACCCAAAACACGTGTCACTTCTCTCCAGCTACTTCCAGTCTCATTTGAGCCATTAGACAGAGCCCTGTGGCATGTCCCCTCACCTTCAGACCCCTGCTGTGGGAGCTGCAACCCACAGTGCAGCTGAGAGATGATGCACCGCCTAAACAAGGTCTCTGCGATACCCAGAACGCAGCGTCCTAAACCATTTGGGCTTTACTCATCGTAATTCGTCGTGACAGTAGAAAGACCCAGATGGTTATTACAGCAAGCTGGGAGGTTATTTACCCCCTTTCTGATTCCCTAAGGCAAGCAAGAATGGAAAAAAGTCTGTGAAACTATCAGACTATGCAGGCACACATCTCAGGTGGGTTCAGCCTGCTCTTACCCCTTCCCTAAACCTCTCCATCCCTGCTGGCCAGAATGGGCAGCTGCCAAAGCAAAGCAAAGAAAGAGGAAGGACCAGAGCAAAAGGACTTGGGAGTCCTTAAATCCAGCACTCTCTGCAGCTAAAGCCATGCTGACGGAGCAGTTGCCCCCAGCAGCTCCGTGTGCTCATTCCCTCCTGCCAGCCGCCGCGTCCTGCGTCCCCTGGCTCCCCTGCATCGGGCACAGCCGGACCTTTGTCCGCTTGTCACAGCTCCGAGCGGAGGCTGCACGTGGCAGCCGGGAAGAAAAGCTTCTTGTTTGCCCAGGGGTCATGCTCGTGGCCATGCAAACTGACGCTGGAACAATTCAGCCTCCGAGTCCAGTGGGGTTTTAACCTCCACTGGCTCTGAACACCCGCCCGCAGCAGCCAGACATCACTGATGCCACAATGTCAATTCTGCCGCTTCAGCAGCTTCTGTGAAAGAAGCAGGAGCTGGAAGGGGGGGGGCTGCAGCCTGCAGTGCTGGGGGCATCACACCAGGATGCTCCCCAGCCCTGGGAGCTGGCACTGCCCAGTGCGGCAAGCTGGGAGCCAGGATTTCACCATCCCCATACTGGAAGGGGATAAAGCACAGGGGTTTAGTCCCATATCTGGAAGGCAGCGTGGTTTAGTGCTTTGGCAATCTGGACTTTATTATTATTATTTAATTATATGTATAGCTAATAGCCATAACTCTACAGTGAGCTCTACCATGGCTCACACTGGCTGCCACGTCCCTGGCTCCTCTCTCCTTTACAAGCCCCAGGGCAATCTCTGCAGCCCCCTCCCCCCTTTGCAAGGGGCTCACCCTGGGTACAGCCACAGGAGGACTTACTGGGGTCGACGTAAGCCCAGCTGGGGTGCAGTGGGACCGATGGGGGAGGAGGGTAAGCGCTGGCCTTCATCCCCTCTCCTGCTGTCGCCTCCTCGTAGGTCGGAGGGGCTGGTGGAGCCGTGGCATTGTCCTTCTTCTCCCCTTGTCCCTCAGGGTTGGGGGGCTTGTTGTTCACAGACAGCTGCACAGAAATGTGGGAAAATATAAAATAAATAAATAAATAAGATTAGACTATAAAATGGCACAGAAACAGCCCTGCAATGGGAACCCAGAAAGGCGTGGACAGGGGTCTGAGGCTACTGCATTTGGTCCCAGGAACCAGAGAGAGGAGACCCGGCAGCTCTTGTTGTTGGACCCATCTCCACACCCCCAGGAAAAAGCATCCTCTGACTGATGGAGGAAGAGATGAGAAAACATTCAGCATGACAAGGGGGATGAAAAACTGTAGCTAACCAAGCAAGTCTGAGGGTAGAGGCAGCCTTGCCCAGAGCCCTCCTCGTGCCTCAGGCTCAAGCGTAACACTGGAAAGCATCCAACTCATTTTTTGCATTTCTGCCTACTTGTTACTGAATTTCCCCTCAAAATAAAGACTTGCAGTTTCTAGACAAAACACACACACACCACCTCAGCTCCTTCATTTTCACTTACAACCACATTTAGGGGAGTTTCTCCAAGACCCCAGAAATTGCCAACCAACTTCTTCCTCTCTGCACATCTAGCGGCTCAGCCGCTCTGCCTTCCACAATTTGGAGATGCAGTTAAGGGATTTGGGAACCCACATTATCAGACTACGAAGTCCCAGCAAAGAGCAATGGCCACAGCTCCCACGACAGGGTTGAGCTCCATATCAGGACATCCAACAACTTTCTTCTCCTTGTAACATTATCTCTTTAACCTTCTAGCAGTATCTTTGTTGTCCCAGGATAAGCTATGAGCCTGGTGCCCTGTCCCTGCTGCCAAGGCAGGTGCCAGCTCATCATCAGGGACAGCATCCCCCTGGGTCACAGGACCCAAAAAGTGCAAAATGAAGGAGACAGACTAACAAGCCCTGGGACCGACAGCACAGTCCCTACACAAAGGTCTTAATTTAAAAGGTGCAAGAAGCCCTTCCGAGTATCCCAGGACGCACACCACGAGCTGACCCAGCTGCTTCGGGGTAACTGTGCCACCTCCTCTGCCCTCGGGGACGTGGTAGCCAAGAGCACCCAAGACCCCTGAGATGAGCGAAGAGATGCAGGAGGGCCAGCACTGCCTGCATCCAGGCAGCCTCCAGCCTCGTTGTCATGGCAATGCTGCACTGTGCTGGCAGAGGATGCATTGCCCCCCCTCTCCCAGGAAGCAGAGCGTTGGGGCACCCCAAAACCCAGAGCTCCCCATATCAGGAGGTGCTAAAGGCAGGTACCAAGTGCTGGAGCACAGATGGAAAAGCACAAGAACCCCGCAGAGGTCCCCAGCATCCAGGATGGGTGGAAGAAACGACCACAGCTCCCATGGCAGGGCTGAGCTCCACATCCAGCAGCACAAAAACCAGCCCCCAACACCATAATCACCTCCATCCCCTTTCTCTGCCAAAACGCCCCCCACCACAGGGACCAGTGCACCCCAGACCAGGCTTTCCACTGGTACCCAGCTCCCCCCCCCCCCATAGCAATTCTTTTACCCCTTAAACCCCCTCACTCCAACCCATCACCCCCCCAGCCACGCAGCAATTCTGCACGCATGACGACCCATCAGCCCAGCGCTGGCCTCCCACCTACCTTGCCCTGGGTCATGGTGCCTCGCTAAGGTTGCAGGCAGCCCCTGCGTGAGGCTGGCAGAAGGAGAAGGCCGTAGCTGAGCAGGAGCCTCCACGCCGAGCCCCTGCTGCCTCCTCTCCCGGGTGTCTCGGGGCTGGCTGCAGCCGCTGCAGCCTCCGCAGCGTGCGCCGATGCCTTCACCTTCTAGCAATATCCACGGAGCAACGGGAGCTGGAGGGAGGACCGTACCATTCCCAGCCTGCAGCACAGGGGGAAGCCGGGAAAGAAAGAGCTAAAAATGACAAAACCAGAGGCAAGCAGCCACCGGCAGCGATGGGGAGGATGCAGGCTGGGGAAGATGCACAGCGCAGCGCTGGGGAGGCAGCCGCAGGGTGGGAAGCAGCTGCCCCTGGGATGCTGAACTCGGGGCTGGGATTGCAAAGGGGAGGGAGATGCAGAGGATGCTTTGCTGCAGCATCTCTCCACCACCGCACCTCAGAGCCGACCGTGGGCTGGGGAGCAGCAGCAGCAACCAGTGGGCCCTGCTGCAGCTGGGCACGGCGCACTGAGGGCTATTGCAAGGGGCTGGATGCTTCACCAGGGCAGAGAGCCTTGAGCCGAGCTCTGTAACACAAGAGCAGGAGGGAGGAATCGTGCACAGCCCTGGCTTTCTTCGTGACCCTTTTCAGGCTTTGAACAGAGCGGGATAGAGAGGACGAGGCTTGTTTGCCCCACGTGCGTTGTGCTCCCCAGGCAGCCCCAGCTGGGGGTCACAGGGAGGGCTTGGAGGTGTCCTGGAGGGACGGGGGGGGGGAGGCAGCAGACCTCCAGCACCACACAGCCCCCACCACAGAAGCAATATTGTTCCTGTACTGAATCCACGAAGCAGGGAGCTGAACTGGGAGTCTCCACGTCAAAAGTAAGGGGCACCGAGTGAATGGGGGTTTGCACCCCCAGTGACAGTACCTGGGAGAGGTGGGGAGGGGGATTACAGCCTGGAGGGCACGGGCAGATGGAGACACCCCCACTTCCCTCCCCCTAGCCACAGGAGAGAACAAAATCCCCGCTTTCCTTAGTGAAGTGCTTCACACAGACAGAAGGTTTGCCCGGGTCAGACGGCACACGCAGAGCACACCCCGTCTGAACACATGGGCAGACGCAGACAGGCTTGCCATGGGTGAGAGATGCTGGCAGAACGGGCTCGCACCACGCTCCCACAAAATGAAAGCACATTTTGGGGCAGTCCTGAGATTCCACCAGACCAGGAGCTGTGCCAGGAGCTGTATCCTCCCCGGGTGCTTCCCCAGCCCCTCCAAGCCATTTGCACGTCCTTCCCAAGTGAACTCTGCTATTTTACTGCTCTTCATTCCATGAGCAGGCATCACATCTGGCATTTGTTGGCCAAATCTATAAAGCAGGCACAAAAATGGGGTTACCCGTGTACCCTGCCACACACACAGACATATTTCAGGCTCCCTAAAAAGCACTCCTAGAGAAGATGAAGAATAGGCTGCCTACAAGGAGGTTCAAAAATAATATATATATATATATATCATAATTTACAGGCTGTGCAAAGAAAGGGGCAGTGGAAGGGTTAAAATAAAAGCATGAGCTGGAAATGAAAGAATGCAGTCAAGCAATGTACAGCTGGCATCCATACAGACCTAGCCCAAGCTATTCAATCAGAAAGAGAGCCGATTACCACAAGGGCTGCAAAAACTTGTCAGGATTATTCAGAATCAATTAGGTGCCTGTTAACCACAAGCTCCTCAAGGGCTTTCATTCTCCTCGAGGCTGAGCAGAGGCATAAAACTGGGCAGGTCTGAAGCGAGGGAGAGAAACTCAAGCCAGCAGGTCAGGTTCTCGCTGATGCAGCTGAGCACAGGGAAGCAGCACGATGCTCAGCTCACGGTGCCACTGCCATCGGTCACCATCCAGCTCAGGATGAGCCAAGGGGTCAAGGGCTTGGGAGCAGAAATTCCACGTGACGCATGGCATCACGGGGAGAAAGGAGACACACATTTTCCTACAAACCCCAGAGGGATTCACTCTGGCCGCAGCCCCCAGACAAACCAGATTCCTTGGTGGGATAACGCAGGACCCCACACGCTCCAGCCCAGGCTAAAGATGCTTCAAAGAGCAAAAGTACTGTGTCTGGAAGAGGAAAAACCCTCAGCAAAGAAAAACAGATGGCACTGCCTACCACAACAGCCTCCCTCTAAATTAAAAGCAGCAGGGAAGGAAAGCCAAGCTCCCCCCCGGCACCCTGTTGTCTACCAGGGCCATTCCCACTCCCGAGCTCCCAGGGTATCTTGGTCTTCCCTCACTGTCCAGCCCCAGATAAAATCCAGCACGAACAGGGACTGCTTTCATGGCGCTCTGGGAAACCAGCATCCCTTTTCCCAGCCAGGAAAATAAGCTGGGAGAGCCATGAGCTGCAAGGCTTGAACCATCTCATCTCTGCCATGGAGAATGCAGAAGCAACTGCCCAGCTGAGAACAACAAAATCAAAGTCCTTCAGCATCCTTCTCCATCAGAAAAGCTGATCCAAGCTTGGTTCCTTGCTTTCCTGCTGATGCTGGAAGCTCTTAAACATGCCAGAGTCCTACCAGGGTCATTTTCTCTAGCTCACCTTCCTTTCCCAATCTCATAGACATATTAGGGGGGAAAATACAGGCGAGAGCCACAAGTGCTCGAGCACAGCATCGCTGCAGCCATCCGGTGTCCTCAGCATTAGGCCACGCAAGGTGGCTATTTGTCTGCACACATGCACCCTTAATACTCCATAATAACAATAAAAGTACATCTGTCAAGGCCACACCCTGTCAAATCCACAGGGGATTTCACAGGGATTAAAACAACTTTGCTGAACACTCAATCACATCAAAAACAAGGTAAAGAAAGCCTGATGAGATAATTAAGGGGTCTGCTGCAACAACATACACAACTGCAAATGAGTTTTCCCCACTCCCAAGAGGGAATATGCCCCACTGGCAATGAATGCTCTGCCATAAACTTCAAAAAGACATAGAAAAACAGGAATTTACTCCAGGCTTTCAAGGCTACTGAATTATCCACAGATTATTAATGCGAAATCCTGCCACCAGGTCCAGTCCCAGGATGGGAGACTAACAGGCATGCATGAAAAGTGCTTTGAAAGGATAAAAGAAAAAAATCCACTTGTACCTGAGGGGCTTTGCCCTACTGTTGTCACCCATCCTGCCAGCATCCCAGGCACAGGGTGGGCATCCCCAAGCTTCACCTCCGCAAGAGGCAGAAATTTGCTCTTAATAGCCAGCTCCCCTTGGCTAGCTCATACCTTCCTGC
Source organism: Aythya marila (assembly GCF_965140915.1). Classification (NCBI taxonomy): domain Eukaryota; kingdom Metazoa; phylum Chordata; class Aves; order Anseriformes; family Anatidae; genus Aythya; species Aythya marila. Next base: position 166,498 of record NW_028136875.1, on the reverse strand, counting down.
TTGCCCCCACTCCTTCAGCTGTAATAGCCTTTCTCCTTTCCCAAGCTGTTCTCAAAGAGTAGCAAAATCTTCCCCTTACAACACAATTTCAGGAGCTGAACAAGACAAAGCCATCTGGGGTGGGATGTTCTCCCCCACCAGTACTCTCTAGCCCAGGCTTTGATATCCAACACTGGTGACACAGCTAATAATAATAATATTATTAAAAAAAAAAAAAAAAAAAAAAAAAAGCTCTCCATCATCCACTTTCTTCCATCAGTTTTCCATTGCCTGGAAGGAAATCCCTGCTAGCTGAGCTGTCATTCCTGAACACAGGCATCCCACCTGCTGGGTGAAATGTGTTAAATTAAGCCCTGGTGAGGAGTCCAGCAAGAAGGGCACTGAGCACAGGTGGAAATAAGGTGACTACAGAGCTCTCTGGTCACTGCCCACTTCTGTGAAAAGATCCTTAACCCCAGAGCATCCTCATTTTATGTGCAGCCACTCTATTAATGAGCTCCATTTGTCTTCATCAGGCTTTTCTTCCGTTTTTGCTAAAGCCAAGCAGGTCAATGAATTGACTCAGCTGTTCAGGAGGGATGTGGGGTCATTACTACTTTGATGGGCATCCCACAAAAATGGGTTTATGTTTTGCAATTGCCAATATTTCTTTCCTTGTTTGCCTGCCATACAGGAATCCTGTTTTCTTCCCAAAGATTCTGCTCCCAGAATAATCCCAAGATAATCGACTGTCAGTCGCCACTCTCCATTTGGCTTATTCACAGGCCAGATGGGTGAATTAAGTGGCAAATGAGTGGGGACAATTATCCCTTGGCTTTTAAGCTCAGCAGTACCAGGGTGATCCCCTCTCACACTCCCAAAGGTATTGGGTGAGGTTTTATATTCACCACCCTTGAAGGTGGGAGTCTTGGAACAGTCTGAGGTACTTATATTAACCGCAGAGGGAGACCAAATTTCCATTCTCTTCCTTTCAAGCTGACCGCTCCTTCCCTTTCAGGACATGGGGTTAAGACAACAAAAACTGCATTGGGGTTGCTTGGGAGAGCTGGACTCCACACCTCGAAAGGGCATTTCAGTTAGAGCAGCCTCAAAACGCAGTGGTGGGCAGTAGCTGCATGTCATCTGGGGGCCATTATCCGATCAAGCTGCTCAGTTGCCTGCAATTGTTTGCCCATGCCAAGGGGCTAAGACAGTGCCAGGATCTGGGTGCTTGGAGAAACCTTGCCCTATTTTTTTTTTTTTTTAAACGCCTCCAGAGCTGGTGTGTGATTTCATTGAATTATGGGGAACAGTGGTGAGGTTAAAAAATAAACGGAAACAAAATCTGTGATACCCAGAAACCACGTCAGAGAGTAACAACAACACGCGCACATACACCAACCAACCAAATAGATAAACATAAAGATGAGGCACTCCCTGGGATTAAATCGTTCAGCTGTTCAGGAGTGCATTTCACTCATCACTCCCAGAAGAACATGTTCTTACCACCATCATGTGCATTAAATGCTTTTAAACGAAAGCAATTGCACAAGTATGCCCTTGCTGGGAGTGGGGGAAGAGAACAGGTTTGGGTGATGTGTGGAGTGACACCTTCATGCCACTGTGCAGTTTCTTCTTTAAAATATCATGAAGGTACTTTATATAACACAATCCAGGGGTGTGCACAGGATTTAATTATTTATTTAAATTCTTACGAGCCTACACAACAAACAATCCATGCCATCGTGGTGATGCAGCAGCCTGACACCCAGGACCCAAGCAATTAGCAGGGAGACGAGATGGAGAAAAAGGGAAGTTTTGATGGCTTTGCTGCATCTCAGATGGGCACTGTTGATTGCTTCTGTATTTGCACAGTCTTATACCAGGCTGTCCTCGTCCATGACCAGGGCTCCTGTGCTCTGCAGCGACCTATATTAGAATATTTGCAGTCTTGGTGTGTGTTCTTTGCATGGGCTTTCCACAGTTGCTGGTGTATGACAATGATTCCCCCAGCAAGACCCGACTCCTCCTGGATTTGCACTGCAGCAAATTTACAAGCTCCATCGGACCAACAAAAGAAACGCTGAGCTCCCCAGACAGCTCAGTCCCACCCGGGAGGAGAGCAATGCTTTCCACATGCTGGACTTCTCCAGCTACGTCCTGGAGGAGCTGCCAATGCTCCTCTCCAGTTTATATGCTTCAAGGATCTGACACCCCAGATCCCATTCACTACTCCCTTTACCTGGCTGTACAACGAGGATCACGACACTGACCTTGGTTCTCAGATGACAGATGCTGTTTTCACAAGCCAAGCACTCTTTTCCTTCCCCATCAATCCCATCGGGTTGTTAGAGGGATTTTACAGTGACCAGTTTACATCTGTGTGCTGTTCACTCACCTGGCGACACACCAGCCGAGCGGTCCCGCAGGAAAGATGCTGAGATAACAGCCTCTTCTCGGAGGTTGTGCTGCCAGACACACTCCCACTTCCCTGCCAGCAGAGATCAGGAGATAGCAGCCAAAATGTCCTGCAGCACAGGTAAACAGTCAGAAACAATGGTTTCTCCCTCTCCCCACTTCTGTATGTTATAGATCTCATTAACATGTTGTTAGTGAAATGAAAATGATTTTTCCCTGCAGATCACACGAGGAAAAAATTAAATCCCTGCCTAGGTGGCATACAGAGATCAGATCATGCTGGGATGGAAGGCTTCATGGCCTTCACGGATGTCAGGGTTTTATAAGGGCATCAGAGGAGTGCACTGATCCTGAGGTGATCCATACCCAGCTCCACCAGCACCAGAGTCTCACCATCTACCTGGACTAAGGCCCTGAGCAAGCATCCAGGACTGAACTTGCAAGGCCTTCAGATGGGCCTCGAATATATAGAAAATAAAATGAAGCCTTTTCCTAACACCAGGCCCAGTTCCTGGCCCACACTCAAGCTCAATTCATTGAAGTCAGCAAAGGAAATCAGGGCTGCATTAATCCCTCTGCTTCAATTAAAACAAGAACAATAAACACTGCGAGAGCCAGCAGAAGTTTTGCATGAATAGGGATTTAGGATTTGGCATAAAATACCGGAAAAGGTGTTGATTTTCCTCCATTTTGCTCCTCTGGGTGAAGGTCTTTTGAGGCAATCTGACAGCAGGAGAATATAACTTTTCCTGATGGTCACCTCTCTTTGGGGAATGCAGACTTTATCTTCTGCTCTGCCTGATTTCCAGCCAAGAGTGGGGAAGAGGTAAGGCTCTCCTAGTTCTTTTGGATCAAAAAATGTTTCCTCCTTTGGCTTCTCCTAGTGAGCAATTAAAGGTTGCATATTCAGTCTTATACCTCAATTCTTGGAAAGAAAACATCTATTTCCACCACCAGCAGAACTCATCATACCTGGGTTTCTAGAAAGTTTCCTCAGGATGTAGTCTGGCTGTGGATTCTCCAATGTCTAATAAGCAGGACATTTCCTACCACGTGAAGCACGGGTGGGGGTTCATTTGTTGGAGAGGAGGGGGAGTTGTCTGCAGTCGCTTTCCACCTGTAGAAAAGAACAAAAAAAGGAGCTTCAAGCAAGGGCTGGGCAGCACATGTACCTCCTGCAACAGATCACATCCGAGCAGGAAAACTCACACAATTATTTATGTAATAAATCTTTTATTCACTGTGGCTTGGAGGTATTTTAGATGGAATGGAGATACCTTAAAGATGTTTATACTTTCCTGAAAGCCAGGGAAGCAGAGATATCTGAGCCATCTAAGTCACTCAAGTACGTTGTTGTGCAAGCACAGCTCCCTTGCTTGCAAAATATTCTTCAAAAACATGTTACCAAGCCATTTTCTGCCATTGGGAGGAAGCAGAGCATTATCACCCCTCCACAGACGCCAACATGTTCTTAATGAACATTCACGTTTGGTCCCAGGGGAGGGCTGATAGTGCTATTACACGCCATGGGCTGTGGATTAAATGGCAGAATAACACACGTTCCCATCTCACCTGGCTTCACTACAGACCTGCAGAGCTCTTCGCTGCTCCCAAAGCTGCAGCACACTTTATGGTAACATGGCTTTGCTCCACACACCAACACCAGAAGCTCCAGAAACCCTTCCTAGATACCTGCAGAGCTTCAGCAGACCCGTATCAAGCTCTCCTTGTTCTTCCATCTCCCATGTTCTCCGCTTCACAGGCACAGGGCAGGAGCACGGCTGCGGTACTGCACAGCCAGGCAGAAAGCCTTGGCTCTGCCCAACTCACTGCCTGGCAGCAGCAAAGCCTGGCATCGTGCCGCAGGCTCCCTCATTGCAAAACCAGAAGGATTACAGTCCCTTCAGTGCTAGAGGTCCCTGGAGGAAAACTGAAACATGCTATTATTCTTTCTGGAAAGCAGCATCTTGCAGAGAAAGGTTGTTCGACCCTACAGCAAAGCCCACGACAGCAAAGCTCCCATGCAGCCTGTGCAGACAGCTCATGATGCAAGGTCAGCTCCCTCATCACGGTGTGTGACTGAAAGCCCCCATCCATAGAACAAGCATCCCAAAACAGCAGGTAAACAAAAGCTGCAACAAACGCTCACATCACCAGCTAAAAGTAAGGACCATGAGGCTGCATCAGGTTTCTAAGTTGCTCAGAGCTAATCCTGCTTGCTTCTCTTTCCTTTTAATTAGGCTTCATTAAGCACTGATACATCACACCTAGCTCACCATGAACAACTATTAATCAAAGAGGGTATCAGCTCTGGTTAATTGTCCACATTAGTTATCTGTCATTCCCTATGCTGGTAACAGCCTGCACCTGCAGTCAGTCTCTGAGCAACGCAAAGCTTGCAGACCTGTCCCACGCAGGGAGGAGCATGAGCCTACAGCCTGGATGTGACCATGTTTCTGTGGCTTACCAGCACCCCAAACGTATTTAGCCCCACAACCCGTTTTATGAGAGCTGCTTCATTGCTGGAAAACCGGAGCCTAGAGCAATGCCACGACATGCTGAAGTCACTTAGGAAGTTGCAGAGAAGGGGATTTTCAGAGGAAAAGGTTGAATCCAGGTCTTCCAGCCTCCAGACTCACCCACTGACCGGACTTGTTCTCCCCACAATTTCTCAATTCTTAAGAGCAATGTCCCCATAAGTGTCTTTTTTTATTTCTTATTTTTAAGAGAGGACAAGTATTTGTGCCCACCTTCCGTGGAGAAAAAAGCAGGCCTTCACATGCAATTTGAACAATACGGAATATTTTACATCAATCTTTCACGTCAGTTCGGTGGCACTTGCACGGTTCCTCTGGAGGGGAAAAATATTTAGTTTGTCGTACAGCGGAAGCATTTTTCAGAGCCAAATATGAGATGAAACAGTCCTTTTATCTCCAGCTCTACCCTGGGGGAACACTCCTCCCAGCTTTCTGCACTTCAGAATGACTATGGAGTCTGCTAGCAAGAGGGGAAAAAAGGAAAAGAAAAGGCTATTTTTGCCAACAACCCCCATGACATCAGGAGCAGAATGCCTTACGGTTATCACCAGTGGACAAATGGGTCCTAAGCAATAGAAGTAAAATGGAATTGTTGGGTAACTGGTTTGATGGGAAGGGACCATGCTCCAGAGAAGAAAAATTCCTCTTTTGGAGATTAATGCCAGGAAGTAAAAAGACATTTCTAAGAGCTGAGTTGGCCCAATCCCCATAATTAGAGCACAGCCGGTACTCCAGCTGTGCGTGTCATTTTTTTTCACACTAGAATTTCTTTCCTGACAGTCATTTCTTGGGGCTGGTTCCCATTTTTCTGGTTAGGAAAGCTGTGCCTGGGCTATAAAATTGTGGTTCTCTGAGTTGTAGTAAACCACTTGGAGTTTGGTGCCTCTGAGGGCCTCTTATGAATCCAGTTTTGCCTGGTTGTTTAATCATTGCCTGCATTTGCCTTTTTGGCACAAGTCGACCCTCTCCACGCTGTGGGCACTCGCAGCAGGCTTTGTGCCATTGACAGAGCCAGGCGTGATGGGGTGGTTGGGGCTGTTCACCCATGCATCGGTTGAGACCATGAGGCGTATCGCACAAAGTTTACAGATGGGTAATCAGGAACAACCAGACCTGAGTTAAAAGCACCAAAAATTAGCCATTGGCCATAAACAAACATAGTAATGGAAACTGAAAAGAGGATAGGAAGGAGACAACAGCAGCCTGTGAGATGGCCAGCACTGGAATGAGATTTCCACCAAGGCTGGGGTGGATGATCCTGGGCTCCCAGCTCAGCTCCACCTCTCTCTCTACAGCCTCCTTCCTTGCCTTCTCTGCCCCCTGTGCTGCAGGTGATAGGACTGGGGGGGGGGGGGGGAGAGGGAGCAGCACTTCATGGCATCGCTCGAGGCTGATTTATGACTTCCCGAGGATGGCGAACGCTGCATTCCCCAGCTTTAATAGAGGGGGCAGAGTCTGAAGTTCCCTCAGCTGGAACACAAGTGAAGAAAAGCGTCAGGTTTCCTATGCCCACGATCCCACCTCCTTCAGCAGGTGACCCTTCGGCATCCTGCATCCATATATAAACATCTTGTCCCCCCGCCATCCTCTCTGGACACAGAAGTGACAGTGGCGATTGCCTGAGGACACCGCAGGCAGGATCAGTCCTTGCAGCCTCCAGCAACGGCCTCTCCATGATGTGGGAACTCCGATCCGTAGCCTTCACCCGGGCTGTCCTTGCAGAATTTTTGGCGACCTTGGTCTTCATCCTCTTTGGTCTGGGCTCTGCTCTGAACTGGCCCTCAGCTTCCTCCCCGAGCATCCTCCAAATCGCGCTGGCTTTTGGCTTAGCCATCAGCACACTGGTCCAAGCCTTGGGGCACATCAGCGGAGCCCACATCAACCCAGCGGTGACGGTAGCTTGCCTCATCGGCTCCCATGTCTCCTTCCTCCGTGCAGTCTTCTACGTGGTGGCCCAGCTCCTGGGGGCTGTCGTGGGGGCTGCCATCCTACACGAGATCACACCAGCAGACTCCCAGGAAGGCTTAGCCATCAACAAGGTAAGAGCACAGGCTGCGGACGGGCTTGGAAAGGAGCAGAAAAGTTTGGGCAGGAGGTCAGGGACGGCTGAGGGATGAAAAGAAAGGCTTTGTGACCAGCAAGGACATTTAGTGACTGTTGGATGGGAAGCCAGCATCAGCTGGCATGGGGGCAGACATATCTCCTGCAGAAACGCCCGTGCCAGGAGCAGCATCGCCCAAAACCAAGGCAGGCGGTGAGGAGGAGGAAGGCAGCGTGTTCAGGAGACAGCACACGGAAATCCCTTTTCTCGCAGCAGTCAGCTAGCAGCAGAGAGGCAGACCCAGCTTCACTGCCAAAGAGATTAAGAGGGTTGAAAAGGGATTGGGGATTAGTCTGAACAAGAATATTTAGATTGATAATAGCTGAGGTTTAATAAACCCAACAAAGCAAGTAAGAGTTTTAAGAGAGACTTTCAAAACATCCAGCTCTGCTGTTTTAGAGCTTAAGTCACCTGAAAGAGGAATAGGATTTTAATTTTTTCCCCTGTGGGCTGTTCATCTTGTAGCTGCCTGCACAAATTATCCTTAAAAAAAAAAAAAAAAAAAAAGGAATATCAGAGAGAGATCCAGCTCTGGATGTCGGCCAGGAGGACAATTGCTGCTTTCAGAGCGTCACCAAGCAAAGCACTCTTGGGATCAGCATTTGGGAGGATGCGTGGTGTCCAAAGCAGGGGTGACACAGGAAAAGAAAGGGCAGAGAAGTGCCAAGAGAAGTGCCAGTATGGGCTAAGGGAAGAGACAGCGAGAGGGGGCTGCAAACCATGTATCTGCCCAGCAGCACTGCCAATTCCATTCAGATCTGGATTAAAAACCTTCAAGGAATAATAAAGTGCCAGAAAGCAGAGATGGAGAAGAGGGTGTGCAACTAGGCACAGCTTCAGACCAAATCTGACAAATTCTTTCAGTCAAAAAAGAGTGGGAAGGAAAAAGGGATTTTTTTGTGTGACAAAACATTTCTTTTTGACATTTCTGAAAAGTAATTCATACAATTTTCTAAAAGGCATCTTGTATTTTAAGCATGAGGAAAAGAAAAAGAAATCCTCAGGTCAAAGGAAGAGTGGAAAAATAATGCCAGAAAAGATGCCACAAAAACGTTTCCTGCCATGTCAATCAAGTGTTACCATTGAGCTACTTCTCCTTAGGAAAATTTTCCTCCTCTTCATATTGATGCCAAAAATTTCACCTGTTTCCTATGTCCCTGTTGGTTCCCCCTCCAAATTTCCAACCCAGTCACCAAACTTGCCTATCCCTGAGATGTTTCTCCTCCCCTTCCAGCTGCATAACGAGACGACGACGGGGCAGGCAGTGACCGTTGAGCTCTTCCTCACCTTCCAGCTGGTCCTGTGCATCTTTGCTTCCACTGATGAGCGCCGGGAGGACAACCTGGGATCCCCCGCCCTGTCCATTGGCCTTTCCGTCACTGTTGGACATCTGCTTGGGGTGGGTAGAATGGGTCAAAACACAACATTTTGAGGGTTGTCTTTGCCTTTGTGCCCAAAGCTTGCTTGGCTGCATGTCCTGTGGTTGTCAGTGGATTTGTAACTGATGCTGTGACCGTGATTTTACATTATTGGATGTGAAAAAAGCATAACCTGCTGGGCTCTGCTGCTCCTCACGTCCCTTCAGGAGCTCCATGGGGTCTTCTATCCTGAAGGGAATGTAGTAGCAACTGAGACTCTCAAGACCATGATAAACATGGACAGGGAAATATGCAGGGTGAGCAGCCAGGGAAATCCCTCCCAGAGGACTTTTGCTGGGAACATCAGCCCCCAACACACCCAGCTTCTCAACACATGGATTAAAGCAGATCCTTACTGATCTGCAAGCCCATGTGCCTATGGGATATTCTTCCTGCAATCCGCAGTGGCAAGAAGTAGCAATTTGCTCCAGGAATAGAAACAGCAGGAACTTGTCCTCACAGTCCCTGTCACACTGCAGGGCACGTTGCCCAGCCACAGCTGAGCTGCACCATGCACGGGACACATATGCTCGCGCAGAAGGTGCACAAATACAACTCACACGTGTTGACTCAGGCGCTGGAAGCTGGTAGCATCACTTTTCCTGGAACAGGGCAGGCTGGGATGTGAAGCATCAACTTGGTGGATGAATCACGCTAATAACACACTGGGATATTTTAAAATAATGCGGTAAAAGAGCTTAAAGCTAACAATAAGCTTGGTGTTTCTCGGCAGATCCGTTACACCGGCTGCTCCATGAATCCAGCCAGATCTTTCGCCCCTGCTGTGATAGTTGGAGACTTCAGTGACCACTGGGTAAGAAGTTGGGTCTCTGCGTTGGTTTGGTGAGAACGGCCCCCCCGCATTACCAATATTCCCAGAGAACCAAAAAGCCAGCCATATTTGTGGCACTTCAGCACCAGCTGAAGGGGAGACATAGAAATTTGGAGAAAGAGGTGGGGCTGTTGGATGCTTAATTAGCTTATCTAAGCAGGGTGAGTTGCGACAGCAAAAAGGGTGTGTGGTTTGTTGACCATGACTTAGCACAAGAAGTAAAACCAGTAGAGAGTGGAGCTCTTCTTGACATCCTGGAAACCTTTCCTGGTTGCAGATGGATCTGGGCATGCCTTTTCCACCAGTTCTTTCAGGGATGCTCCCAGGAATTTCCATCTGCAAAGAGCACACTCAAAGCCGGATCTGTAGTGGTTTAGATCAGTGGTGTAGGAAGACATTTGCTCACCCAATTCTTCTATTTCTCTTTTCACCAGGTCTTCTGGGTGGGCCCTCTGATCGGGGCAGCAGCAGCTTCCATCGTCTACAATTACATCCTCTTCCCACAGTCCAAAACCTTCTCGGAGAGACTTGCCATCTTCAAGGGTTTGGAGCCAGAGGAGGACTGGGCAGAGCGCGAGGTCCGCCGGCGGCAGTCAGTGGAGCTGCACTCACCGCAGACCCTGCCGAGGGGGATGTCAGAGAAGGTGTAGCCGAACCCCCCCAGGCCAAGAGAGGAGCTGGAGAAAAATCTGACATCCATTTTGGAGACAGCACCCACTCAGCTGGGCATTTCACCTCTCCCCTCTCTCCCTTTTCTTTTTGCTGGGGGGGATAACCCATCTCCTGGGGATACCTCCCATCACCCAGCTCTCTCTCTGCCTGGTGGTTTTCTAACCCCGGGGGAAAGCACCATTAAACCAACACAACCAGTGTAGCAACAGGAACAAGCACACCAGGGTGTGCTCCTTCTGGCTGGCTCCTTCCATGTCCCCCTGCAGGAGGTGGTGCTCAGCGGAGCTCGCTGCCCTTCACGAAGAGCTCGGAGGCGCTGCGGAGAGTTGTTATTACAGACACCTCCTGGGTGTGGAGGTTGCCACCCGATGCCTCACTGCTGTAGAAGTCAAAAAAAAAAAAAAAAAGAAGCCAAAAAGGCTGCTGTAGAAGTGCAGCATTGGTTCAGCACTGGTTTAACCCACTGTCTGCCACAGCAAAAATATTGATTCTGGTCCTCCACGTTGGTCCTTCAATGAGAAAGGAGCACTTGAATACTATTTCAAAAATATTTTTGAAAATCAATTTTTAATCTGTTCCTAGACTGAGCAATGTGAATTAAAATCATGTTACCGTTCAAACAGAGTGTAAAATTGTATTTAAATTACCAAATATTCACTTTTAAAATTAGTCCATATTTTTGTTTCTTTTCAAAGGAAAATATATATATATATGTCAAGAAAACCCAAAGAAAATTATCCAGAATTTATCTTGCCTACGAGCTGCTAAAGACAACATCATGCTGCTGATTCATTTTATATCTTTTTTACAATGTTCAAGTTAATTACATGCTTCTTCTCCTTCGGATCTAAACATTGTATTTATTATCTACCATGACAAAGTTTAAGACTCATATAAACTGCAAAGAGCCCTACAATGAGTATTAATGTCTAATAAATTACTGTACTCTTTCAAATAAAGTTCTTTAAATTCACTTCTATTCACTGAATTAATACATGTGAATCAAACGATGACACCTTTATGATCATATATATATACAGTCATATAACGTATATGGTCATATACTATGTATATATATGGTCATATACATACAGCCCATCTTCAAGCCAGCAACTTATTGATTTGCAAAAATGACAGTAAAATAAACAAATAAACAAAAACAAACAAACAAGACCCCTCAGATTACAGTTTAAAAACAAAAAAAACACCTTGGCTTTAAAGTATGGACCCACAATATAAAGATCATCCCTCCTTTAGCATCCTCCAGATGCTCCAATTTCTGGCCTGGCCAGATTCTGGCCTCAGCACACCAGCACTAACACAAAGCAATCTCCCTAAACCAGATTTTCAGATGGCTGAAGCAGTGTAAGTCCTCTCGAGTCAACCAGCTACGTGAATTTACCCTCTCCACAGTGCTGTCATTGACTTCAGTGACACTTCCAAAACTTGCACCGTCAGGAAACCAAGCCAGTCGTTCCAGATCTACACTGGTGCAAGTCAAATTAGAGAGCAGGATCAGCCACCCGGAGATCAGAGCTGCCACAGACCAACTGCAAACCTCACTGAATCGATAACACATATATATAATAGACCTCAACAGGAATGCCTTGGCCCAGGATTGAAAACCACCCAGCCATGCCCATCCATCAGTTCATGACTGTCCACAATGTGTATCCACAATACTTATTGCACCATAAATTAACCTTTATTGGCTTCATCATGAAGCTGTGATAAATAGTACGATTGTGAAGTCAAAATGTAAAGCACTGTACGAAGTGTCTTGGCCCAAGTTGCTACCTGTGTCCTGTTGTCCTCCTGTACAGGAGGATTGCAAAACCTGCCGACTGATTCTTCACTTTATGTAGAGGTGAAGAATTCAGAGGGCAACCTGAGACCATGCAAACCTCTGCTCCAAAGAACACTGAGACAGCCTGTCCCCAGAGTGCAGACCTCAAACCTTCCATCACACGGCTGCAAGCGGGGAATTTGGCGTCTTACCTAGGAGAAAATGGAAAGAAAATCAGCCTGGCTTGGATGATGCCAAACCCATCAGTATCTTAAAAACACGTTGCAAGTCCAGCCATTTGGCTCTCACAGCAAAATGTAAGACAGAAGAAAAAAGAAAAAAAAAAAAAGAAAAAAAAAAGAAAAAAAGCCCAGCTTCAAAGCTCAGAGACCTGAACAGATTTTTTTGATGTGAATTTCTTGGACTGACCTTGTACAAATCCTTTGGATCCAAATCTTCAAGACCATGTGAGCACCCAGCTCCCATCCGGCACCAACCTCTCAATGGCATGACCTACCTAGGAGGCAGACACATCATTAATTTTATGGATCTATTTATATATGTAGAAATATATCCCGAGCATGATTTCCTGAAGGAGGTGCCGTGGAGGCTAAATCCATCCAAGACTGCAAGAGGGGAAATCGTGTTCGGGTGTAGTCCAGGAAAGGACCACAGACGTTTGCAGAAGGTTGGGAATAGGCGGCGCTCCATGGGGAGCTTTGGGGAAGCTAATCCCCAGCTAATTCCTACAGCTTCAAGGCTTGCAGCGAGCCCTGTTTCACAAAGCTCTGTTGATGGGTCTGGATACAAGACCAGAGGCTCTGCTTCAATTTTCAAATCAATTTTTCAGGAACATGATCAAATCAGACATTTCTTAAGAGACCACTCAATGCAAGAGTCTTTAGCTCCAAGTGCAGATGATGGTACCACCACAAGTCTCTTTAAATCCTAATCAGTGTAAACTATCTGTAACTTTTTAGGTTGAGAAATTTCGTCTGGGTCTTGGAGGCAGGACGGGGTGAAAAACTTGTTTTCCAGTTCACAGAGTTAACTAACCGCATATTGTCACCAGCATTTCATTTTGCAAGGTCCTAGGCTCTTGGAGCAATTATGCGAGAATTTCAGCTTTTGAGTTTCCAGATTACTCTCTATTATGTTATCTACTGCATTCATAGTTGCTTTGGAGCCTGGTCGTGCTTTCAGCTCCCCTCTGCACAGATGTAGCTCAACAGCCTCCACCCATTACACCCCCATTACACCCAACAATGCGACCCGGTGCCAACCCAGCACTCTCCAGCCAGCCCCGTGCCTCCCCATCCCAGCAACGTGTACACTACAGGATGGCATCCCGCCTGTCTCACATCCCCGTGCCCAGGCAGAGGTGACACTTCTTTCTTGCTATCAGCTCTCTCCCCAGACCATTTCAGTGTTTATTACCATGAATGTTCCTTGCAATCCTAAAAAGAGACAGCATGGGTGAAGACAATACTTTCACAGTAAACACATTTCAAGAAGAAAACCACCTCCCAAAGGCAGGTCTGTCTGAGCCCCGAGGATCCTGGTGAATGGCTGCTGGCCCATAAGAATTTAAAGTATTTACCTAGATGAGCAGAAATGCAACCTCTTAATGTCGCTGATGCAGGTGGCCTTGCTGGAAAGGGCTAGACCTGAAAATCAGGACACCAGAATTTCAAACCCAGCTTTCTTGCCGTGTGATCTTGTACAGATCTCTTTTCTAATCGGGCTTTGCTTTCCCTGATACACATTATTATCCCCATGTGTCAATTTAATGACGATTATGATGCAAATTAATTATTAAGGATGCTGGCATTTCCATTGCAGGCCAGCCCCAAAGCGTTTGCATCCACTTACTTGAATGCCTTAGAGACTGCCAAGTAATTTCTAAGTGAAGAGCAGAGCAATGTTGTTATTAAGCATTAACACTATTCAGCATTTAAATGGCATCATCCCTGTTTACAGACTCATGGGCTACAAGCTCAGCGACAAGCAAGGGCTGGATGGCAGCTTCAGGACTGGCTTTGCAAGCCAAAATGGCAGCTGCCACACAGTGGGATGGCAGCAAGGGACATGGGGACACCCTCAAGGCCAAACCTGGCCCCTAAACCTCATCCCCAATCCCACCTGCCTGCCCCAGCGAGTGCAAGAGGGTTTCCCAAACTGAATGCAGCTAAACATGGGAAAACAACCCAAAAGTTGCCACAGAGACACCTCCATGGCAAAAGTTCCCACAGCCAGCTGTGGTGGCTGGTTGCTTAGTCGACCTCATGGGCTTCTTGCTCCAAGGAGCTGGATCAGGTTACTGAGGGAAGCAAAAACCTCATTGCTCCGGGGTAGATGAGGGTGGAAGTACCATCTGCCTCAGGCCAGCAGAATAATCCCTCGCCTATAAAGCAAGCACTAACAGATCATGGGTTAGATTAGAGAAATCCTTGAAAGCCCCATCTGAAACACCTGTGCAGAGACATCCTGGAGCACTAGAGAGTGGCGAGGCTTTACCTTAACCCCACCATGGCAAGCAGCAGCCCCAAGACCAGGATAAGGAAGGGAAAGTTTGCCGGCTCTTGCTCTACATTGAATTCCCAGTCCAGATCACTTTTTTTCTTGCTGAAAACTCCCAAAGCTCAGCCAGCAAGAAACACCCTTTCTTTTTAAACAAACTAAACCAAACTTTCTTCTCCAGCCATCCAACCACAACTAATTCCAAATTCCAGCAGGAGTTGTCTCTGGTTACTGTCTTGTGCTGGTTTTAAGGTTTTGGTTAAGGTACAGAGCCAGGTGAGAGGGCAAGACCAAGAATTGGACCAGTCTGGATATTGGCAGCATTTGTGATCTGAATTCATCCACCTGCAAGCCAATTCACCAGGTTTGAAGTCTGACACAGGGTTGAACTCATCAGAAATCTGGGCTGCAGTGGAAATGACAAATTAATAGCAGCGCTGTGCGGGCTCAGAAAATGCAATCAGCAAACTGGGGACGACAGGGACCAGCACACGTATTCAGTTAATAACACACACGCCTCCGTGGGTGAGGCAAAGCTGCAGGAGGGCCCCAGGCGAGGATGAGGCACTGGCTGCCTTCCTCCTGCCCAGACACCCTCAGCCAGTGGGGGGCTCAGGTCACTGTCCCCCTCCAAGAGAGCTGTCCCCAAAGTGCCACCAAGCCACGCAGCCGTGCAATGGGGTGGTAGAAGGGGGTGATTGGGGTTGCAGTGTTTGCTCGCTGATACCAGCAATGAAGAGGAAGAGGAGGAGGAGGAGAAGGAGGTGAAGGAAGAGGAAGAGGAGGAGGGAATGGCTGAAGCTCCTCACAGCGCCAAATCCTCCTGGTCTCCTTTCCTCCAAAAGCCTAGGGGAGAAGTAAGGTATGCATGACCTTACCACGTAGGTGTCCGTCTGTCAGCAGGGCCCTGCGCAATGCCTTCTTGCCCAATTCAATTATATTTGACACATCAAAGGCACTTCCAGCTCGCACAAGCTCCTTGGAGGACATGCAGCCGGTGAGAGGAGAAGGAGCCTTCCCACTGCTCAGCATAGTTAGACATCAGAGAAGCCAAGCAGGAATGCCCCAGAGAAGAAAGTCTAGCAAATTATCATGGGAAAATATGTTTTGGAAGACCTATAGTTAGAAAAACAACCTGCTTCTCCGTGGAAGTTTTTCCCCATCATTTTCAGCATTATTTGATTACATCCTCTAGTTGGGCCGGAGGACTTTCTCTCCGGACAGAGCCTGGCTAGGAGGTTATTATCCACAGCTGGGATCCCAGCAGAGTGTCTTTCGGCTCAACACTGCTGATGTTAAAGCCAGGCGTGTGGTGGAGGAGCCTGCAAATGCAGTCACCTTGGAAGAAAAGCCACGTTACGAAAGGGTTTGGAGGATGGGAGCAAGGCGCATCTAATCCAAAAGGAACTACAGGCAGGTTTGAAGGGAAGTAGCAAGCAATTACTCCGGCTGGAATCTGGCCAGGGTATCTTGAAAAACCAGCTTGCAAAACTTTCACCAAAACACGCCAACGGACCAGGTGTTTCTAGGATAACAGATCTGGTTTTTAACTCGGCAATCTCCCCAGGACCAGCAGAACCGGGAGAAAATGATCGTCAGGAATTACACTGTAATGAATCCTCGGTCCCTCGAGACTCTCTGGGTCTGTGTGCTGAGCTCAGGGCTTTGGGTACAGCTGGAGGAAAAGGACTCATGTATTTTTGGCTCTGGAGGAAGGAGTGCCCCTCTTCTTGCTCTGAAGGGGAATCCCTCCTAGCTTTTGACCTCAAATGCTACAGGAAATGTGCAAGTCTGACTGCACCCAGCAGAAGGCAGCAGTGAATACAATTTTTTAGCACTTGTTAAATTTTTAATTTTGGTTTAAATTTAAAGAGGTTTTTAAATGATTTTACCACTCTCCCACACAAAGAGATTTGCTCACTGAGCATTGGATCACGACTACTTCTGCAGAAGCACACGGCAGCTGTGGATAATCCTGGCCTGAGCTCACTGCATTAGGCACAGAGAATTGAGTTGCTTGAGAAAGGCGATATACAATCAGCCGAGCTGGAGTCCAGCAAGGAGAGCAGAGCTGGCACCCAAACCCATTTGAAACAAATATAAATCCTGGCACAAAACCGCAAAGGGATCAAGAATTCATTGTTAACTGTCACCAGAGCCTTTTCCACCCCAAAACCTCGGTGCCCAACAGTTCCCTGCCACAGAGCACTGAGAGCCTCCCACCTCCGCTCACTGCCAGCCAAGGATTTTCAGCCAGACAGATTTAGGATGGAGGCCAGCACCATGGGAACATGAAAGGAGACATGCAAACATGGCCTGTGCCCATGCAAAGTCTATGGCTTTGTGCTGGCATTCCCAAGAGCAAAATCCTTGACCTCATTGAGAAAGAGCTTGAAAAGCAAAAAGAAAGGGGCCTGAGACGTCAGAGGTAGGATGCACCCTCCCTGGCGATGGGCACAGAGCACCCCCAACACCGGCAAAACCCACACCCGATGCTTATCAAGCTCCAGAAGGAGCAGCAAAGCAGAAAGGCAGCAAAGGGGTTTGGAGCCAGGCTCGCCAGGGATTGCCCCCCTTTATCAGGGCCACCCCATCCCATTCAGCCTCCACCTGCACACTGCAAGGAAACCCAAGCTTGGCAAAGTGCCCCCTGAGCCCTGCCCAGCTCCCAGGAAGATCTCAAGCCACTCGTTTTTTGCCGTTGAGCTATCTTGATAGCCTGGGAGCAGCTCCAGGTGCTTAACTTTGTTTAACATTTTGACACCCCATCTAAATTGCCTGCCAAAGTTCAGAGCCCTGCCCCAGGAGAGCTCCTCCAGCCTGACACCAGCAATGAGACTTTCCAAGCAAAGCTCCAGTGCCCTCCACTCCGCAAGCAAATGGAGGACGGGAATAACAAGAACACCTCTGCTAGCAAAACACCCAGCACCTGGTGGGAGGAAGGTAGTAAAAGGGAAACACCAAGGAGGGAGCACAGCGCCGTTATGCAATCGCGTTATCTAACGACCACAGAGACACCCTATAGGGGCTCTTTGTTTGCGGAGGGAAGGAGAAAGAAATGCCACCAATATCTGAGTCACTGGTTCACCAAGAGGCTCCGAAGTTATTTTCGGATGGAAACTTTTCCAGTTTCACATGATAATTTGGGAGGCCTGGCTAACTCCTTGGCTCCACCCCCCGCCTTGTAACACAGCTCCCTGCTGCTGTTGCATATATAGATAGGTATGGCCCTACAACTCGGTGCAGACAGAAGAGCCTGGAGACAGAGGAAACCTAAACTTCCTTCCTCGCTGGCCGCCCTCTACCCACTCCCACTATGAAGAGGGAAATATTAACCTTGGCCTTTGCTCGATCCGTCTTTGTCGAGTTCATCTCTACGCTCATCTTCGTCTTCATCGGCCTCGGCTCAGCCCTGAAGTGGCCGTCTGCCCTCCCCAGCATCCTGCAGATCTCGCTGGCCTTCGGCCTGGCCATCGGCACACTGGTGCAGGCGTTCGGCCACATCAGCGGCGCCCACATCAACCCCGCAGTGACCATTGCCTTCTTCGTCGGGAACCAGATCTCCTTCCTCCGGACACTCTTCTACGTGATCGCCCAGCTGACCGGGGCCATCGCCGGCGCTGGCATCCTCTACGGCGTGACGCCAGCCAACACCCGCGGCAACCTGGCCATCAATTCGGTAAGTCTCCCCACCTGGAGGTGATCCGCCGTGATGTTCACCTCCCATGCAGGCTTTGCTTCCCTTGTAAGCGAGCAGCTGGCACGAGCACCAACCCGGAGGGCCAAACCTGTACGGATGGCTGGTGTTGGCACGGTGTCCCGCGTGCACGGAGGGACGGGAGCAAGATAGGAGCAAATGTCGATGTAGCCAGCAGAGTATTGACATGACAGGTTTATTGTGTGGGGTAATGAATGGCGTGGGTTTTTCTCCTTTAATAAGCGCTTCCTTTATCCTAAGGGCCCCAGTGAGTCACCAGCACCATTGAGATGTTCTTGACTGCAGCCTCTCCACCTGGAGATTAGTGTCAGGATAGGAGCTGCACCGGGAGACAGAGGGGGAGGGCAGAGAGCAGAGCCCAGTCAAACCAGTATGGGCAGGGGCAGCAGAAGCCCACTGGGGAGCTGGGAAATGGCTGTGGATGGAGAGAGGGTGGGGAGAGGAGCAGGAGAAGGTGAAGGAGAAACGGCTGGGAGGGCACAGAGGAGCTGTGAGGGGCAGGAGCTGCTTTTGGAGGAGGAGGGGAGACAGTGGGACCCTCCAAGAGCAGCAAGGCCAGGGAGCACGTCTCAAACCCTCGGGGCAGCGCTGAGAAAGCAGTTGAAATGGGAGCAGTGGAGCTACTGCTTCACCTGAGCCCAGGTCCAGACCCCTCGGAGCAGCACAGGCATGTTGCAGAGGGTTTGATCGCTAGGATGAGGTGCTGCAAGGCGCCTTACTGCCACATGCTACGTGTCCCAGACCGGTCACCTTGAGGTGAAAAGAAAAAAAAAAAGCCACCACAGCTTAGGTCACTTCGTCCTTCCCATGCCTGATGAGGTTGAGTCCACCTGACACAGTCCCCAGAGGCTGGGGAGGCCCTGGGACAGCAACAGCCCAGTTTACCCCCATGACGTGCCCCGTTGTCCCCCCCAGCCTGCACCCTTCCTCCCCTGCCCCTCTGCAGCAGCTGCTCCCCAGCCTCCTGGGGAGGTGCTCCACAAAGCAGAGGGGAGAAGAGCCAGGATAAATCGGTTTGCAGTGAGCAAGGGGGAGAGTAGTGCAGGTAAAAAGGGACAAAGTGTGCAGATGGAAAAACTCTGAGTGCTGCAGCGAGAGGCAAATGAGGAGAGAGACGTGGACTGTCAAAGGAAAGAAGGGGCTTGGGGGGGGAGGAAGGGGGTTAGGGGGAAGACTTTGGGGAATTAAACAGAGAGAAAGAATTTCTTCCCTTGCAGAGAAAGGAGCAGGGAGCCTGAGCAGCGGGAAGCTCCGTGCCCTGCTCTCTGGGCATGGGCAGACCTGCTGAGGCTTCACACGCATGGCTCTGCCATCCCAAATCCACCAGAAAAAGCCCTCCCAACGCTGCCAAACCCTGTGGACGGTTCATTATTGCCATTCTTGGTGGTTCACAGCTCAACAACAACACAACCCCAGGCCAGGCCCTTGTGGTGGAGATCATCCTCACCTTCCAGCTGGCTGCGTGCATCTTCGCGTCCACAGACAACCGCAGGAACGGCAACGTGGGCTCCCCAGCGCTGTCCATCGGCCTCTCCGTCGCTGTCGGCCACTTGGTGGGGGTGAGTGTCCAGGCAGGACGACAGGGCAGGCACTGCCACCGGGATGGGGCTCCCCAGAACGGTCTCACACGGTCGGTCCCAGAGGGACCTACATTAGAAGAAGCAACAGGGGTTTGTCCGCGATGCGTGGCTCCCTGCCTCCCTGTGAGAGAAACGGCATCAAGGGACACTTCAGCCATTCCAGGCCCCAGTTCTGCAAAGCTGCTCGTGTTTCCTAAGCAACATGACACCCGCTAACCCCGTCTCCTTTCCTCACCAACAGATCTACTTCACTGGCTGCTCCATGAACCCAGCCAGGTCCTTTGGGCCCGCAGTCATTGTGAGGAGGTTCAGCTCCGCACACTGGGTGAGCATCAGCTACGTGCTGGGACGGGCTGGCTGGGGAGACACCGGGGCCAGACACGGGCAACAAGGGGGAGAAGGCAGCAATTCCCATGGGAATACAGGGCTGGGAGTTTCAGAGCCCATCCTGGACTTGCAAAGTCAACAGGAGGGAGGTTGATCCCCCAAAACACAGGGAGGAGGGAGCAGATTAGCCCCATGAGGTGCAAGGAGAAAAGGATAACCCCCTGTGCAATGGAGAGTATTGAGCTAGGGCATCACCTGAGGTCAATAAAGCACACAGAAAAGCCCAGGCTGGGCTTTCTGCTCACCCTGCACTGCCTGCAAGCTCATCCCCAGCCCTCCAGCACATCAGAGCTCTGCGCTCACAGAGCTTGGCCTCTTCACCAAGCAAAGGTGGAGGGGACTTCAACCCACAAAATCTACTGGAAGGGGTATTCGCATCTCTCTGGGGGCTGGGAGACGTGGGGCAGCAGGGGGGTGCTGGTGTGATGGCTGCAGCTGGGGCACCAGCCTCTGAGACCTCCTCTCACCCTCTCCCCTGTTGCTTTCTAGGTGTTCTGGGTTGGGCCCATCCTCGGGGCTTGCTTGGCTGCTCTGCTGTACTTCTACATCCTCGTCCCCTACTGCATGAACATGTCAGACAGGGTTGCCATCGTCAAGGGCACCTACGAGTCAGAGGAGGAATGGGAAGAGCAGAGGGAGGAGAGGAAGAAGTCCATGGAGCTGACCCCACCGTAGGAGCAGATGGGGAAAACAAGCAGAAGGAGGGGAGGACACCCCACACATGGTGTGTGCACCAAAACCAGGCATGAACACATCCAGCTACAGTAGACTCTTAAGCAAAAGTCTTCTAACTCAAAGGCCATCCATGACTAAGAAAGAAGAGAACATTGCAGTGTGTGTATATAATCTCTCTACATGAGCACAAGTGCTAGAAGCTCTCCTACCCTAACTGCAGCCAGCTAAGCCCAGCGAAGGATTCTCAGCCCAGGGCAGCCCTCCGTTGTGGTTTCACACCCACTCGGCTGCATCCATGCCCTTCTAGGTGTGATATTTGCACAATTCAGAGATGCCTGAGACCACACATTTGGCCCACGCAGGATTTCAGCCCTGCCTTTGGTGGCCCAAGGGATGGAAACACCACTTAGACACCAGCAAAGAAGAATGACCACTTTGGGCAGGTGGGTGCAGCACAATCCCCCTTTTTCTCCCCACCCACTCTGCTCATAGATGCTCTTTCATGCATTAACTGGTGCTGGTGGGTCCTGTTTATTCACAGCTGCAGAAAGAATGCAATTTTATTTTTTTTTGATTTTGTGTGAGTTCTTTGTAATATAGTGTATTATTTATTGTGAATAAAGGAAACTTAAAACACATCATGGGTGCAATCTCACTCAGGTATCAAATTTTTAGGAGCAAAAATGGATTTAACTGGACGCAAAGCCATCTCAGTGATCCAGGGAAAGAGCAGGCAGCTGTACCCAAAATCCTGCAGCAGCGGATGGCTAGGGCCACATTTGCCACAGGGGAAGCAGGCATCAAGGGCTGCTTTCCCTTGAGGGCATCTCCCAAGGACTGGAGCTGAAGCAGAGGTTGCCAGGAGAGGTGACACCTTAAAATTAGTCCCACTGATCCTGCTGGAAGAAAGCCAGTCCTGGGCAGGACACGAAGGGGGAATTGTCAGTGCAGCCGACTTGGACACACAGACACTGAAAGCACGTCCCGAGGTCTGGTTTGGTTACGCTCATCTTGCTGTGGATAAAGGGGAGAAGAAGGCAGCTTGGAAGGTGATAAAGTCCTTAATCCTGAGAGAGAAGGAGGAACAGTCACCGGTGCTGGAGTGGGGTGAGAGCAGGGGGTGCCCAGGCGCAGGGCATTGTGAAGCCCATCTCCCGAGGAGGGTGCGAGCTGGGAGGAGCCCAGAGCAATCCTCCTTCGCCGGTTTGACTCAGGCACGGCTTTCTGCCATACCAGTTCTCCCACAAGGTTCCACAGGTGCCCTCAAAAACTGACCCGCAATGCTCCCCAGCCCCCTCGCCGGTGGCACCGATCCCAGGTGCCAAACCCACACCTTCACCCTGACCTTCTGCTGTGGCCCTGCTCTTCCAGTTCTGCCACCACCTTCTGCCAAAGCATCTCACCCAGGCTATCCTGGGCTCACTACAACATGGGTGCACTGAGCTGGCACAGTCCTGGCCGTCCCTCCTGGCAGCTCCCTAAATCCCGTGCAGAGCTCCACCAGCACTGCCCCTCCTCGTGCTGCAGCCATGAGGTTTCCCCCGAGCACCGATGCCCAAGGTGATGCTTGCCTGCGTGCTCCCCACTACCAGATACAGCTCAAATGTGATCAGACAGGTCACCTGTAGGTCAGTGCCAGCTGTCTGAGCATGCCAAAGCCATTTTGCAATCCAGGCGATGGCACCGGAGAAGCCTGGGTAGCAGCAGCCCCTTGTCTTCCTCTGCCACCCCAAAGTTTTTCATAGAAGAGGCAGCTGACAAGCAGAAGGAGCAGAGGAGGTGGAAGAGCTCTTAGCTGGGGTCACACAGATTGGTGGCAGAGCTAGGAAGCAAAACTGCAGTGACCCAGAGCTCAGCATGGGGCTGGGGAAGCACCCAGTGCCCATGGAAGCAGGATGGCATCCCCAAAAGCTGCATCCCAGTCTCCTACAGATGCACACCTGGACACTGAACACGCAGGGGCTGTCCCTGGGCATCCCTCCTTGCTTTTTTGACCCCATCCACCTTTATGCTGAGAAAGGACCCACGGCTGCTCTGGCAGACCCCACACCCCTTCCCATGGTGGGAGGACAGGGGGGCCCAGCACCCACCAAGGGGCCCAGCCCCAGCAGTGTGATCAACAACAAGGAGAAGAAGCCCAGCCTGGGTGTGAGCCCTCCATGGGGATGAATCAGAGGATTCTGAAGCAGCAGCTTTGCGTCACCACAAAAGTCAGCCAGGGCACGGCTAGAAAACACAAGCAGGATGGCCCCACACAGGGCTGGGGACAGCAGGAAGGGGGGCACTGCCTGTTGAGACCCTTCCTCAGTTCGTAAGCAGGGGAGGGCTCTGCTAAGCTGGGGGTGAATGCAGGTGCTAGCACTATCCCATGCTGAGGACCAGCATCCTGCACAAGCCCCTTGCATGCCCGACTTCCCAATGGTCCCTGTTGCACTTAATGGGGCAGAGAGGTTGTATTTAATGCATCCTGCAAGCACCGTGACCTCACCTTCACCAGGATGGGAAACCCTGAGGTCCTCCTGCCCGTTCTGTTCTGTTCCCATGGATGGGAACAGAAATGCTTTATAACAAAGAATGGGTATTTATTTTGATTTTTCCTCTCAACACTCACAGCTCTTCATCACCATTTTTGATGTGCCTGTTACCACAGAACATGAGGTTTTCAACATCACTTTGCAAAAATAGCCGTTTTGTGGGAAACAACCTTATTTCAGCAGATGCAGAAAGGGCTGGTATTATCCCTGCACATTTGAAACTGGATATACCTACAGTGCCTAATACTGGGCTGTGGTACATACTCGAGGACACAGTCACAAGCGTGACATGCTTGTTTTCCCAGGTTCTACTGAGAAACAAGAGTTTCAATTTCTGGAACAGCATCTCCACATACCTCCAACCTGTACACCTACACTACTGCCTGCGTTTCCTTGCAGCCATACAGATCCAACACCGTGGTAAAAAGTCAGCTATATCTGTGCTTCTTGTTTTTAAAAATATATATGTGAGATATTTATTGTCAGGCAAAACTGTTACGCTAAGGCACCTCAGCATGCCATTCCTGCAGTGCCATTTGCTGTAATTAAAGATCAGGGGTGGGGGGAGTGGTGGTGGTGGAAGTGGATGCAGTTTATATATTTCCTGAATATACCCATAAGCAATTTCTTTGCACTAAGAAGATTATGCAGGCTGTTTCTCATCCTTAAGTCAAGTATCTCTTCCACTGGTAGGTAATTACCACACAATTTTCAAGATTTCCGACTTTTTTCTGGCAGCGAGGAAAAACACAGCTATTTTCACGTGTTGTGACAGCTCAGAAACCTTTTATGTTTATATGCATCAGAGGCCCTTCCGTCTATGCAAGGAAGGTCTCCAGCAGCTGTCTGTGAATCATTTTACATCCCTGAAACACAAGTTGCCTGGGTGTTGTAGAGGCAGGGAAGGGACCAGGTGCTTGAAGAAAGCGAGGCCCAGAGGCAATATCTCAAACAGAATTCTTCAGTGGGTTGCAAAGAGGCACCTGCAAGGGGCCAGCCCCAGCTCTCTCCAACACATTGCCCAGGTGAAAAGGGATAAAATGTGGTGCTAATTGGGAGTGTATCCCTGCTGGACTGGTAGCAGGGTGGACTATTATGCAATTCTAGATGCTTTGCTTAAAGCCACAGTTTCTGACTTCACGTGGAAAGCACGAGGCTGTTTTTTCACTTGGAGAAAACAAAACAAACAGCAACAAAAAAAAAAAAAAAAAAAAAAAAAAAAAAAAAAGAGAGAGAACAAATGCCCAATCCTGCTTGTTGAAAAGAGGATGACATGAAAAATCCAGAATAACAACACACAGAATGGCACAGCAATGGAGCAGTATTGCAACAGACTGACACCAGCAGGTCCATGTGGCAAGGGACTGCAGATGTCCCCTCCGGGAGGATTGCTACCACTTTGCTGCAGAGCACCAAGCATCCAGGAGCCAATTCAGGATCTCCACGAAACACCAAAAAGCCAACACAGAGACATCCTCTCTCTGTGCATGACTCTGCCCAAGGCTTGCAAATAAATCAACAACAACAAAAAAAAAGAAGTTTCCAGTGCATCGCATGTGGCTGATGTGCAGAAACACCACCGGTAAAGGTGAGCTCTCGGCACAGAGACGTGGCAAAGGCTGGCATGGGTGCTGGCATTAGTCATGGCACTGCCTGTGCCAGCGCCCATCTCCTCTTAAGCACAAGCTCCAAGTCCTCCCCCTCCTACTCAGCCTCTGCCCAGCCTACAGCCGCTGCAGCACCATTTCGGTACGAGCCAGGAAACAGCTCACATGGACGTCAGGGGCAGACAGCCACCCTTCCTGTTGTCAACAGGCATCACCCTGGCTCGGTAAAGCAGCCTCCGCCTGAATACCGGGTGCCATAATTTGTATTTTGGTTGCTGAGCACTTATCAGGGATGGTTTGGGGTTGACCAGCACTGAATGAGCACGTTGGGTCAGGCTCTGGTTCATGTGAAGCCATCAGAGCCCTGCTTGGCCTTTGTTGCTCCCAGCAAGTCTGCAGCACACAAAATCCCAACGGGTGCACGGCCAGAACAGGGAAGATGCAGCACTGACACTGGAAATACAGGAAAAGATGAGCACTCAGAAAGCATGCAGTTAAAGAAAAGATTAGGAGGAGACATCCAGAGACCAGGCAGGATCCAAAGAGAGCTTCATGGTGTCTCAGTTCCCTCCAGCACCCTTTTACAGCCCCAAAATGCCTCTGCAAAGCCCAGCAGAGCTTGAAACTATTTGAAGGTGCCCCAAGGCTGGGGACCTGAAGGGGATGGGGCTCAGCTCACCACAGCACCAGGCACAGGTGCTCTGAAGCAGCACCCATGGGAGAGCAATGGGTGCCCAGGGCACCTCCTGCTGCCCTCTGCTGGGATGCACCAGGGAAAAGAGAAAGAGGACATGGAAACCCTCCCCAAAAGAGGTGCACCCCATAGAAAAACCCTCTTGCTTCCACCCCAAAGCCTAGGCAGGGCACCCCATGTGAAAACAAGGCTTCCTCACCCCGGCATGCGGAGAGCACAGGCTCAGTGCCGGCTGGATCAGGGCTGCCTTTCCACTGCCAAGCTTCCTCTTACTCAAACCTTTGGCCTCCGCTTTCCAGGATACAGCCCACCGCTGCCCATTTGTTCCTAATCTCCCTCTTGCAAACAAGCAAAGTCCAGCCACGGTTCATATAATGGGTCCTTGTGTTTCTGGGTGGTGGTGACATTAAAAAAAAAGAGTAATAAAGTAAAGAAGGGAAAACAAAAAAGCCTGCAGCCCAGAGGGCTGCCTGACAATGGCGCTTTGTTGGGAAAGGTCAGCTCCGGAGCCAGAAGGGTTTCCCAGGCACAGCCGTTGAGAGCAACGAGGATGCGAGGACTTAGCAAATAAGAAGGGAATTAAACACATCTTTGTTAAACCACAGCCCCTTGGAGGCCTCTGCAGTGTCCAACCTCCTGTCCAGGAGAGATGCACGCTCAGGATTTGGGCTGGTTTACTGCAAAGCAAAAGGTTGCCAACATCAGTGCCTGGTCTCAGCCTGCAATCAGCACAGTGCTTTGGGATGGTGCTGGAACAAGGGACGAGTCCTCAGGGACCCTTCTCATGCAGCAAAACTGCAGGGCTGCATATGAGGGCTGGGAACCAGCTCAGCTCAGAAACCACCCCAAAAAATAACCACTAACAAACCAAATAAAGCCTCTGGCATGTGTCCTCCAGCATACAGGCCCTTCTCTGCTGGCTTGACATTAATCCTATTTGGCAAGCCAGCAAGAGCTCTTTTGCCCACAAGCAAGGTGCAGCTGCAGGTTTGTATAATGCCCTCTTGTGCAGACTCATGGAAAAAAAAAAAAATGGACGAGAACAAACTCAAAACGTCCTACACAGTTTGCCTTTTAAAAAGGCCATAAATAAAACAAATAAATTCCCCTTCCCCAATAATTCTTTCAGTTTTTAACAGCCGGGAGTTTTCCCCCATCCCTAGAGCTGTATTAATTTGGTGCTGGAGCAGCCCTTTTCCTGCCAAAGCAATGTCAGCTGGAGCAAACCAGCCTTTTCTCGGCTGTTTTAGAAGTCATTACTTTTTAATCCAGTTATCCAAACTGCCGATTGCTTTCCCACATCAACAGCCATTGCTCTCTCCGCGTAAAGCTCAGAGTTCATATGAATTATGGTATCTTTAATCAGCGCTAATCGCCATTGGAGAGGAAAAGGATATAAATGCTATCAGCTCGCTTTGTTCCAAGGGCATAAAAAAAATATTTGTCGGGTGTTTCATAAAGAAATCCTGTAAGAACAGTTAATCAGCAGTTAAAGGCTCCCTTTTAAGTGTGGTGTGTAAATATGCACCTATTAGCACCAGTGACATCAGCAGGCTTGTTTTCCATATGTCTTTGTCCTTGGTTTTGCCCCATTGTCTGTTTTATGATTTTGTTTGGATTTTGAGCTAAAAGCCACAGCTGAACCTCGCTAACAGCACAGCTCAGCTCTGCCTCTCTGCAGGCAGCATCCCTGTGCTCAAGTTTACTCATCCTTTCTGTACCACCCAGCTCCCAAATACTCCTCTACGTTGAAAGAACAATGCATCTAAGATCGCATCTTCGCTCCAGCAACCACTGCATCTCAGCAAGGCAAACTCCGGTTCAAGCACAGCAACGTGGTTTGCTTTAATTAACAAGGCTCTTCCCCACCGCAGAGCTCACCAACCCACATCCAGGCGTGCTCAGGGACTGCCTGTGAATGAAACTTCCCTTGGCACCAGCATCACCAGGAGCAAACATCCAGCAGCCGATTAGCTGCTTGGGCTTCAGCTTGTGTCACATTTATTTAGCACCAGCCCTGCTGTCTCCAACAGACCAAATTGGCCAGAAGAGGTACCCACGATTGCTAAGAAGGTTTCTACATAGGCATGGGAGCTGCAGGTCTGAAGGCTACCGCTGCATCCCTTCAGAGGGACTCAAATCCTCCTGTGCAAGGCTTGAGCATAGCAAGAATAAATTTTGCACTAACATCATGGAGAAAGGAGAACTCAGATGGGTTATTTGAGAACAGCATTGACACTTGGTGCAAGCAAGCAGACAAAACTTCAGTCTCTGGGGCAAGGAGCTGAGGCCAAAGGGTCTGAATTCTGCAGCTGGAGCAGGATGCAACTCCCGGAGTTTATCACTCTGTGTCCCCTGGGGTAGATTGAAAGACATAGCCAAACATCCCCGGCTGAGCAAACACAGCTTCCCTATCTAAACAAGCAAGTGAATCTTGAGGCATAATTTGTCATCTAATTGCACCTACACACCCAGAGTTAATTGTTGCATTTGAATGCGAAGGAGTTTTGATTTATGGCAAGATCAGGTTTCATCAGCTGGTTACCAGAGGTGGCTGCCAAACTAAAAGCCACTGCAAGCAGCCAAAGAAGGTCTCTGGTAGGCAAGATTTTTGCAAATCTAAAAACACAAGGGTTATTTAATCTCACAGAAGCCTGTTAGGGGCCCACAGAGATCAAGAAGGTGAAATTAAAACCTCTGCCACATGTGTTCCAGACTCCACTGAGGACTTCTTAGCCAGTGCACAAAGGTAAACTTGTCTCGTTAGTTTAGGTAAGATTTTGATAATGTTACAGGCACAGCCAGAAAGCAGATAAGAAAAACCTGTCAAAGTTTTCCACATATCAAAGCCATTAACCACCATCTCTGTCTCAGATAATGAAGTGGAATTAAATAAGAATCCCCAGGCCTAAATTGGGATTTTGGCAGGCTGCAGACACATAACCACCGAGGCAGTGAGCCAAACCTTTTTACAGCCACAGGAGCACCCAGTCCCGTGGGCATCTCCCCACACACTCACGGTTCTGCCTGCCCAGAACTGCCCCAGCTCAGCTCCCACGGGGCCCCAGAATGAAGCAGCAACCACTTGGTGCTGGGCCAGGGTGCCCTGAGGGACCAAGCCTGCTCAAGACAACCTATTAGCACAGCTGACAGAAATGTCTTTCCTCCAAAAGCAAGAGGGAAGCACCCACCTGTCACTGCAGAGCA
The DNA here is from genome assembly GCF_965140915.1 of Aythya marila. Taxonomy (NCBI): domain Eukaryota; kingdom Metazoa; phylum Chordata; class Aves; order Anseriformes; family Anatidae; genus Aythya; species Aythya marila. The sequence goes on along the minus strand of NW_028136875.1, from coordinate 137,833 downwards.
TCATGCTGAGGGCCCGCAGAGAGCAGGGGAGCCACCAGGATGGCAGGCTGAAGGCCTTGGAGGGGCTGAGCACCGGGATTTAGAGGCATTAAGGGCTCAGCCAAGTGTCCTGCATCTTGCCCCTCCTGCTGATTGCTGGGTTTTCAGCGAAAGCCTCTGACCTGGGCTTCACATGGTCCCCAGTAACCAGCACCTCCTGCTGATGAGAAGGATGCATGAACGGGAAGTGTCAGTGCTACAGGACGCCCACAGGGTGTCCCAGTCCCAAATGTCAGCTCCCCAGTGGCCCTGATGTGTTCCCCACTAGTTTCCCATATGGGAAGTTTGCCCTGGATCTCACCCATTTTCCTTCCATTCTTTTAGCACTGAAGGGAGGACAGTGACAGATTCAGCCAAAACAGAGATCCACCATGGGGTAGATGCAGTCTGGACATGGTTTTGGGATGGGCTGCATGGTATTGACCACCGTTCCTAAGGGCTCATGGATCCAGCCGAGCTCATCACAGCCTGCACATCACCCAGCTCAGCCCCACCTCTGCTTCCCTGGCAGTGGAGGTCAGCCCCAAGGGGGAGGCTGAGGACCCTCAACTCTGCAGCATCAAAGGCAGAGAGTGGTTTCTGCCTCAAAAAACATGCATAAAGGGGAAAAAAGGCAGGAAAATCAGCCAGCATCCTTAGGAGTTGCCAAAAAACCTCTCTGGGAACACAGAGTATCTTTTTTAATGGACCTCTTTTTGCTGTTAAAGAATACCTGCGAAGGAAAACACAGGAAAAAGTCCAAAAGAGGCTGAAACTGAAACCGTGCACTCAGCGTCACCCTGAAGGAGATGTTTCAGGCAAAACCACTGACCCAAGAAGGTCTTTCTTTGCTCAGTTATGCCTTGGCAGTAGCAAGCTCTGACACACAGGTATAAGATTGCATTTAATTGTGACCGGGGAGGGAGGAGGCCACCAGCACCTGCAGCAATGGGGACAGTGAGAGCCTGGGGAGCTGATTCATGGGGCACTGGGCTCTGTGTCGTGGGGCTGGGAGGTGTGCACAGGGGGTTGGTTTCCCATCCCCTGCTGTCCGGAGCAGGGTGGGACCCGAAATGCACCCTGCGGAGCTGTGGGATATGACAGGGCTCTTTGCAGAGGATCCAGGAAGGTGAAGTCAAAGCCTTTATTCCTTCTTAACCGCAGTAAATCCCTCCAAAATTAACCATCACCTGGTTTGATTGTGCTTGTGGCTACAGGGTGAGAATATCAGAGCAGTTTGTTGTGTCTAAGGTGCCTTCAAGCTTGTGCAGGGGGGCAGCTGGGGATGCCATCGTGACCCCGTTGCTCCAGGCAGGGAAACTGAGCCCCAGGGCAGGAGCTGGCTGGTGACAGCATGAGGCTCCATGGGTCTTTGCTGTATTTTAAGGACAGTTTTAAACCTCAATGCATCTTGTTTCCAGCCTGATTTTGGACAGCCCTGGATGGCCAAGTCACACTGTCACCATCGGATCAGCCTGGCAACTCTTGCCTCTCCCGGTGCTTGCAGATACCAAAGCTGGAGGCAGGAGGGCAGACTGGCCACACACCTGGTCCCGGGGGGACCCAACGGGGAAATGTCCTTCATCAGAGGATGGATGGAGCATGGATGAATTTATCTAAATGCTGGTAAAACGGGAACATGGAGCATGGTCCAGGAGTTTCCCCATCACTTCAGTCCTTGCCGGGTAGGTGCACCAAGCAGGACAGACTGAGCGCTCTGGGATCCCCGAAGCCATGGGGAGGAAGCAGCGAGGCAGAGGAAGGACAGGCAAAGGGCAGGCAGACAAAGGCTGCCACCTGCTGCCCATAAAAACCTCTCCAAGCCCTAAACCAGGACAAAATCCAGATCTGTGCATGCATTTGAAAGCACCAGGTTCAAGCTCTCACAGTGCCATTCCCCAGCACAGAAGAGCCACCAGCAGCTCAGCCCAGGTGCAAAGACACTTGGAAAGAGAAAACTGTCACAAAAGGCGCAAAAAAGTCACCAAAGGGACAGTGAAAATCACCCCGGGTAGTGGAGAAGGAGTCTGATGTGACACTTCCCCATCCCACTCTGACACTGGGAGCCACTGTTAAGAAAAGTGAGAAGCAGCACAGGAGCATTGCCCTGGCTGAGCTGAATTTCTCTTCTCCCAAGCCCTGCACTGCTGCAGAGAGTTCGTGTGCCTTCCAGGCCGGGGGGACATTGCAAACAGTGTCACCAGGAGCTAATTTGGTAGTGTTAATAAATATTCCGTTCCAGTGATGGGTGGGAGATCTGGACCTCTCCTCTGAAGGTTGAGCTAATTAATCTCCTACCTTCCTCCTCTGATGTCAGGCTTTCTCATGAGGCCATTACTGGCCCTAATTAAAAGGCTCTTCAAGATGAGTGTCCCCGAACACCAGTCGCATTTTGGAAGTGACAATAATTACAGAAATTTCTTTGGTAGAATAATAATAATTACCCAACCACGACAAGAAAGGTCCCAGGTAGAGAGGACAGCAAATGGTGGAGAAATCATGGATTAGAGCCCTCGTCTCTTCTGGTGGTTGGTGTTGGGCGAGGGAGAGGCACAGCCCCGCTTCCTTAAGGCTTGCTGTTCTCTGCCCATTGACTGTAAACCTGTTAGAAGTGCATATTTGGCCCCCCAAGCACTGAACTGCAGAATTCCTTATGCTAAGAGCTCCCCCAGTGTCTCCAAACCATGCAAAATTGCAGTCTGCCATCAATCCTCCAGCCAAGCAGCCCTAAAAACCTCGTCCAACCTCCCGGCATCCCCAGGGAGCTCAGGGCTTTGCTCTGCGTCCATAGGGAGCTGTCAGCACCAAGCACGCCTCTCCTCTGGGACCAGCTCCAGTTCTTTGGGGTTTCCATTGCTTCTGCTGTTCTCCAGCCTTTTTTCTATGGCTGGAATTGGGGATTTAAAAAGGACGAGCCCAGTTCCCAGGAGACGCCCCTGCAAAACTATTGTCCTTGGCCTGATGAGTTGCAGATGTTCCCCGTTTCTGGTCTGAGCCTGGATGTCCCATGGGATAAAACGCTGACCCAGATCCACAGATGCCCATAGTGCTTCCAGTCACCCCCAAACTGATGAAATGACACTGATCACCAATTCAGATTTAGCCCCAGGGGGCAAAAACTAGGTTTGGTTGGAAAGTGGTGTCTGTCCATCTTATGAGCTGAGCTGTAAGCCTGAGTTTTACCCTGCAGAAGACAGCAGCAAGTGCTTGTGTGCTTTTTTTTCCCTTTTTTTTTTTTTTTTTTAATGTTTTTAACTCATACCAAAGGTGTTTGGAAGGGCAGCCCTGCAGGCACAGAAATCATCTCTCTGTGCAAGATGTGCTGTGGCAGTGAGGGGGGCAGCTCACCTGAAAGGAGGAAACCAACGGGTCACTCCTGTGGTCCAAGCAGTGAAAAAAATAAAAGATAAGAGAAAGAGCAATGACAAAAAAATCCACCTCCTCCCTAAAGGCGTAAGCTGAAAAATATGGCAACAACTATATTTTTTGCAACAGCCCCTCTTAAAAAATCCTGTAATGATTCATAATGACCCATCCAACTAAAAAGAGGAGTACCGGTGACCTACCTGTCAGCTTTTAGCATCCTGCTAACAAGCTTAAAAGCACCGGTAAGGAGTAGAGTTTAGCCACAACCAGCTTGAAGGAGGAAAATAGGATCTTGCTTTTAGGGGAACGGTTGTCCCTGCAGAAGGTAAGTGCCTTTCCCTCCCTTCTTTTCTACCAATCTACAAAGAAATTAAAGCAGAGTAACAAAAGTGCTTGATGATAAACCAAAAGCCTAATTTTCTGCAAACAAGGGTTGGGGGGGGTAGAATTTTACTCCCTTAACTGCTAAGCCATCCAGCCGAGATAGGAAATGTAAAACTCTAATTAGCCAACTCTTCTGAAAGCAGCTTTTCTGAGCAGATAATGGTCAGGAAAGTTCTGTAGTATTGTGGTGATACATGTGAGATAGAAATATTGCTGCCGGATAGAAAGGGGAGGCTCGCGGTAAAGTTTATTGCAATGAAGGATGTCGTAAACCCATTCCTGTGGCTGTGTGCCTATGACTGGGCAACACCGTACGGATAGATAACGATGGGGAATATCCACATGCACCTACTAAAATGCTGCTGACACACCTGGAAAGGAGGCTGTGTCGTGCTGCACCCACCTCCTGCTATGCTGCAAGGATTTGGGGGGGAGATCAACGGTAATTGCAACCCAAGACTTTTCCATCTTGACTTCCAGGAAGGCAAATGAAGATCATCCGCTGGCTGTACCTCTCCGGGCTGGTGTTTGCTGTGCTGATCCCGGCAGGGTGGCAGATGGGTCTCAAGGACCTGGCCAACGCATCCAGGTACGGGTGTCAGCGGAGGTGGCCGAGGGCGCAGACAGCGGCTGTCGGAGCAGCTCAGCTCTGCTGCCGGCTGAGATGCGAGCATTCCCGGCTCAGGGGCAGCCTTGCAATTAAAATGTGTCTGATTCTTTCATATTAGTCTGGACAAGCTCTCTCCTAGCACTCTGCCAGCCCACGCAGGGACATTGCCATGTCCCCCAGGGATTTCACGGTGCCCAGACCCAGGGGTTGTGTCGGCAGCACAGGGAGCAAGCCTGACTGCTGCTTTCCTCCCCACTTATAAGGGGCATTGGGCCCCTGAAGGCCAAAGACAGCTTGTGTCAGGAGTTATTAGCTAAGGCAGATTTGCTGGACATTGCAAGGAGCAGAGACCCAGGACGCAGCGATGCTGTGGGCACGGTGCTGAGCCCACCTCCACCCTGGATTCCTCTGTTTCCTTTGGGGTCCTTCTTCCTGGGCAAATTTTTGGAACACTTCCATCAGCACCCCACCTGCATTCAGCCAAGCAAGATACAGGATATGATACTACATATATTGAATTTAAGGGACAGAGCTGGCCAGGCTTGCCAGACCCCATGATTTTCATACATTACAGTTTTTACAAAGAATGCTCCATATACTATGGTATTTTGCAGCCCCTGCACAAAGAGGGCACAGGAACCCACCTATTTTATATGCATCAAACCCTGTGTTTTCACCCATCTTTCCCCCCGTCCTTCCCTCCTGAGCAGATGGCACTCGTACAAATCCCAGAGCGCTCATGGCTTCCCATCCAACACCAAGCGGCACTCAGAAGGCACCTTCACCAGCGACTTCACTCGCTACCTGGACAAGATGAAGGCCAAGGACTTCGTGCACTGGCTCATCAACACCAAGCGCTACAGGTAGAGGGGCCAGGAGAGTGGGATGGGGCTGGGAAATACCCTCCCTGATGCAAACTGATAACGCAGTTTTAGATGTTTTCTGCATTTTCTCTTGCCATTCCTGCAGATGCCCATATTTTAAATTTGGGTTTCTGGCTATATACCCTCATTCATCATATATCCAAAGGAAAAAAAGCATATTATGAAATCATCCCCGTCTCATTCTTATTGAAAACATCCTCGTTGGCTTTGGCCACGTGCCTGGGGCAGGCGAGGCACTGACTGCAGCACTGCCTACCCTTGAGCCCATGCAGGGCTGCGTAGGGCAATGTCTGCAGCGGGTACCACGGTGGTGTCTTATTTTCGGCAGCTCCACGAAGAGGTACCTGAAAGAAGAGCCCCACAGCATCCCCTTCCCGGCCACTGTCCTGCCAGCAGCGTAAGTCATCTCAAACTGCATAAAGAGAGTAATTTCAAACTACATAGATCAGATGGGGTTGGGACAAAGTTGTGCCGCTTCCTGAACCTACCTTTCCTTTTTGCTGTCTCACGTGGATTTTCCTGCATTTCCACGCAATGAATTAAGGAAAGTGAAACTGTTTTGGGGCAGGGAATTAGAAAGTTTATGACAGACAGAGGCAGTGTTGTTCTCATGGTGCTTTGTTCTGACATTTTTGCTTTATTTCTGATTTAACATGGGGGGGATCTGCATTTGCAGGGGATATTATAAATGCTTCACCAGAGCAAAGTGGTCCTTTGCCAAATGAGAAAACTGCTGATGCTTTTTCAGCGTTCATAAACTTATTTCTGTTTTGTGAAGGTCTTCAGTGTTCATTGCTTCTTTCCCCTTTTTTAAAGGTACAATTAAGCAGCAAACCAAGGCTTCCCAGCAGTGTCAGCCTGTGCTTCGTTTCCCAGCCACCTCCCAAGAGCCTGCACCCACCACCACTGCTGCTCAGCTTTCCCTTCCAACCTCTTCCCCACCTGTGTTTCTTCTGTACCTCTTTCTGCAGCGCTGCAGGTCCTGCAGCTTTCCCCAGCTTGCAATAAAACCCTTGCTAAAACTGTTTTCTGATGTCTCCAGCCCGTTCAAGCACCCCATGGGGATCCCACGTACTGCTGGCCGGGGGGCTTTGAGGCAACCAGGCTCTGAGTTCCAGTTCAGCTCAGGTTTTCCCATTTTTCTCCAAATTCTTTGAGATTTAGGTAAAAGAGCAAACAGGATACACCTGCCTGACCCCATGAGGAGCCCATCCTGCACAGACCTGTGCCAGATGGGGTGTTGTAGGACACAATTAAAAATAAATGAATGACTATACGAAAGACAACTAGAACCATTCTGCTCCATTCTCTATGGAAAAAGGTACCAAAAAAATCCTCCCAGGGAGGAGAAACTGCTTGTTTTTTTTTGTTTGTTTGTTTTTGTTTGTTTGTTTTTTTGCTACAGATCAAGGGATATAAGTGACATTGCTCAAAAAAAAAATAAAAAATTCAAATCTTTCCCCAATCAGCTGGTTCATGACCAAGCTCCAAGGGACACAAATTTCCCTAAAATCAGCACTGCTCACTCCCCCATCACCTCCAAGACACCTGTAAAAATCTACAAAAAGCACCTGCAATTCCTCTGTCAGCAACACAGCCCTTCAAAAGACACGGGAGTGGCACAGTGAGACAAACGAGACTTTTATTGGATTATTTTCCCATTATGTTCAATGAGCAACAGAAAAACCAAGGCAAACAGCGCTGTGACGGGTGAAAGACGTCAATCGACAGCCACGATTTGCAGACAGGAACCACGAGACAGCGACACAGATTGATGGCATTCAAGTTTCACAGAATAAGCCATATGTAAATCAAATTCTTAAAAAAAAAATCAAAATTTTGAACTGGCAAATAACACAGATTTGGTCAGATATTTTCTTTTCCTCCCCATTTTATTTACAACACTGAGCATTTCCAAACTAGATCATCTCTTACAAGAAAATAAATATATTATATTTCAGTTTCTCTGAAACAAAAATAATTTCTCTATTTCTACATGTAGCCTGCCAGGAGGAAAAAAAAAAAAAAAAAAAAAAGGAAAAAAAAAAAAGTCAGCATCTTATTTATTACCTTTATTCTCCCCCCTTTCCCCCTGAGAGCTTTCCGTGCATTTTATTTTGGGGAATTTTTTCACAAGGGCCCACGGGAGGTCGTAGCTTTGTTTTTTACATTGCTGGCTGGGCAAGCCTTCCTCCTCCTCCTTGCACCCCTGGGTGCTTTTAAAGCATCATCCTGTAAAAAAGCAGCTCTCGCACCTCACACATTGCCCCGGGGAGCTGTTTTAAGGCACCAAAGATGAGGATAACACCCAGCACCCTTTCTGCATCAAGGGGAACGGGGTTTGCTGCCAACCAAAACATCATGGGCCATGTTAAGGAGTTTGTTTTTTAATCCTAAAGAAACTCCTGGAATACCTTTGGGAGGGTTCTCCCCACCCCCTACAATTTTTCTCTGCACAAATCCTCTCAAAATATGGAGTAATCCACAGATTGATGGCGCATAGATGGGAGAGGCAGAAGCAGTGCTAGGACATGCAGCGGGCCCCAGGGGTGATTGCAATTTCATTATTAATGAGGCCTCATATTTTATTTTAAGTATATATATATATATATATATATAAAATAAAAAGAAAGAAAAAGATTAACCCTGTAAATAGGAGAAAAAAAAAAAAAAGGTTGAAATCCAGAAAATGATCGTGCGCCCCGCGCAAGGGCACGCTGAGGAAGCCTGGCTTGCTTTTTAAATAAGGAACCAGCAGAATTTTCCAGCAGCCCCGAGGCCATTGGCAGTGCAGACCCCGAGTGAGCCCGCTCTCGCGGAACAGCGGCCCCGCTTGCCTTCGGGCTGGTTTCTTTCTTGCTCTGCAAGGGAGCGCTGCCAGCTGCAGGAAACTGAGCGCGTGCAGAAAACAATCCCAGCCTCTGGCCCTGGTCCCTGGACCACAGGAGGGAACGGCTCTCTTCTCTTTAAATAGAGGCAGACAGAAAGAAAGCCATTGTCCCAAAGCTCGAGGGGCAACAATTCCTTGTTGGGGGCTGCTGGCAAGCAGCAAGCGGAGCCCAAGGGGTGCAGGAAGGCAGCGGGGCCGGGATGTGCATGGGTATTGCAGAGGAGCAGGCACCAGCTTTCATGCAAGCAGCTCAGTGAGAAGCCAGGCGTTGCACCTTTTCCTTCCTCCAAGCTAATTTTATTTTCCCCTTTGAGAACTAAAGCAGTTCTCTCCCTCTGCCAACCACCATGCCATGCTGGCAGCCATCAGAGCACAGCCTGCAAAACCAAATCCACGCTTTTTTGCCCCACTTGCAGATGTACCGCTGGCATCCTTGGAGAGGAATTCTTTCCTCCGAGGAGCACCATTGTGTCGTTGGCCCTTGGGACTTGTGCAATGCACAGAAAGACCCCACGGAGCCATCCCATCAGATAAGATGGTGGCAGCAGCGCTCGTGCACCCATCCCAGCTGCTCTCATGGCACCAAGAGCCTGGAGCCAGTTTGGACAGGGATGGGACCACTCTATTTTTCTTTTTTTCCTCCTGGGTTCTCCTCTCTTTCCAGGCTCTGTGGCCTCCACAAAGGACCTTGACTTGAGCACACATGCCTGGGGTGTCACCACAGCCCAACAAGATAAAAAGAGCATGGGCACCATCCCTGCTCAACAGCGTTTTCCTGCAAGGCAGCAGGGAGAGGAAAAAGGAAAAGGCATCTTCCCACTTTCCTCCTGCTTCATCCTGCCCTGTGGAGGAAAAGGCTCTTTGCAAAGAATGGGGCAAAACAGAGAGCCCTGGGGATGTAAAAGGGAGGAAAGCAGATGAAGCTGGCTGCTCCCACAACCATACAGTGTATGTGAAGTCCTGGGTTTTAAGAGCTCCCTTATATGAATTTATAATATAATATAATTTATATGAAGCCTGGCTTCATATAATTTATATGAAGCCAGGGGACAAGAAGGTGGCATTTCTGCCATTTGCTGGATGGGTGCTGCAGCCTCCAGACTGATGACAGAACCAAAGCAAAAATAAAAAAAAATAAAAATGCAAAACTGGAGCAAATCCTTTTCCTAAGCCTTAGCCCAGCTGCTCAGGTGATTTCCACGCTCCCTGCCATGGAGGGCATCCCTCTTGTACCAATAAGAGACATAAGAGTGAATCAAGGACCCCAAACCAGACCAAAAACCTGGCAGTGACGAAGAAGAAAGCGGAGAATGCATCAAAAATAACAGAAAAAAAATTTCGTACATTCAGAGTTTATATTTGGAAAAAAAGGGAAAGGGGAGGGGGGGGGGGATTAGATATAAAAAAAATAGATAGCACTGAATGATGAAGCGGTAGCCGTCCCTCTACCACTACAAAACCGCAACAACACACGCATGTACACACGGAGGCTGAACAACACCGAACTCCCACGGACTGCAATGTGCACCTCAGTTTGCTGGTCTAGAGATACTGAATGCCTGAAGCACACCAAGGATAACAGGAAATGTCTTGAAAATGGCTTTAATGGGAATCCTGCTACTCGGAGGAGAAAACCAGGGAGGGCTTGTGCTCACTTGTTTCCTTTCCTCCATGTGAAACAGCGGTTTGTCCTCGCTTCTGCGCTGGCTCATCCCTGAGTCACGTTCTCACTCCTCTCCTTCAAAGCCAAGATCCCTAAAGAGGAAAACTGGGAAAAAAAAAAAAAAAAAAGAGAGACCATCCCCAAGGAGAGGACCAGTCAGCATGCATAGACTCACAGAACAGAATCACAGAATTGTCTAGGCTGGAAAAGACCTGCAGGATCACCAAGTACAACCATCACCCTGCCCTATCAAGTCCCATCACTAAAACACACCCCTCAGTGCTGCATCCACACCTCTGAAATACTCCGTCACATGCACCGTGCAATCCTTTTACCTCTTTCCTCCTCGGATTCAGAGTTTTTCTGTGTTCATGGTAAGAGCCTTCCATACGGTTGTTTTCGACATTTCATCTGAGATGTTAATCTCAGAGGGATCAGTCCTGCAATAAATATTTTAGATAGCAATCACTGTGCTAACAGGAACCAAAGCCACCAACTGCATCAGCAAGGAGAATGGGGTGACCCAAAGCACTGAAGACCAGCACAAGCATGTGAGGTTTCACTGGTGATGAGTCTGGGGAAGCAAGCTTGAATGCTGTAGAGCAACAGCTCCGTGCAATTCTCTTGCAAGTGTTTAGCCCTGGCCTGGCCTCCTACTGCTGGCACAGGTCATGCCTGCAACTCTTCATTTCTAAGCACGAGGATCTCCAGCTGCTGCAGACACACTGATGATGGGGTCAAGCATGAGTCGTGCAGTTACTCTGCTCAGAGCCCTGCAATCCCTTCCTGCAGCTCTGCCCAGAAACCTGATTTTCACACCAAGCTGACCGTTGGGTTCTAAGGGATGCTCAGCAAAGATGCAAGCAGAGCAAGTTGTGCCAAACCCCTACAAACTACTCTTGCTGGGGGTCCTGGCACTTGGTGGGGCTTTACCTGTCACTGTTGTTCTGCTTTGGGACATCCAGGTAGCTGGTCTTCACCAGGTTCAGCTGGACTGAATTTGCAGCAGCGGCTTCCATCATCTTCTGAGACTCCTGGCATCAAAGGGACAAATCACCTGTTCTGCCTTTGAGCAAAGGGCAGATAAACTAAAACCCCATACAGCCATCATGTGCTGCCCCCTCCTTCTGATTCCTGTCAGTTTTAGCTGTTGGTGGAGCAGGATAAAAAACTTCCACTGCAAACATTTTTGGAGGTTAAACACCCACTATGAGAAAATATTTGAAATACATAATAATAATAATAATAACAACAAACAACAACTTTCTTTGAAAAGACATTTTAAAATTCTATGTCTGTTCTAGTGGTAAGCTCACTGCTAACTTGGGGAAAAAAAGTGGTTGCGATGTGGGATCCAGGCTACTGGGATCTCCTTCTGTTTAGTTCTGATCTTTCCCAACTTTTAACAAATGGCTGCAATAGAAATGGGCAACCTCACAACTCCAGGGATATGTCCAACCCCACGCACATAGTAAGTGTTACCTCTTCTTCTTTGGCTTCATTTTTGGCATCATCCAACTTCTTCTTCTTGCTTTCTGGCATAAGGTCATCCAGCCAGCTGAGCTCTCGCTTTGAGAAGCAGAAATCCATGACTTTCCGGACAAAAACGAGAGCCAAAACCTTCACGAAAAAAAAAAAAAAGGAAGATGCAGTGAGGCCAGAGGCAGTGCTACACCCCGCTGCAAACATCCCACTGAGAAGCAACTCCTACCATCATGGGAAAGACGATGGCAGCCCGGGACGCCTTGATGACCCAGAGCAGGACGAGGCAGGTCAGCTGGATCAGGGTGAAGAGATGCACCTTCCGCAAGGGCACGTGCCGCAGGTAGATGAAATCTGGCTGGTGTTTCGCCGGCATCCCGAACAGCTTCAAGCGATCGAAGAACTGCAGAATAACAGGGAGAAGTTGCCACCTTGGGGCTGCAGAATGGTGCTGGCCTGGCTGAAATCTGTAGGGATTTTTCAGGCTCTCAGTTACAATGAGGAAGCGTTGATCCCACCACCTTCCTCCTGGGAGCTGCACCCGTTTTCCCTTAGCTCTGTCTGTAAACCAGCTTGCCCACCAGCAGAGCTGTCCACCAAATTGCAGTTACTCCTAATTATTCTATAATTATAATTTCTTCGCTCCCCCAGCAAGGATTTCCAGCAGTGGGAGAAATTTCCTCCCATTTGCACTGAATTCCCCCATTTTCACATCACTGAACGCTGACCTGCCCTAATACCATGAAACAGCACTGAACCCGCCTGGTCCTCCAAGCCCCACAGACCTCTTGTGCCTCCACCGATTTCTTTGTTATACAAAATATTTTCATTGCTTGCTTTTGAAGAGGCTTTTCCCAAGCCACTGACTATCAGATTTTGTTTTGTTTTGTTTTGTTTTTTCCTGCTTCTATTAAGAGGAAATAGCAGGGAGCAGACATGCTGCATGCTATGAAAGTCCACACCTGGATTCCTCTGAGCGATGATACACCCATGTAGAGAAAGACACCGTACAGCACAGGCATTGGTATAAACTGCAAAGAGAAGACAGTAATTCTAAATAAAATAATTACATTTTCAAATAAATTTAAATTTAATTTAATTTAAATTTCAAATTTAATTGCATTTTAATCACCACTTCATTCTACAGGCACTACGGAAAGTTTCCTAAAGCTTTCCAGTTTCCACAGGGTTGGAGATGCTTTAAATTTTATCCATTAGACATTTTGTGCATTTGCCTGTGAGTTCTCTGCTTTAGGCTGAACTTTTGAGCTACATTTCATCGAAATAATCCTATTTTCCAGAAAGGTTGGGGAAAATAGGTGATTTCACCCATGCTACCATATGCTGCGTTCTGAGATGGCAGAAAAACAGTTCTACATATTCGTGTGGCAACACACAAATGCAACGTGCCTCCTTTTAGCCTAGAGATGAGATTACTTTGTGGGAGGAACGTGCAAAGGATGACTGCAGCATGTTTAGCTATGGGAATGGCAGTTCTGAGGCATTTGGGGTGCAAACTGCAATCAATTAGCTTGCTGCCTGATTGAAAGAGAGCAGATGTAGTGGTCTGGATAGGCTAGATTGTAGCCCATAAACACAGGCAAGCCCAAAAAATAAAGCAGTGATGCGGCTTGATGCCCTCAAGCACACCAGACCAAGGTCTGCAGGGCTGGAAAGCCTAATGGGAGCTGGTTCCCACCATGGGGCATGCCCCAAGGTTTAGGATCACCTCCTCCTGTACCCCACAGCTACTCAGGCCTAGAGAGAAAGGACTGGTTTTGGTTTTGTATAATCTCCAAAAAATACAAATAAAAAATCAAGGCTGTTGGGTGTTTTGCATTTTCCTCCTACCTTTAATACAGTGGTCAAGAAGACGGAGCAGCCCATGAGCACAAAGATCATCAAGCCAGTGACTCTCTGCTCTCGTATCCCCAAAAACCTGGGTTGTTCTCCCGGAGCTGAGCAGCCAGACTCAAGTTTGAGGCTATTCACGTGGGTGATGGACAGGACGGTTGCAGCCACAAACCACGGCAGGCCCATGACAGAGCACACCCCGAGCATCACAGCCACCATGAAAAGGTCCAGGTGGTACCCGCATCCTTTCTGCGGGAGTGAAACAAGAATCAGAGCACCCCACGGTACAAGAGCAAGGACAGTGTGGACAGCCCAAACCCTGCTGGAGCTGAAGTCAATTTTTTCAAAATTAAAAAAAAAAAAAAAAAAAAAAAAAGAAATAACTTCAAAGAGTGGATGTATCCACTCTTTGAACAAGCACTTTGCATGAAAATCTGGCCAGACAAAGTAATTTGTGGCTTTTTTTTTTTTTTTTTGTACAACTCCTACCTCTTCAAGAAATACTGACTTTTTTTTCCATTCATAAAAAAGTCACACTTGCAAGCAAGATGTGACTCTGAGTTATCCCTGGCAGCGCATCAAAACGATTCATTCCCCCAAGCATCTGCTGACATTTTAAAACAAAAAAGCTCTTCTGTATTGCTCTAAGGTTAATTTGCTGCTCTGAAAGATTCCTTGTCCAACTTCCCCTGTCTTTTGCACCCTGTGTCGTCACCAATGCAGGAGAGCACCCGTCAAGCAGAGTTCCATTGTCCCAAGCCAATTTGCAAATTTGCTTCTGCAAAGCACTTGGAAAAGGAGCTTCTCCCCACACCTGCAGCCCAGAGTGGGTTGGGGATGGAGTCACCTCTTGCAGCCCCTTACCTTCAGCCTGTGCTCCTTCCTGTTCACGATAACAGCGGTGATCTGCTGGTCCATGAAGATCAAGATGGTGCAGAGCAGGGCTGGGATGAGTGCAGCCAGCACTGTCCACCAAGGGTTGGGTCCTATGGGGCTGATGAGCCATCCACGGTCATCTCTGGTGGGCTGTGACAAAGCAGGGACGTCAGCTTCATCTCCCAGCCCAGACACTTCGCTGGCTTTCGTTTTCCCCTCCATCACCTCAAGGTGTCCCCATGGGCACAAGGTGAGGCCAGCTGTGCCAAGACACCCCATTACCTTGAACATATGGGGGACGTGGAGCTTCGGTGAGGGGATCCCAATCAGGAAGTCAATGAGCACCATGACGACGATGGTGAGGAAAACAGCAAAGTCACTTATGGTGGACCGTACCTGTGGCAAGAAAGCAGAGCAGAAAGGGTCATGGCACGAGACAGACAAATTAGGGACGTCAGCAGCATCACAGCTGGTTAACAAAATCCCACCACTCTGAGGACATGCAGCCAAACCCCTTGGTTAGAAACTGTTGCTGTGTTTGTCCCTGTAAGATCTGGTGTCAGACTTAAAAGAAAACAGTTTAATTAGGGGGAAAGGTTTGGGGTTTTTTTAACTGCCTTTTTTTTTTTTTTAATTAAAATATTTGGAAACAGACACCTGCCACTACAGCCACCCTCACAGCTGCAATGGGAATAAGGCACTGAGGCATATTTGTTCCCTGTAAGGAAGAAATAATCTCTTTTTCTACAACAGCTTCTCATTGGAATCAGCTTTTCCCTAATGCAAAGATGGTAAGGGGAGGAAAAAAAATACAAACAAACAAACCAAACACAAACAACCTCTGGAGGACCTGATTTCCCACTGCCTGAGTGCAAATTTGCTCCGGGACAGGTCATAAGGTAGGTGGGATCACTGTTCCACCATCTTCTACCTACTCTGGTTGGGAAATAGCGGCTGGTTTTAAACATCTTCAAGGAGCTTGACAGGACAAAGGTGGAGAAGAAGAGGATGCAGGACCAGAAGAGGACATTGGGCGTGTAGGGGCCGTTGTGTCCACAGGCGGGTCCGTGAAATTCTCCATGCAAATGTCGACATTCCTGGAGAAACAGAGCATCAGGACACAACGGCAGTGCACATGCTGCAGGGAAACCTTGGATAACTGGGGGAAGGGTTAAGGATTTGGGTCCAAGATCCACGATTTTGTACCTACTGCTGCCAAGGGAGATGTATATTTAATGAGCAGCAGCAGCAGCTTAACGAGTGACACGTCAAACTACACGGAGGGGAAATGCAGAGATGTGATGGGACACCATGCCACAGGCCCATGGCACATCCTCCACCTGAACAGGAGGTAACTGTGGCTGAAAAAGACACCACAGGGGAAGGACACATCCAGAAGAGGACGCTGGAAACTCTTGGGGATAGAGAAAGAGGGAGCAGGGAAGGAGGGCTATGACCACCGTGGTAGGAAAGACACAAATTGTCCCTTCCCAGGGGAGGACTCACAGAATCTGGCCAAAAGGGGCTGAAGATGTCCATGAGAGCCTCCATCCTATGCCTGGGCTCTGCTTCCAGCACCAGCAGCCCGGGAGGCTGCTCAGACATGCAAATTTATGCACGTACTTACAGACAGCGCTGAATAAGAAACCGGGGCCTGGAGTTATTAAGGACCAATTAAAGAACCAATTACTACCTTCAAGCATGAACTTAAGTCCTCCAGCATCTACAACATTCAAACCACCCACTTAACCTCGCTCCCAGCCAGAAGTACTGTCCTGCAGAGGGCTGAGGATGACAGTTATCACCCACGATGCTGGTAACAAGGCGGACTCCCCATCCCAGGGCAGACCACGCGTCTTGCACTTAAGGACTGATTTTTCAGAGCAGCCCCAGCACGGTTTGAAGCATGCCATCACCCGGAGGGCGCAGACTTTCGCACCACATCAGCGCCCACAGGAGGGTGCTTGCAGGGACGCGCACACCCCGCGGCACAAGGAAGCGGCAGCCAGGGACTTACGGTCACCGTGAGGTTTCCCCAGGCGATGGCAGACACGTTGATCTTGTTGCTCTCCCAAAAGCGCAGGGTCTCGTTGCTGGGATGGGTCGGCACCTCACACTTACAGCTGGGAGGAGAAAAGCCAAGGGCAAGGGTAAGGTGATGGAGGTGCAGCCCTAAGCTCCTGCCGAGGAGCGTTTTAGGCCAAAAAACCCACTAGTAGATGGTGAGGAAGTCAAGCTTGCTGTGCATGTGCACAGGGTAGGTCTCTCCCAGGCAGATCAGCTTCTCCAGAGCCTCGTAGATGAAGATGATGCAGATGAGGGCAGCGAAGGCTTCTTCGGTGAAGCGGGTGATGTAGCACACCAAGCAGCTGGCATCCGTGGCCACCAGCACCACGCAGAGGAAGGCGGTCCACAGCCCTATGCACGTCCTCAGGGAGAGGTAGGAGAGTGCATAGTCCCTGGGAAAACAAAATAAAGCAAAGGGTGGGAAGCCCAGCAGGAAGCTCCAAGACGTGCCATCCTTCGGGGAAAATCCGGAGCTGTTTTGGAACATGTCGAGCCTGTGGATGGTGAACGCGGTTTCCATGTACTACTACAGACAGCCTCGGGGCTGCAGTGCAGGGTGTGGGCCCACAAGAGGAGAGGCCCATTAGATAATTATCATTATTTAGCAATTATGCTGTGTTAACGCCTTGGAGGCTAATTGAGGTCAGGTGCTTACTGGGGAAGGCGCTGTTCTCACCCATCACCCCATGCCCGAGCACAGAAACCAGCTGGCTTGGCACCCAGGCACTTGCTACCAGCACGGTGGGGCTTAATAATAGAAGTGACTAATTACAGCAAGGGTGGTTAATCAAAGTCATCACAACAAAGGGTTGTCATGGAAAATATGCATTTCACATGAAAAGCTCCTACTTTCTCAATAATATCATCAAAACTCAAAATGTTTCAGCAAAAAGGAAAACTATTTGGATATTTGGGCAACATATATTTATTCCCGCTTCCAGCAAAAAGCAGGCTAAAAAGTGCTTAGCTTTGTGCTGGGAGCAAAGTAAATCTTCCTACTCCCAAACCAGCGTGATTTGTCTCCTTTCCCTCATGCATCCCATCTTGGTCATCCTCATTCTTGTGGTTTCTCCTCCTCATGCTTCGATTTAACTCTGCAAACCCTTTAGTCCTCCAGAGGCCAATTGCTCTTGCACCATCACTAACGAAAGCAGGAGCACACACTGTACACGACACAGAAATTAATTTCAATCTTACAACCACCTCTATGAAAAATAACCAAAAAAAAAAAAAAAAAACACATCTTTTTGCTATCACTGCACCTCCTTACTTGCAGAACTTGTAGAGGATCTTCTCAAACACGAGGACGGGGCCGGTGCTGCCGAGAATGGTGAGAGGTTGGCCGGCAAAGAGGGAATAGACCACACCAGTCATGGATGCGCCCAGTAATGACTCCATGGCACTCTGGCCAGGGAAGAGAGGAGCAAATAAATCATGTGAGCAGAGCTGCAGCAAAGACTTTTTCATAGAACAGGTTGGAAAAAGACTTTCAAGATCATCAAGTCCAACCATCAACGTGACCTGATGAGTCCCATCACTAACCCACGTCCCTCAGTGCCACATCCATGCACATTTCTTAAATACCCCTCCATGCTACCCCACGGAGGAGAGGCACTCACTATGTGGCCGTCAGTTGCCTCCCCCAGCAGCCCCCCGAAGGTGATGACAGGGGACATGCAGGCACAGTAGAGGAAGAGGAAGGATGCCAGACACTGCAGGCTCAGAGCATCCCGAAAGTCACTCCAGAACCATGGGACTTTTCGCTTCACATCCAGGATCAGACCTCCAAAGAGCCTGGAGGAAGGACAAAGAAATAGGCTGTTGTCCTGGCAGACCACAGTGAATTTTCTTTGCTGCAGAAGGGCAATCACGAGCACAGAGTATCTTCCATTGCTAAAAAACAGTGTCTTTCTCCCAGTTTACACCCAGTAGGAACTGGGACACACACAAAAAACACCCTCCAACAACAAAAAAGAGCTAACCTGACACCCCATCCTCTGTTATTGCAACAGCCCCACACATGCAACGATGCTGTGGCTCAGCCCAGCTGCCCCAGGCCCCCCAGCTGCCTGGCCCAGGCACCCAAGTAGGTAACGCGGAGTCCCTTTACTGTAGCAACTAACCCCAGAAAACACTAGAAGGGAAGGTGCATGCTCAGTTTTTAGAGGCAAAAAAAATGATAACATTAAAGCTCACACCTTCCCGTTCGCTCTAATTCAGGGCCACTGTGTTTTTCTGGCTTTCTATGAGAAGCGCTGTCATCAAGAAGTCCCGGCGTCTTCCTTTTTTTCTGTCAAAAAGGAAACAGAGATACGTATTTCTTTGTAAGCCTCCTGCCCGTCCCCCTCACACCTCCCTCCACCACGGCACCCACCTGTGAAGGGAGATTTTTGGGGGGCTCGATTCGGATCGATGGATCCCACTCTCCCGGCGGCAAGACCGTGACCTGATCCAGGAACTCGTCGATGCCAGCCACGAGGTCTGCCCGGTTCTTGGCTTTATAGGCAACGTCATGGAAAACCTGTCGACAGGAGACAACAGCTCGGATGTCCTAACCAGTGCAATAAGCTCTTAGCTAAACGCAAGATAATTTCCCCCAAATTTCGTCAAAAGGAACAATCTGATGCGTTTGTGGCCACTTCCTCCACAGGGATCCCGTCCCTCACAGCACTCCACAGCTTTTTGCTTAAAAGGGAGAAGTTTTGCTGGCCCTGGCAATGCCTGGACAGCATGTTGGGGATCCCAGGGAGAAGGAGAAGGATGAGGTGCAGGTCCCGGGTGGGATTTCAGGCTCTGGGACATGGGGTGATGTAGAGCCAAGTGTTTGCTTTGGAAGCAAACAAGGGGTGGGTTATCTGGAGAGCTGTGGACAGCTGGGAAAGCAAATGTGCTTCTTCACTACAGTGCAGAAGGGGAGAGAGGAAGATAACTAAAAAAGACCCAGAGATCTCTCTTATCTCATCACACCTCATCCGTCATGAGAGTAGCCATGGACCTGCCAATCTCGTGGTACTGATGGGCTTTTCCTTCTGGTCCCAGCAAAATAAACAGGAACCTGGGCAAGAAAAACAGAAGGAGAGAGAAGAACATGCCCTTGCTTAGAGAGTGCTCAGAGAAATTGCCAGGAGCACCCAGCCCAGAATGCAGCTTGAGATGGGGAATGCATGCTCACCGCCTCTGGCAATGAATATGAAATTCATCAAAACTTGCTAACTGGATTTTTGGGCTGACTCTCATTAAAGATAGCCAATGCATTTTTTTTAATGTTTGGGTTGATGTTCATTAAAATTGAGGAATGCATTTAAAAGCTGCGGTAGGGAAGGGAGAAGCAAAGGTGAGGAGTGACAGATATGGGAAATGTGCTTGTGGAGTCGCTCCTGCTGGCCCCATTTCCTTGGGATGAAATTTGATTTTTTTTTTTTTTTTTTTTTTTTTTTTTTTTTTTTTTTTTTTTTTTTTTGTTATTTCTAAATAAAAACCTTGGGCATTCGGACCTGGTTGGGATGGGAACCTCTGTCATGCCTGAGAGGAGGACCGCCGGGGTCAGGCGGGCAAATGCCATGATGGGCTGGTGAAGGAAATCCAGCTCTCCTACGAGCACGTTTGCTGCTTCAGCCCCAATAGGAATTTTCTTCATGAAGTGCAGCTCAGCCTGGACACAACAAGCGATTTTCAGGCAATTACCCCAAAATGAAAGCCCACAGCAATCTGCTGCATGTTCTGCAGCCAAGTTTGCAAGAGCAAAGCCAGCCCTAAAGGCATAAGAAAGCTCCAGGTATCTCACCTTGCTTAAATCCATTGGGCTGGTGTCATGGTTCACCCCATTTTTAGCTTCTATGGTGGTGGGAGGAGTATGGGGGGTGAGTGTTTGGGCTGGCAGGAAAAAGAAAGACACTCAGAAAGACAGACAAGGAGCAACTGGGACGCTTCTCCTCAGTCAGGGCAAGTCTAATGGGGCCAAAGCCCTGCAGAAACCTTCACCTGGTGCCAAAGCCCCGCAGAAGCTTTCACCTGGTGCCAGACCCTGCAGAAACCCTCTCCCGGTGCCAAAGCCCTGCAGGAGCCCTCACCTGGCTTGTCGAGGGGGTGCAGGTCTGGCTGCCTCTTGCTCACGTCGGCAAACGAGCGGACGATGGGGAGGAGGTTGTTTCTCTTCTTCTCGTTCTGATGGTGGTGCTTCTTCAGGAGGACTTCTCGGACTTTCTCCCGCATGCTCTCGTCAAATTCGCTGGACTGGTTTTGCTGGTCCAGGATCATATCTGAGGGTGGAAAGGGAAATGAAGCCACCAAAGGAGAAACCCCCAAATCCCGGGGGGAATGCGGGAGAGCCTAGCATAGGCACAGCCCTGCTTAGTGAGACATTTTAATACAGTTGAGTCTTTGCAATGAAAGCAAGAATTTTCTTTTGCTAAAACCCATCATCAAAGTGCTTATTCATCACTCAGCTAAGATCATTATTTCTCATTCTAAATAATGCAATTTCCTTGCCCGATCTGGCCTTTCTGTATTACTCCACACATTTAACCAAATTATAAGCAATCTATAGCGCAGACTTTCCCTGAGTTCCCCTGGCCAATTGACTGTAATTTGCTGAGCCCAGGGAGAAATGTGCTAAGAATGGCGCTGACTTCACCAGCTCTTGAAAAGGTTGAATGGAGACCTGCCAGTCAAGGATAATTTCTCCAAAGCTGTTTTTTCAATTAACTTCAATTATCTTCCCCACAGAAACACACTGCTTGGTCATCTGCCAGATAAACTCTGCCTTTAAAGCTCCTAAATCCTGGATGTTAAGGCAAAAGAAAAAAAGAAAAAAAAAAGAATGAGAGGAAATGGCTTGTAATATATAGTTTATTTAAAGAGGTTCAGCTCTCAGACAGACTCTGTATTTCTAAGAGCAGACTGCTAAGCCCTTGTGCACACTCCCTTTTTGGCTCGAGAACATTCTCTAATTGTTTCTGTAGCCCCACAGATTGCTTTCGAAAGGATCCCCTATCGGAAGGAAAAGCTGGTGCGACTGCCACACGCTCAGGCTGCAGCCGGGCCGAGGCAGCACAGTCCCGCACCCAAAAAAATCCTTCCAGACTCAAAAAAGCAATGGGATTTCTGGAAGAGAGGACGTGCCACTGGGTGAGGTTTGGGTCAGAGGCAGGCGGGTGCTACCTGCAATCTCCTCGGTGCTGTTGGCGCACATGTCCAGCAGCACCGTGCCTTTGATGATGCAGTTCCTCAGCTCGAAGAGGCTGTGCAAGGAGAGCGTGGCCACGTAGGGCTTGCTCCAGCGCTCGCCGCCGTCTTCCACGTCCTCCTCAAACTTCAGCCACCTGCAGACATCACCCAGCATCAGCCCCATTGCAAGAAAATAGCCCCGCTCGGCAAGCCCTGCTTTAACAGAGCTGAGGGGTGGCAGGAGGAGAAAGTTCCTCACATCGGCACCCCAAGCTGCAAGCTTCGTGCCCTGGCAAGCAGAGCCCGTGCGTGCTGCCAGCACGGGGACAGCTCTCCCAGCTGCAGGACGGGATTTACCTCGCCGTTTCCTTCCACTCTGCATCTTCACGCTCCTTCACGCAGATCTCGTCCAGCTCGGTGAATAAGTCGTGGGGGACGTGCTGCTCATCCTCCTCGGTGCTGAGGATGAACTGCACCCGCTGGGACGGGGTGTCTGGCAGAAGACAAAGCCGCGTCCCATTACTGGGCCTGAACTGTGCAGTGAGCATTGGACCAGCACCAGTTCAGCCCTGAACACTGGGGCTGGTCCCTGTGCCCTGCATCTGCCCAGGCTGGGCATGCGCACAGCCGTGGGAAGCATCTCTTCCACCTCCCCATAAGGAGGGGCTGCCTGACTTCCCCACATTTCCATTTTTAAAGCCAGAATCATTAAGGAAGGCGAGCCTAAATTTGCTACGCATTTAACTGCCTAAACAAACAAACGAACAAACAAATCCTGGGAGAAGTTTGGAAAAAGAGGGCCTTGCTAAATAACGCAGTTTTCCCTCAAAATAGCAGCTAGCCACTCAAACCAGCCACACTTGCCCAGGAGACATTTAGGAAATGTGGGACTTACAGTGATAGCCCTGGTCCTCAGGGGCTGCCCCCTTGGCCCGCTCCCGTTTCCGATGCTTCTGGCTGCGGGGCCGGTGGTGCCGGTGGCTCTGCCTCACCAGGGGCATCTGCACACCCACGTACAGGGTCCGGTGGCCTGTGGGAAAGCAGCATTGGCATCACTTTTGTCAGCACGATGACAGTCAATGCTCGTCCTTTCTTCAGAGACTATCTTACTTCGGCTTTGCAACAACAGACCAAACAAAGCGACGGCTCCGGGTTATCTAAAATGCCCCCGAAGCATTGAACCTTTTCCCAAACTTCTGCTTCGCCTGGACAGCACTCAGACTTGCTCATTAAGCGGAGACCAAATGTAATTATTTTTAAAATCTCTGTATGGCGCAAGGCGGCGGGAGGAGATCAGATCAACCCCATGATAATGAGCTCCGGAACAATAAGGGAAAAAAAAACTGCAGCCCTGTGTCTGCAGCCGTCAAATTATTCTCCTGACCTCGCCAAGCCAGGAGCAGCCTCGGCGAGAAAACGAGCCGTGAATCATCTCACCCCGTGGCTGCAGCTCACGCCGTGGCCTCTGCAGGGGCTTTTTCCCTCCGTTTTAAAAGTTACAGGAAAATCATGAAAAACAACTGTGCTCCTTGATGAAGAGGCACGGCAGGTTTTGCTGCACGCACCGAGCAAGGGATGGCTTAGGGGCTACAGGCAATGGGAAAATGACCTGGGCTGGGGGTCAGCAGGGGCTCGGCAGGGTCTCACCTTCCAGCTCCTCCTTCTCATAGTGAATATTGACAACGTTGCTTGTTCCCCCCTGGTCGACCACCGCCTCTTCATCAGGTCTCTGTTGGGCAAGGAGAAGAAGGTCAATGGGGCTGGGGACACGGAGCTCCCGTACATCCTCCCAGCTGATCTAATGTGGGCTTGCAGGAGGCAGCCCCGCAGCCAGAGGCCAAATAAAACAGCTCACAGGACTGCTTATTTTTTGTAAGAATTGAAGCTGGAAGTATTTGCTGCAGGGAGAGAGGGCAGAGCATTTCAGACCCACACCCCTCAAAAAAAACAAACAACACCCCTCCCGCCTTGTTTGTGCAGCTCCTTTGCAACTTTCAAGAATAAATAAATAAACAGAATTTTCCAAATCGTGGGGAAAAAAAAAAAAAAAAAAAAAAAAAAGCACTTTGCACGGCAGTGATTTTCAGTCTGAAAATACCAGTTGGCTACATGCTGCTGTGCTGGAGATACCTGCAGGACTCACTAGATGGCAGCTGGCCACAGGACATCGCCTATGCATTGCCCAAATGAGTGCCCTTGAGTTTTCGCTGGTTTCCAAATTATTCTGTTATTAAAGGCACAAGGGGGCTGTCAAAGGCTGGGGAGGATTGAATCGCCGAGGTTCACGTTCACAAGCCCCCTGCTGACATCACAGCAACCAAAAGCTTTTTGTCTGTTCAAACCCAAAAATAAATATCTGTGGGTTTTGTTTGGTTGGTTGGTTTGGTTTGGTTTTGGTTTTTTTTTGGGGGGGGAGAAGGGTATTTTTTTGTTTGTTTGTTTGTTTTGATTTTGAGCACCCAGTTGCTTGGTTCCTGAAAGTCTGAACAAGAGCGAGAACTGGGGAAACCGGCTGAGCTCTTCTATGAAACTCAAGAAGCAAGAGGTTCACCATCCACTCAGAAACAGCCCGAACCAGCCCAAATTCTGCAATGTTCAAGCAAAACACAAAATGCCACATTCGCCTGTGCTGCCCGTTGTAGCAATAATGACACAGCAACCTCGAGGACTTGTTCAATAAATAAGTAAATTATAAATAAATAAATAAATCGCTCCTTATCGCTTAAGCTGCTGACACTAATCTGAAATCTGCCCTTTTTCCCCCAGAACAGTGTTCCCTCCTGGCCAAAGCAGCACGCTGGTGGCGCCCACGCACCCCGGTGGCTGCGTTATCACGCGCTGGTGGCTTTGCCATCCTCCGCCCGGTGACAGCGTCTGCCACCCTCCGTCCCCTCTTAGCAACGCGTCCGGCTCCCCCCGGTCCGGGTTGCAGAAAAACAACCTCGGGAGAAGCGTGGGGTGAAAGGCCTTCGGGAAATCACCTCAAATTTGCAAGCCTGAGTGGGCGCTGTCGGGAGGCAGAACAAACAGAGCGACCTGCGGGCCGCAGTTTCCAGATGCTGGCAGAAAGCTGTCTGCTCCCTCACAAAACCTTTTGCCCCCATGGACCCAACAGGTGATGCCAAACCTACCCCCGGACCTCTTGCCCCGGTGCCAACCATCTCCTCCTGGCATGCCGGCTCTGGTTTTTGGGGAGTTTTCACGTTTTTGGGTGGGAGGCGCCTCTCGGCCGAGGCCTCGCCATCCTACCTGCAGCTCATCCAGAAGAGTCACGTCCAGCCTGCCGCGCTCCCGTTCGGCCTCACGTTGGTCACCGGCTTTCCATTGAGCCTTTGGGCCATGCATGGGGCCCGATTCTCCCGGGACATCCGAGCGGATCCCGCGCCTTCTCGCCAGGAGGGCCCCAGCGCCACGGGCGTCACCGGAGGCACAAACACCAACGGCCCTTCCAGAACCAGAACCCCCAGGGCAGATCCCGGCAGGTATTTAAACCCTCACACCCCGAGACTGGGAGATGCCAACAAAACTCCTGTTCCCACCAACGCTCGCACCACTACCACACCACCAGCCCCTGGGGCTGCTGCAAAATTCAGCTCTCGCATCCTATGTGGCCGGAGATACCTCAGCCAAGCGGCTGACAAAATTCCCTTGGGGGTTAGGATTTGGCTGAGCCAAGGGCATCCGTGCCCAAAGCACTCCCAGTTGAAGCCCATCTGTTAATATGTCTGGAAAAAGGAGCAGCAAGTTTGTGGACGTGCTGAAGGTCATCGGAGAGCGTTTGCCCATTGTCAGCGCAGCCAAAGCTCGTGTTGAAATCAAGGGACAGGATGAACCCGGCTCCTCTTCGAGCAAAAACTGTTCCCGATGGAGTAAACAGAGTAAATGCCTTGTCCTGCTGGGGCAAGAGGCGTGTAACGTGCTTGGGTGTACGTAAAAGCATGAGCTGCTGAAATGCAAGTGAGGTGCAAACTGGTGGGAAAATAAATGCTGTGGGACAGTACTGATATTTGTCAGCATTTCCTTCAAAAACCACAGCATTTCAAGAAGGTCTCGCTTTGGCATGGCCTCCTTTCAGGCTTCTATTAGTTAAAAATCCTTATTAGTCAAAGCAAGTCCCAGCATGGCACTGAAACACAGAGCTTCGAAATGGCTCTTGGAGTACATGAAAGAAAAAAAAAAACTCTTCCAAATTTTAAAATAAAGTCTATCTTCCAACAGTAGGATTTCCTACCATGCAAGGACACAGCAAGGCAGAGCCCCTTAGCAAAGTGCACCCTTTCCTCCCCATGCTCCTGCTGGTTTCTTCTCCCCAAAACTTGCTGCCCTGCTTTCCCGAGGGGTGAAATCATTTCCCGAGAAACCCTCACAAAGCACGGGGCTGGGAGACACATCCAGATAAGCAACGTTTTTACTCTTCTCGCTTCCCCTGCTCACATTGGCCAGCTGTCTCCAGCCCCACTTTATTTTCTGATCGGAGCTAATCCATCATTTCTATGATGCAAATTCGCTTGCTCTGATGAACTTCCTCCCCGGCACCGCTCGGCACAAAGGTTAAGTGCCTGGCTTGCCCTGAAAGGTGACACGGGGTGTAAAATAACACGGAGAAGGAAGCTGACACCGAGGTCTAATCAGTTAAAATCCCATCATGACCCAAGCTCGAATCCCCGCTGCTTTTTTATTATTTAGTGTTAATGCTTAAAGAGCAAATACAAGCACAAACTGGACAAGTGGGCACCTCCCTCTGCCAAAAAGTCCCAGGTTCTGCTGGGTCTGTGGCAGGATGCTCTGAGCATCCCATCACCCTTCCCTGCCCATTGCAGCATCCCCAAAATCACTGCAAGCCTTGCACAGAGATGCTATCAAAGCCAATGGCCCTAATCAAAACTCTCTGGGACCCAGTTAGGGCACCTGAATGGGCCCCGCGGGGTTATCTCACTGGGGACACTGGAGGATTTAATGGTTTAGGAGAGCATTGGCAGTGTGGAGCCATGGGATGGGACCGTGGGATAGGGCAGGGCAGGAAGGAGAGGACCCGGGACGGGCACCAGCCCTTGCAGACGCTTCGCCCTCCCTCTCTGTCCTTCTCCACCACTGACAGGCGCCTGGAAAACATCAAATCATCGAAAATGAGCCGGGAAAGGGGACGCTGAGCTTTGCAGGGCATGTCTGTGGGCTTCGGAGCAGCCAGAGTGGTTCCACTTCGCTATTTTCTAAGCAAAAAGCTCCGTCTGGCTGCTTCCTAGCTGGTTTTGTCGGGAAGCAATTATTGCTTGTAAAAATGAAATCAGAAATCACTGGAGCAAAGGAGGAAGGCTCGTTTTGACACAACTGCAGTGAACCCCTTAGTGCTGTGAGTTCAGCACACGCCTCTCCCCGTACCCACCTCAAAACTTCTCAAAATTATTGTTTTGCAGTGATTTTTTTTTGACCCAGCAGGAGAGAGGGGGCTTTTGGAGTGCCCTGCCTGAGTTTACCTGCCCCAGTGCAACTCCTCTGGTTGAGAAAGAAAAGTCTTTCCCCAGGGAAACTCTGGTGTAAATGAGGACTGGAAAAAGCTCAAAGACGAGGGTCAGGTCTAGCTTGGAGCCCTCCTGGTGCCGGGGAGCACCACAAGCACCGTTGTGAGCAGGCAAAGCTCGTGTCCCGTCCCCCTGGTCCCACCACGTGCCAGCAGGACTGGCCAGCAGCCATGGGAGGGATGGGGTCCCTGCAGCTCCATGAGCCACGCCAGCTGAATGGACTTAATGATGCCCCAAATGTAATTAACGAGGCTGATCCCTGTGTTACTGCAGGATGAGGATGCTGCCTGCATGGAGCCGAAGCAGGGAGGGAGCTGGGGGATGCTCCGGTAGCTTTCCCTTTGCCGCCTCCATCCCACTGTCCCCATCTCCCCGGGGGTGAGGGAAGGTGAATTAAATTCACCCCCCTTGTCTGCCACCCAGAGCTCCTCCAGCGGGGCCTGGCCCTGCAGGAGGACTCGGGGCCACCACTCGTGGGGCACGGGGTCCCAGGGGTGCTCAGCAGCGAGGGGACGGGCGCTGCAGGGGGGGCAGGAGGCGCTCCCCAGGGACCTCCTGGCCAGGATGATGCTAAAAGGGGGGTGGGAGGGGTGGGGGCCACCTCCCCGCTGCTCCCTGCCCGCACCCCAACACCAGGCACTTGGGGGGGACAATGGCAGAGCCCCCCCTTGGCTGCGTGGCACGGGGACAGTGGCCTTTGTCCCCCTCCGATGGGCTGCGGCCTCAAAGGGGGGGTCACAGCCAGGTGTGTGGGGGGGGAGACAAGGCGTGTGGGAGATGCTGCCGGCTGGGGCGCCCCCTCACTAAACACCTGGTGCCCCCCCAGCCCCCCTGCTGCCTCACACCCCCCTCGCACCCACCTTGAGCACCCACTTGTGCCCCCCCCGCCCCCCCCTTTCGGCCTTGCAGATGCTTCGCAGCCTCCCCTCGCACCCCTTCAGCAGCCTGCCCCCCCCCGAGCCCCATTTTCCAGATGTCCCCCCCCATTTACGGACTCCTCCTTTGCAGCCTGCTCCCCCCCCCCTCCTTGCAGACGCCCTCCCTCCCCCAAACCCCCCCCCCGGACCCCCCCTCCTCCCTCCGCCGGCAATGCCGCAGTGAGCAGCCACCGAGCATCCTCCGGCCGCACCGGGGGGGGGGGTTTGATGTGTGCCCCCCCCCCCAGGGCCGCTGCCCCCCACCTGGTAGCTGAGGATCCCATCGGGCTCGTTGCTGCCGGCGGGCATGGCTGGGCCGGGGTCGGGGCTGGAGGACGGGGGGGGGGATGGAAAAGGAAAGGGGGGGGGTCCCGGGCTCCCCCCGCGGCTCGGGGGCCAGGGGGGGCCGCAGCCGGCTGCAGCCCCGGTGCCGCTCACACCGGCTCCACCATCTCCCAGAGCCGGGGCCAAACCCCGCCCAGGGCCGGGAGGAGGAGGAGGAGGAGGAGGAGGAAGGAGGAGGCAGGGCCGGGGCTGGGGGGGTCCCAGGGGGTGGGGGGCAGCGCCCGGTGAGGGCCCCGCGGCCTCGATCCGGGAACAGCCCCCCCCAGGTCCCCCCAGCACGGCCCCGGCCCCAGCCCCAGGAGCCCCTTCGGGGTCTTCGAGGTCTCCCTCCAGCCCCCCCCCAGCATCACCCCCCCAGCACCACCAGCAAGCCTCCTCCAGCATCACCCCCAGTCTCTCCCAGCATCACCCTCCCCCAGCATCACCCCCAGTCCTCCTCCATCACCCCCCCAGCATCACCCCCCCAGTATCACACCCCCCCCAAAGCATCACATCCCAGCATCACCCCCAAGCCCCCCAACAGGCATTTTGCAAAGTGCCAGCGAACATTAAAATGCTGCTTTTCCCCCAGCCTTTTGGGGCTCAGCTGCTAGAACTTCACATCCTCTACAACCCCAAAAGCATTTCATATTTTCAAGAGAAACCAAGCACTAAAATACCCTCAAATGCTGCTCACGAGGGACCAGCCGCGAGGCTCGCCCTGCTGCAGGGATTGCCCCTCTTTCCCTTCCCATTAGCCCCATGTTTTTCCCCAGGAAAGGCCTGTGGCAAATCTTGCATTAAAAGCAAAAGCCCCTCCCAAATTCAGCAGCCCAAGACATCGCTCTCAGTTTTCATACAGAAAACGCTTCAAATGACCGTGGTTTAAAGTTCTTTCATTGATTGGAAGTGTACGTCCTGTGCTCCGTGTTCCAGTTTCAGACTCCCCGAATCCATGGCCAAACAAGACGGGATAAGGAAGCATTTCTCTTCCATTAATGGGAGATGACAACAGAGGGCTGGTCATTAATTAACAGCTGGTAACGATTTCCCGTTCCTGCTGGTGGCACAGGGGGGTCCTGCTGCAGGTTGTGGGGCGATGATCCCCCTTCCCCTTATTGCTGATGGCAATTCCAGGAACGAGGGAGAGGCTGGGGACAGCCACAGTCATCACAGAGCTTCTTTCCTTCAAGAATATTTGTTATCACTTTAGGAAATGTAAATATTTCGTAACATTTGTGGGTGTTCGTACAGAGTTCGGGGTGTGTGTGCACGCGTGTGTGTGTGTGCACGTGCATGGGTGCATGCACGTTGCCCCGGGCTCTCAGCCCCCTCTCCCTCCCCACATCCCAGGCTCCTCGAGGAGAAAACTCAACAAGTGAACATTTTCCACCCAAATCTGGTGTTCAGCTGCTTTTGGGCTGGCTTGGTTCTCTCTGGGAAGCACTGGGGTCACCTTCTTCAGCTGCTTCAAGCCTTGAAAACAAGAGCCGTGGGAGGATGCGCATATTCCTGTGCTTGCCCGACGCACACGCCCAGCAGCCAGAATTACAGCAGGTTTAATCCAGCACATCAAGCCTTGATTTTCCAATTTCTCCTTACTGGAAACTGCCATCATTCTGCTCCTGCCTTTTCAGAAATGACACCCACTGGAGCCCTGGTGAGCCGAACCTGGGGAAAAACAATAACACGCCGCCCACTCTCTGCAGCTAAAACAAACACCCTATACTTAAGGTTATTTAGGAAGCAGAGGCATGCTCATGCCAATGGAAAGTGTCGGATTAAAAAAAGAAGCTCCTGTGTCACCGTGGACCATCTGGCTGGGAGGGGGGTGACTAATTGCACCGCACAACGCGACATCTAAAAATATAACGAAGCCCGTCGAAGTCCACGCGGTGAAGTTAGTTGGTCGAATTTGGACAGCTCAAACGGCCTGAGTCACCAGGGATGGAGCGCAGGCGGAGCATCACGCCGAAATTCGGGGACGGGTGACCCCAAATGCGCCCAGTGTGATTTTTTGTGCCATTTCGGGCAATGCCACGCACAGACACACGCGTGGCTCGTTTCAGAGCACAGCTCATGGAAACCAGTGTGCCACGACTGCTTTTACTCTTGAGAAAAGCCATCTGTGCCTGGGATTTTTAAATTAAATTTACTGGACTTGCTCGTAGAGCAGGAGGAACTGGGGTGGTTTTCTTCCTTCCGGCAAGTTTTGGATGGCTGTTACAATTTTATACCAAATAAATTTATGGCCCTTCTTGCTCTGGCTCTCTGTTTGAGCTGGTGCTTCCAGTAACTTAGCATGTTGGAAACAGATATATTCTTCCAGGTTCTAAACAAGAGCACAAAACACTATAAAGTCCTGCCACGATCTAATTAATTTGAGGAGCCATGGGATAAAACTTGGAGCTGGAGATGCAAATGGGGAGGTTGCACCGTGATGGGAGAAAACCCACTTTGACCTCCAGCCAAACAAGGGCCTGATCCTGCTCATGGAGCCAGCCAAGCATGCGCATGAAGATGAACTGAGCTCCGAGCTGAGACTTCTCATAAAAAGCCAATGCTTTTCAAATGTCTCTATTTACAGAAAAAGTATTTCAACTTTTGCGGTTATGGAGAATTTTGAAAAATGTTCATTTCCCATTGAGTTACAGCTCCCCACATCCCCCACACACCTCCAGACCCTGGCACAGAAGCTGCTTTGATATCCACAAAGCTCAAAAAGCCAAAACACACCCCGAGCCCCCAGCTGGCCCGTCAAGCAGGGCACAAGGGACGGGAGCACCAGTCTGGGAGCACGCCAGATTACTCGGAACAGGATTGCTGCCTGAGCTGACCCAGCAGCAGGATCTCATGAAGGTCCAGAGCCCATCGTGGTCGCGGTGCAAATACGCAGGTTTACGAGTGGAAAGTCCTACTTCATATGGGTTAAGACTTGCTTTAAATAGTCTGCTTGGGCTGCTGCATCCGAGGGGAAAATCGCCTGGCAAATGTCATAAGTCTGAGCGGGCTCAGAGGTGAGGACGTCACCTTGCCCGAGCGGAGCATCCTCCAGCATCCAGCCTGGTGTCCAGGACGTCTGCAGGGATGGGAAGGGAGAAGTGGTCAGTGGGAAGGGCAGAGGCAGCCTCTCTCAAGCCCCTAGTTGTGTCTCAGCCTCCACATCCCAGGGCTGACCATGCCGAAGTGCAGCCTCCCAAACCAACAGCAGGTTCTGTGCCCACAGGAGGGCTGAGCAGAGGGCTGCTGCCCTGGGCTGGAGTCTGGGGGAGCTCAAGTCTCGCCTCGCTCCATCCTCGCCCAAATCTGCCAGAGGATGCTGTCTCCTGAGCCTCCCCCATCACCCAACGCTTTCCCCTGAGTGCTACAATCACTACCCAAGCAAGAACATGAGAAAAGTGCTTTTGTAAGAAGTGAACTTGAGAGCATTTGTAATTTCCTTTTGTGCCATTATCATTTAAGTGCTGATAAGGCACATTAGGACTTTACCAGACAGACACCGCTTCCTCTTATTTCTTTCTTCTCCTCCTTCTTCTTAAAAAGAAACTAGCTTCTAAATAAAGCCCAGGCTGAAAATCAATAGCTTTCCCCATGAATGTATAGCCACAGCAGTCATGAAATAATTTTTAAGGGCCTCATTTGGGAAAAGAAATTAAAGGAAATGGGCTTGGCATTATGGGGACACTCACTGCCATTCCAGCACTGGTGTCCCGCCTATAGCACACTGCGAAGTCTTACCAGAACCTGATAAATCGGAGAATAAAGGAAATATTTAAGAACTCATTTAATTTGCAGATCCCAAGGAGGTCAATACAGGCCTTCCCAGACTGAATCAATCACCTCAAGGCTTCCTCAATGCCTCAGACAGAAGCAGGATGGATCACGGGAAAGGTTTCACTCATCAGGTGGTTGGCAGCCAGATCCCAGGGACTTTCATGGACCTAATTCCCCTCAAAACTGGATAACTGGGTGCCTAGAAGCCTTTTCAGGACATAACCATAAACCTCTACTCTGCCAGAGCTCCCCACGTTACACCCGGGCTGATGGAGAGGATGATGAAGATTGGCAGATGCCGTTGCACTGGGAAGAGCACGCAAAACTCCCAGACAAAAATCCCTGCCAGCCTCACCATTTACCTTCATGGGTCCTCGGATCTCTACTGGCACCTTTTCTTCAGCAGCCTGAGCACTTTCACTGGGAGCATCTTCCTTCTGAAGGGCTTCTGGGCCTTTGTAAAGGTCCAAGAGAGTCAGGAAGGAGTCCACAGCCTCGGCATTTGGTGCCTTGAACTCCTGCGGGCTGCAGCAAGCTCTCACTTCTTCCTCGGGGCTATTCATGATAGGAAGCATCCTACAGTTCTTCAGCCACGTGTCGAGATCCATCTTCTCACTTCTCTCTGCCTTGTTGCTGCCAAAAGCCACAGCAAGAGCTGCTCTGCCAGCCCCGCCGTCGAAGACGCTGCCGTTTGGGGCACTCGGTGGGTACCTGCTGTCGAAGCCGGGCACGTCGGCAGCGTGCGGCTGCACCAGGGGGTGGGCAGAGCCCTCCGGGGCCTCGGAGCACTTCTGTGGGCTGCCCGGTGGCCTTTCCCCTTCCTCCGTGGCCGTGTCCTCCGTGCACTGGACCGGCAGCGACATGGGGATATCTTTGAAAGGAATCAGGTCATTTCTGGGGGATTGTGGCATTTGTGTTTTCCCTTCCCCATGTTTCATTTTCCTTTTGTGCTGCAGTGAAACTACCGGGTGTTATCTCCTCGGGGGGAGAGTGGGCCAGCAAATCTCGCTGCCCCCACGGCTAGGGGGTGGCAGCAAACACAAGGCTGGAGCAGCAAAGAAACGGCATCTGAGGAGAGCCAGAAAGGGATGCGAGTTGGAGGAAGAGCAGTAGCTGTCCTAGGAGGGGAAATGCTGAGATATCGCTGCGTCCCTGCATAATGACGTTGGTCTGGGCACTGTTTGGAGCTGCTTATCTGCATGCCAGCCCCGAGGGAAGGACGTGCAGATGGTGATGCTGCAGGCTCGCCCCCTTCCTCATGGGGGAAACGAGGCTACCGCAGGGCTGGGGAGCACGCGGGGCTGCCCGGCTGCAAAATCAGCACATGGCAGCCCTTCGTCTGGGCAAATCCCTCCTGACCACAGAAAACAGCCTGTAAGGTCAGGAAAAACTTGCAAAACCCTGCAAGATTAATGTGACTGCGGGGGGACAGGGGGAAGCAGAAGAGCACATGGGCCATGGTGGGGGACCAGGAGATTTCTTGGAAATCCAGGCAGGCTGCTGGGCGAGAACATTCACCCAGGCAAACCGCAGTCCAAGGAGGCTCCACCACCATCCCTGCCTTCCAAAAACGCTCTAGGCAATGAGTACCATCTGCCCCAGCTCCTTCCCACTCTCCCCAGGGGAGACACATGTAAATAGCAGCCTGTGGTGGTTTTAACACGCCTCGAAGCAGACACACACATGTTACTCCTGGTTTGGTGGTGAAGGCGAAGCCAAAAAGCTAGGACAGCCAGCACAGGGAGTGGAGCATGCGTGCCTTAAGCCTGCTTTAATGTCACCCCCACTTTTGGCAGCAAAGCCCTTGCCAGCATGAGGATGAAGGTTCAAATCACTCCCATCAGCATAGATCTGCTCTTTTTAGCGAAAGAGCAATTTCAGCACGCCCTCCCCAGCCCTGCTGCTTACCGAGGACAGGGCCCTTCCTGGCAGTCAGCTTCTGGAGGAGCTTGCCCTGCTTCGCACACAGATCCTGCAGCCTGGTAACCTCCTCACACAGCTGGAGGAATATTTTGTCCATCTCCATTGTGCCTAATCAGAAAGAAAAAAAAAAAAAAAGAAGAAAAGAAAAAAACGAGAGGAAATGACCAGCTGGGTGTTTTTCAAAGGCAGCAAGGAGCCACCGAGGTTACCCAGAGCTGGGGAGGACCGTGCTCAGTCGTGGTGCAAGACCTCCAGAGATCTCAGCTTGTGCGTATGGGACTGTGCAGAAAGAAGCGTTGCCAGTTCCAGTTCTCTTGCTATTTACATAGAAAACAGAAAAACTGAAAAGGGAAGTGATTCTGTCAGAATCAGGGGATAACTCAACAGCCAAGTTGGGCTCTTCCATCTCGCAGCCTGCAGCTGAGCTCCAAAACACCAAAAAGTCCCATTTATGTAAAAATCTACCTGGAAACTTGCATTTCACATTCATTTAGTACCAAGGGCTGTGCATTCAGGGGATTTATTTTTCTTGTGCAGTGGTGTGAGAGCAAACAAACTCCTGGCAACGAACACCAGCAGGGAAAGAGGTCCAAGCACAGGGGGCTCAATTCCCTTTTCTTGAAATGCTCAGCCCTGAGCTGCCCGTTCTGCTCCTGAAAATACTCTGCAAATGAAAATCCAGCTTTTGCCCACATGGTATGCTTTAACCAAATATTGTTACTACAAAGAAAATTCTCCCTGCGTTGTGTTCAGTACATTTCTCGCTGCTTTAACAGCTGTATTGTGGATTAGACTTTCCAGTTTTACCATATTGCACCAATTATTACCAGTCTGAAAGATAATAAATAAAACCAAAGTGTGGTATAAATCTGCAAGCCATCTGCAAAGTACATTTTGATTTGAAAGATTTGTGCAATCTCGATTAGCATAGACATGCAAATCAGCTTTGCTTCCTGTCATATTTTCCAGGTTCGCTGCTGCTCAGCTCTGTGAATTTAAGCTCCGGCTCTGTAATTAGAGGCTCAGCTGATGGGTTTGATGAAACCTCCTCTGGCACCCAGAGTGTTGTGGATTCCCCGGTAGGGGCGAAGGGCAGAAATCCCAGCCGACGTGAAGGAAACGCACCGAGCGCAAAGAAAACTTCAGACAAAATGGTAAGGTCCGCTTCCAGAGCAGGGTATTTCTGCGCTTTTTAGCCCACAAACAAGCCGTGATGATAGCTGGATTGTATTTTCAGCTGTTTGGGTCCCACTGATTCCTAAAAGCCAAGGATATAAACTTCGCAACCTCCAAAGCAGCTAACGCCATTGGTAACATATCAAATTAAAGATTAAGGGGATATATTTTGCCTAGGAGTTATATATAACTATGCCAATTAATTATTAAGAGGTGTGTGATTTGGAGCTGTCATTCCCAAGTAAGCCTGTATTGATTTTTTAAGATTCCTGCTGTTTTTTCAGTCGCTCAACGCTTCTTAATTTCCCCCAAATTACTACTGTGGCATTAGGAGGGCAGGAGATTTTAATCTCCTGTGTAACCTTGAAAAGCATTTTTCAAATCGCAATTAAAGAAAGCAATCCAAGAACAAAAACAAAAACTCGGGGACCCGGTCGCTCACCGAGTGACTCGGAGGGGAAGGACGTGCCGTCAGCCGCGTTCTCCCATGGCACTGGGGATTGGGGCTGGTTTAATGAGGAGAAAAAAACCATTCCCACCCTGCTCCCCACGACACAGACCTGTGTGGACCCCGCGAAGCCCCAAAACTCCCTTCTCCGCAGGACCACACTTACTCTTGGGGGGGGCCCTCCTTCCCCCAGCCGGGTAGCCGCGGCGTGACATCGGGCTCGGCGCGTCGCAACTGAAAAAGATCAGTAACAGAAAAAATTGGGGCAGGGAATTTCCCTTCAGTTTTTTTGCGTTAAGAGCGAAACCTCTGCACAGCAGCGAGACAGGAAATAAAGCAGCAGTGAATTACAGGCGACTGCTGTGCAAAGCCTGGGTTTAAAATTAGCTCTGAAAAGCACAGGAGACTATTATGGAGGCCATGGGTGGCCTTGTGGCGGGTGAGTTTTGGCTCTTCTCTGCACCATGCCAGGTAAGACACTTGTCTTTTCTGTTACTTAGCCTTCCCCTGCCCTTCTCAAGCAATTTGTTGCTGCTTTAATGCGGAGGCTGCTGGGTAGTTGTGCATCTGCGACGCTGACCGCCACAAAGCTTATCCTCTGTAAGGCAGCTAATATTCAAGCTAATACCCCAATAATCCAAATTAATACTCACTCCACCCCAGCTCAAATCCCCAAATCCTCTGTACAGCATAGGAGCCAACGAAAACGCTCTGATGGGTGTTAAAATCCTCCCAGCACTCATCCCTTCTGCCTTTGGGAGCCCGGAGAAAGCTGCTGGGGTTTCCCCGGTGCCTCCAGCACCTCCCTCATTCTCCTCTGCCCTTCTGTATGTCGCGACAGAGATGCTCAGGGAGGTTGGGGGCTGCTTGTGCCCTTCCTTCGGTGTGCAGAAAGCCCCTGCAGAAAGGGCTGCCCGTGCATGTACCTGCCACATTGTCCCCAGCCACGTCCTTCCTCCACCCGTGCTCTCCGGAGGGTCTCTTTCCCACCACCGCTATCTCACCTGGCTTTTCCAGGGACTTTTCCTGCCATCAGCAGTGTCGGGCAGCCACCAGGGCTCAGGCCGAAGCTCCGGGAAGATACCACCATCTAGCGTTAAGCACGGGGCTTGAGGACAAGGGGAATGGGGCGCGTGGAGCAGGGCTCAAGGCTTGGGGCTGCTGCCCCAGCGCACGCCGTGGGGACGCGCGTCCCCGTCCCGATCCGCCGCGCTGCTGGCAAGCAGCAAACTGGTGCCATCAGAAGGTCAGTGAGAAGATAAAGGCTAAACAGGGACGACAGAGAGATGGGAATAATTAGCAAGTGGCAGTGTCGATAGGCTGTTTACCCACTCGCACGCGAAAACACGAGCGGCAATTATCGCAGCCCGATAAAAAGGACTGTAAATAAAGTCCAAGCTGCAGCGAAACACTGCCGCCGACCTGGGAGCTCCGGAGGCTTTGTAGTGACGCTGCCGCCACGGAATAATTAGCAAACTAGAATAATTAACTCAACACGAAGCAAGGACTGAGCACCAGCGGGGAGGGCACCCGCGGCGAGCCGGTGCCGCTCCCCCAGTGCCCAGCCCCGGCAGCTCCCGGCCGTCGGGTGCTACGGGACCCAGAGCACTGGGATCCAAGACCTTTACTGGCGCCCACAACCCCAGGATCAGGCCCCTGGAGCCCCCTATGGCCTCCATAGGCCCCCGTGGCTCCCAGCACCCTACAGACCCTGCCACCCCCCAGACCCACGGCTCAAGCCCCTCTGGGTCCCCACCGCTCCCAGGACCCCCGGTGCCCGGCCCCTGCAGCCCCTACAGGTCCCCGTGGCTCTCAGGACCCCCAGCTCTATGCCCCGGTGCCCCTGACGAGCCCCGCCGTGGCCGATACCGGGGTGTCAGACCCGCCCCGTCCCGTCCCGTTCCCCCGGCCGGGCTAGCCGGCGGGCGGCGCTAGGACCGCGGCTGCGGTCCCTGGCGGGCGGCGCTAGGACCGCGGCGCGGGCGCCGTGCACCTGTGCCCCGGGGCGGTGGCAGGTGGCGGCGGTGGCCACGCCCCCTGACACGCCCCCCGGCCACGCCCTGGCCCCGGTACGGCACCTGCGGCCCCGCGCCCGCCGCCGCTACGGAGCCAGGTGAGGGGGGGGTGGGCTGGGGAGGGGTTGGGTCCCGGTCCCGGTCCCGGTCCCGGTCCCGGTGCCCGGGGAAAGGTGCTGGGAACCGGGACGGAGCCGGTTCGGTGCTCAGCCGGTGCCGCAGGCTCGGGGCCGGCACGGAGCCCCCCGGTGTAACCCAGCGGGTCCCGGTGCTGCGGGGCTCGGGGCGCTGAGGTGGGCAGGATCCGTCCCGCAGCCGGCCGGGGGTCCCGGTTCCTTTTTCATCCCCCGGTAGGCAGAGCCCACGCCGCGCTCCTGGCCCCGGTGTCCCGGCTGCGGAGGGACCGGAGCCCTGCCCGGAGCCCTCATCCCGGCCAGGGGACGGCGGGAGCCCTCCTGCCCCCTAGGGCCACCCGGGTCCGTCCCGTAGCACCGAGCCGCGCTCACGTTCCCTTTCCCACCCCATTTTCTCTGTTTTTTACCAATCTGCTTAAAACTAAAGCCGCGCCGCGATGCTCCGGGGAGAACCGGAGGCTCCGGTAACCGTTCCTCGGAGCCAGGGGGACCGGGACCGGATTTCCCCCGGTGTGCACGGAGCGGGGTCTCACCGGGGGGCTGCACCCCGCCGGCGTGGTCCCAGGGGGCCGTCGGCACCCGGAGCCCAACGCGGCCGCCACTTGGAGCCGGGGCCGTGACTCGGGGCGCGGCGTCGAGGTCCCTCTGCTCTGCCTTGATTTGTCCCCCCCGCGGTGCTTCCTTCCCCGGAGGAAGGTCCCGATTTGGGCTCCGAGAGCTTCCCCCCCGCCCCGATTCCTCCCTCGGGCGTCAAAGAGGAAGCGTTGGGTGTCGCAGCTGTGTGGGAACCCCCGCCACTCGGGCTCCGTCCCGCTGCCACCCTCGGCCTGACCGTGCCGGTGATTATTTCAACCCACTCTGCTTTTTTTTTCTCCTTTTTTTACTTTTTTTTTTGACCTCTTCTGCATACAACAGGCTCCGCTGGGGACCGACGCCACGCAGCTGCGACGTGCTCACTCCACCGTTGGTTTTGCTGGGTGTTGGGCGAGCCCTGTCCCAGGGGGGAATTTTGGGGTGCTGTGGCCAGGAGGGAGCTCGGGGCGTGATGCCCATCGGGGTCTGTGGTGGCTCTGACCTGTGGGAATGGGTTTGTGGTGGAGGACTGGGAGCAGAAAGCAGCGCACAGGAGTTCCTGCTGCAGCTCGTTGCAGGAGTCACCCCGGGGACCCATCCCGCGCCATGACTCGGTGCCTGCACTGCTGTGGGGGTGTCACTCGGTGGTTTTGGGGAGGAAACGTCCCATGGCTCATGTTTGTCCTTTCGATGCCATGTCCACAAACCCCACGAGCTCCGCTCTTCATGGCTCGCTTACAACACCCACCGGAGGTTAAAGCAGGGAGAGAGCCCTCTGAGAAAGGCTGGCCTGAGATTTTAGCGTGTCGAGGGGTTGTTTTGCTGCTTGTCGGGGTTTTTTGTTGCTTTTGGGGTAGGGGGTGGGGCTGTGGTTTGAGGTAGGAGCACCCCTGGGATGGACCCTTGGGGGCTGCAGCTGCTGTTGTGCACTAAGCGGTGCCCTGGCCCTGGATGCCGTGCTGGGGCTTATTAGTGGGTAACGAGCGCTTCATTAGTGTGGTCACAGCAACGTGGCAGGCAGGGGATTATTGGAGAGATGTGGGGATGGTGGAAATAGGCATTTCTCCCCAAAACAGGTCACTCCTCACTGCCTGACGCTGCCTTGCCAAATGAGGGTTTGAGAACCTCAGGACCCAGGGGTTCAAGTGAGGCGGAAGCTCAGCTCTCCAACAAGTGAAATGGGGAGAATTGGGGTTTTTTCCTTACTCCTGCTTTTTGTTTTTCCCCCTGTGCATTGAGTGGTTCTCAGCATCCTCCTCAGGAGCCGGTACCCCTCTCTGCAGGCGCACTTGGCAGTGAAGCGTGCTCTGGCTGCCGGCTTTGATCCCGCAGCCCTTCAGCACTAAAAGCAGTGACCTCGGGTGCAGGGACCGGGCTGTCCCCCTCCCTCCTCCTCCTCCTCCTCCTCCTTTACAAGCCCGCTGCTTTATTCCCCCGGCCCATAAAGCCTCGCATGGCCACAGAAGAATAAGGAGCCCCGAGCTGAGCTTCCTCGCCCTTGAAGTTGATGGCAGGTGCCCTTTTCCACTCCACAGCGCTGTGGGGGGCTTCGCAATTTTCAAAGCATCAAAAAAAAAAAAAAGGAGGGGGAGATTCTGAAGAGGAGGAGGGGAGATGCCGGTGAATGGCTCCCACGGAGCTTGTCCATGCTCCGGTGGCAGCAGCTCACAAAGAGCGGCGGGAGGCAGAGCTCGGCGGTCCCGGCGGCATCGTGGAGCGCTCAGCCGGGCGCTGGACCTGCTGCTTCCCTTCAGCAAAAAGCGAAGCTCGGGGGGGACTCGCACATCTTCTCCTTCCCAGCGATGCTGCAGGCAGGAAAAGTATCTGGGAAAGGCTTTTTCTGCATAACTGGGGATATTAGAGGGAAGTTAGTGGCTCTTTTAGCTCCGTTGTGTGGCTCCTTCCCCGCGTGCAGGGTTGCGGGGTGATGCTGCAGCAGCCGGCACAGCTCACAGCCTCCTTCAAGCCCCGCTTTTTGTGTGGGGTTTTATTTTCAGCGTGGGTTTGTGGGCTGGAGGGACTGGGAGGTGCCACATGGGAGAGGCTCCGCTCGCTGGCAGCGATGCCAAGAGCCAGACTCATTCGCTGCCCCGCGGAGAGTGAACTTTATATATCGCAGCCAAAGTGCATCCTGTTGACTGCGGTCTGGGAATTAACCTGCGGGTGTTTTTCCTCCTCCCCAGGCTAGCAGAGCACAGCACGTCACCATGAAGTGCCTGGAGACCCCGTGTCCCTAAACACACGTCGCTGACACGTGGGGAGGACGGCGCGGCCGCCCCGTGGAGGATGAGGCTCCTACGGCGACGCTACAGCCCGCTGAAGGTGGCTCTGGTGGGCGCCATCTTCGTCCTCTTCCTCTTCATCCTGCAGAGGGACGTCGGGGACAGAGACCCGAGCGAGGAGCCCTGGCTGAAAAACATCGTCCACGGGAAGGACCAGGTCATTGACCTGATGCTGGGGGCGGTCAACAACATTCGGGACTCGATGCCCAAGCTGCAGATCGGGGCTCCGGTGCAGCCGGAGGAGCCGCCCCGCAGCGCCCGTTCCTGCCTGCCCGGCTTCTACACGGCGGCGGAGCTGCGCCCGCTGATGGAGCGGCCCCCCCAGGACCCCAACAGCCCGGGAGCTGACGGCAAAGCCTTCAAGAAGGACCAGTGGACGCCGGAGGAGACCAAGGAGAAGGAGCGGGGCTACGAGAAGCATTGCTTCAACGCCTTCGCCAGCGACCGCATCTCCCTCCAGCGAGCGCTGGGACCCGACAGCCGCCCGCCGGAGTAAGAGCCCCCTCCATGCAGCCCTGGGCTCGTTTGAGTCTTCATTTGCTCCTTCCAGGGCAGGTTTAAGGGGAAATAAAAGCGAGGCTCGCTGCCTCCGCTATTGGTGGGGTAGCAGTTCGGCACAGGAGGCAGAAATTCACTGTCTTGGGGCCGGCGGGCTGGGGAGCCAGAATTTCCCCTAATTTCTGTCTGCCTCATGCTTGGTTTTTAATTGCAAGGGGTGAAAGCGTGCGGCGGCTCTTTGTGTCCCCAAGTACCTGCTCCTGGCCCCACGGCCGGCTGGCTCCAGCATCTCCCCCAGCTCCTCCCTTCCCTCTTTTATTTCGGCCAGCTCTGCCGTAATCTGACTTTTTCTTTTCTTAGCCGAGTGGAACAGCCTCAGAGCCGGCCAGGCAGGGGGGCGAAGGAAGCGGCCTCAGCTCCAGAGACTGCACCGCCTGCCCTCCAGCACTGGGCCGCCGGATTAGAGCGTGCCCCCAGCCCCTGCCTGGTCGGGGGTGGGTCTGGGGGGGGCTCCTGGAGAAAAAAGGCTTGAATAGGAGGTAGAAACCCAGCCCTGGTGCGCAGACCGGCCCCCCAGCCCCAAGCCGGCAGGCGATTATCCGTGCCTAGCAGGTGTAGCGGTGACAATGGGGGGACACCGGGTCTGGGGTGGGACGGGAATGTTATTCACTCAACCGGAGGTGGCGGCGACAGGGCTGGGGGGGAAGAGGTAGAAACCGAGTGAAATCAAAGCGGTGGCGAGCCGAGAGCCGCGGGGGCTGCCGGTGCTGCTGCCTCGCCATGCAGAACGCCCCAGCAGGGGGACGAGGGGTATTTTGTTTTGGCATCCCTGCCCCGCTGGTTCTTCACGTCCCATCCATGCTGTGCTTAAATTCTGCTTTATTTTTTTTTTCCAACCCCCACCCGCCCCCCTTAGGTGCATCGACCAGAAATTCAAGCGCTGCCCGCCCCTGCCCACCACCAGCGTTGTCATCGTCTTCCATAACGAAGCGTGGTCGACGCTGCTGCGCACGGTGTACAGCGTCCTGCACGCCTCCCCGGCCGTGCTGCTGAAGGAGATCATCCTGGTGGACGACGCCAGCACGGACGGTGGGTTGGGGCTGGCAGCGGGGGGACACGGGACGTTGCAGGACGGGGGGCGAGGAGCATCGCTGCCACCCCGTGAGCAGCTGGGAGCGGCGCTGAGCAGCTCTGAGGAAGAGCAGAAAGCTCTGATGGGTGGCTCAGGGCATGGACGGGTGTTTTTCCATCTTGTTTCATACCTGCTGAGTGCTGTTGGTTTTCTTTCCTTTCACGCTGCTGGTTCCTTTTAACAAAGCCCCCGGATAAACCCAGGCACTCCTCCCACCTCCTGCAAACACCTTGCCACCTCAGCAAACAGCTCGCTCACCCGCTACACCGCAGTTTGGCAATCTTAATTAGTTACACCCAAAGCAAACTAATGACATGTTTCAATGTCAGGAGAGGAGCAGACTTTACCCTTGCCCTGTCCCGGAGATAAACGCTCCGTTTCCGCCCGTGGCAGCTGTGTGAGCTTCCAGGGCGCAGAAACCTGCGTGTGCCACGACAGCACCTTGGCATAAAGGGGTTTCTGCACCCAAAACATCCCCCGGGGCATGCGGACATCCTATGGGGCAAGAGCAACATCTCGCTCAGCAGGCAGCATCCCCGGGAAAAGCACTTTGGGGCTTTCTCACGCAGCAGCTATTCTTTCCTGGGTTTTCTTGCCCCAAGCACAGGTCGTCCTCTCCAAGCTCTCTGCGCGGGGTGACACTGGGTGCAACTGGGTGCAACTGTCTTTCCGCCCCAGCGAGCTCTCGGCCGGTCCTTGGCCAAGAGGTTGTGGCCTGGCTGCATGAACACGGGCAGCAGCTGTAAGCTGAGGGCAGGGCAGGAGCAGCCTCTCCCCCGGCTGCCAGGAAAAGACCTTGGGAAAGGCAAGGCGTGGATCTGGGAGCTCGTTTCCTCGGGTCAGGGCAGTGCGGGGGTTTATCAACCGCCTAGTTTTTAGCAACTAAAACCTCTTGGGCTGGAGGGACAGGGAGGATTTGGGTTTCCCCATGCTCATGGTTGGACCCCAACCCGAGTGCAGGGTCCAAGCAGGACTGGGGAAGCCCCTACCCCAATTCCAAGGGGCAGGGACCCAGTGGGATGAACACCCCCACTCACCTGGAGCCGGTGGCTCTCCTCTCCCCCTGACCCCCCCCAGACTACCTGAAGGATGAGCTGGAGCGCTACGTGAAGCAGCTGCAGATCGTGCGGGTGGTGCGGCAGGAGGAGAGGAAAGGGCTGATAACGGCCCGGCTGCTGGGGGCCAGCGTGGCCAGCGGGGAGGTGCTGACCTTCCTGGACGCCCACTGTGAGTACCCCCCTCCCTGTCCCACGAGCGGGTGCCCCCGGGTCCCCGAGGAGAGGGGAAGGTGACGGTGGTGCCCGCGAGGTCGGTTCACCCTTCCCTGTGCCCCCAGGCGAGTGCTTC
Organism: Aythya marila; assembly: GCF_965140915.1. Taxonomy (NCBI): domain Eukaryota; kingdom Metazoa; phylum Chordata; class Aves; order Anseriformes; family Anatidae; genus Aythya; species Aythya marila. The sequence goes on along the minus strand of NW_028136875.1, from coordinate 94,511 downwards.
CACGGCTGGCTGGAGCCCCTCCTGTCCCGCATCGCCGAAGAGCCCACGGCCGTCGTCAGCCCCGACATCACCACCATCGACCTCAACACCTTCGAGTTCTCCAAGCCGGTGCAGTACGGCAAGCAGCACAGCCGGGGCAACTTCGACTGGAGCCTGACCTTCGGCTGGGAGGTCATCCCGCCCCGGGAGAGGCAGAGGAGGAAGGACGAGACCTACCCCATCAAGTAAGCCTTGGCAGAGGGCGTTGGCATCCTCTCCAGACCCAAAATCTGCAAAGTGAGCTGGCCGAGCAGGCGATGCTCAGGCGAGGTGGCAGAGCTGGGTGCGAGCCCCGGCTGTCCAGTGCCAGGAAGCTGCCGGCTCCTCCGGTCGATTTTTCTCCTTTCCCAGCAAGCTGGGGTTTTCCCTGGTGTTTTTCTCTCTGCAAGCCACAGCTTTGAGGCCCAGCGGGTGAAGCTGTGTGTTCCCAGGGGATCCCCCCCATGGGATGCTCGGGTCAGGGCCTCTCGGGCAGCTTTCCCCCAGGAGGGGATGCTCAGGGAAGGTCAGGGCCATGGAGGTAGCAGAGGGGAAACCTCAGGGAAGCTTTGGTGAGTGCAGAGCCACAAACATCTATGAAAAGAGCTTTTAAATCACCGCCAGCTCTATCTTGGTTCTTGCACAGTTTCTCATTAAGCGCTAATTGCTGCCTTTTATCTTCTTGCACTTGGAAATCCTGGGGACCAGTGGCTGCCTGCGCTGGCACAGCACCCAGGGGATGTTACCTGTGGGTCGGGCTGTGCAGAGACACCTCGGGTTTTCTTTCTTCCCACCCCATTATGCATGCAGAGAAACCCCCCAGCACCCAGGCACGCTGCTTTGCTCTCAGGCTGCAGCCTGCTGGCCACATCCATGGGGTTTTCTTCTCCCCGTGGGGTTAAACAGCAGGAGAAAAATCCTCCCCTGGGGGAGCTGGGGCTGTCTGCAGGCAGACCCACAGCAGTGGGGTGCGTGGAGTGCAGCCTGCGAGCAGGCAGAGACCCCGTGCGGGTTGGAAATAATGCAGAAAGAATGCCTGACGGGTCAGTGTAACCCCTAAAGCAGGTCCTTGTTCATCCTGGCCGTTCAAAGCAGCCAGGGGGGGGATTTTGGCAGAGCTGCAAGACCACAGGGGTGTTAAAGGAGGGGGGAGATTCCCCTCTGCATCTCCGGCCGGTGCCCCCAGCAGCCCCGCCGGGAGATACCCGACCCTGTTTGGCCGTGGCCGCATCCTGCCCGCAGCAGGGCTGGCTTTGTGCACAGGTCACCCGGGCGACGTCCCTGCCCCAATAAAGGTCCCTTTTTCCGACGGTTTGGCTCCCAGCAGCGTCTAATCTCTCTCTGCTCCTCTCAGCAGGAACGCAGCCACTCAACAAGCCCCCCCTTTTTTTTCCCCCTCCTTTTTCCTGAATAAAAGCAAGTTTCTATTCCAGCCTCCCTCTTGTAAAGATCAGATGGAGCAGATTAGAAAAGCCGGAGGAGTGAATAGGGTGCCCGGTCACTGAGCTAATCTCTGCCTTTCTTTTCTGCGATAGGTTTTCGGTAATAATATCCTCCTCTCGCTTTGGATCGGGGATCAGCAGCGAGGCCCCTCGGAGTCATGCTGCCACCGCGTTCCTGCTGTCCCCTCCTGGCAGCGGCTCTGTCCTGGCCGTGTCCCCTCTGCCACAGCTGTGGGAGCTCGAGGAGCTGCAGCTGCTCTGTGGTGTCCCCAAAATTCAGACCTCTGCTATTTTTTTTTTATTTTTTTTAACCCATTTTGCAGGTGGAGGCACAGGGGGGGTGCAGGCAGCCTCCCTCCAGCCCCCGTTTTCTCTCTCTCTCTCTCAGATCTCCGACCTTTGCCGGCGGCCTCTTCGCCATCTCCAGGTCCTATTTCGAGCACATCGGCTCCTATGACGATCAGATGGAGATCTGGGGAGGCGAGAACGTGGAAATGTCCTTCAGGGTGAGGGCCAGGCACCTTCTTTAAAACACGGCTCTGGGGAATGCCCCTTTATCCGGGGGCACCCATGCCCTCGGGGGGTGCTGGAGCCCCGCGTCTCGTCCCCGCAGGTCTGGCAGTGCGGGGGCCAGCTCGAGATCATCCCCTGCTCCGTTGTGGGCCACGTCTTCCGCTCCAAGAGCCCCCACACCTTCCCCAAGGGCACGCAGGTGATCTCCAGGAACCAGGTCCGCTTGGCCGAGGTGTGGATGGACAGCTACAAGGAGATCTTCTACAGGAGGAACCAGCAGGCTGCGCAGATGGCCAGAGAGGTACCGTGCATGCCGGCGGTGCTTTCGCTGTCCTGGGGGCCTGATCCTGCACGGAGCTCAGGCCTGAGCAGGGGGAGATGCAAGGGATCTGCATGCTCAGCCCAGAGCTGGGCAAACAAATGCAGGTGGAAGGATATAGCCCCAAAAAAACGCCCTTTTTTGCCATACCACTTTCCAGCAGAAAAATACACATTCTTTTACAACACCAAAGGGTTTTCGGCTGCTTGGCTTTGCTCTGACACCAGAACGTCCCAGGTGTGAGCAGCCAAATCCTGCCTGGGGCCAGAGGTGTCTCGTGGGACCCCAGAGCCTGTCTCGGTCCCGGCTGCTGCGGGACTCGGGGGCGATGTGACAGACGGTGGCAGAGCTGGGAGGACAAAGCTCTGTGCTGGCTCAGGGGGGGTTTCCTGGCTGGCTTCGGAGGTTAGTTTAATTTTCTCACGTGACTTTGTCGATAGAAGACGTATGGTGACATTACAGAACGGCGCAAGCTGAGGGAGCAGCTTCACTGCAAGAACTTCACCTGGTACCTGCAGACCATCTACCCCGAGATGTTCGTCCCCGACCTGACTCCCACTTTCTATGGGGCGGTAAGTAGGGGGGTGTGGAGCTCCTGCCACCCTCTGGGCTGCTCCCTCTGCTACAAAGAGTGGTGGCAGCAACGTCCCCAGCAGGCTGGGCTTTGCTTTTTGCATTTAAGGCAGCCCGGAGCAGGGTGCTGGAGGGGCCCCTGCCTTTCTGGTTCAGCTGATGGGGCTGCTTCGGGCTCCGGCTGACAGCAGAGAGGTGAAGCTGGGAGCTGGAATCCAGCAGAGCTGGTTTCGGGGCCCCGGAGGGGCCGTCGCATGGGTTAAATCAGGCAAAACAGCTGAAAATTTCCCGAGCTGAAAGTTTTCCTAACCCATGCCATCAACTCTGGGCATTGACAGGTGGACCCCAAAAAAATAAATGATCTGTGCCAAGAGACGAGGCAGAGAGGGGCGGGCAGGACATGAGGCACTGGCCCTGCCTGCGGGGAGGGAGCTGCCAAAAATCCCCTACTCCAAGCTGGCACCCGGTGGTCTGCGTGTGTGTGTAATTCCCCGGGCTCGTGGGACCGGCTGAAGGGAAGCTGAGCGTGGTTACGTGTCCGCCGAGGGCTTGGCACTGGCTCCCACCCGGGTTTAAATCCACTTCTATTTCCTGAAACTTTGGCCGGGCGGCTCTCGCTCTGAGCCACGGGGAGGAGGCGCTGCCGCGGGCGTTCCTGGTGTCCTGGAAAGGACAAGGGACCCGGACCTGGCACCGGTACCGGTGCCGTGTTTGCACGGTGATATTTAGGTGCCCTGCGACCCCAGCACCGAGCGTGGCTCCATCCGGGCTCCCTGTTTTTATTATTATTATTATTTTTTCTCCCTGCAGATTAAAAATGAGGGCACCAAAAGCTGCCTGGATGTCGGTGAGAACAACCACGGTGGGAAACCGCTCATCATGTACCCGTGCCACGGGATGGGGGGCAACCAGGTAGGCACCTGCACGACCCCAAGGAGCACTGCCCCTCTCGCAGCCCCTCCATGCTTCCCCCATGGGTTGTTTTATCGGGGTGCAGCTGGCGAGGGGCTGACATTCCCCCTCCCTCACCCTGCTCTTGCCCCCCGCAGTATTTCGAGTACACGACGCAGCGGGACCTGCGGCACAACATCGGCAAGCAGCTGTGCCTGCGGGCTGGCTCGGGGCTGGTGGAGCTGGGCGAGTGCCAGTACCGGGGGAAGCCCACGCGGGTGCCCCCCAACGAGGAGTGGGAGCTGGCGCAGGTGAGCAGCCCCCTCCAGCCCCGTCCCCGGGGAGCGCTGTGGGATGCGGGTGCTTCACCCCTCGCTCCTGTCCTTTGGGGCGAGCTGAGCCAGGCACTGTCTTTTGTTTTCGGCCAGGACCGGCTGATTAAAAACCCAGCCTCCCGCATGTGTTTGACGGCACGAGGCAAGCACCCGTCGATGGTCCCCTGCAACCCCTCGGACCCCCACCAGCTCTGGTCCTTCACCTAGCGGGCGAGTGGATCGAGCCCCGGACAGCCCCGACTGCGCTCAGGAAACCAGGATCCAAAACTTCCCCCTGTTTATTTTTATTATTATTTTTTTTTTAATTTAAAAGAAGCAAAAGCCTTAAATATGCTGCATTTCACATCTGCCTTGAACTCAGTCCTGTGCCTTTTGACCGCTCCCGTTTGCGAATTTCGGGGGCACGGCAATAATGCAAGGAGCCTGAAAGGGGGTCGTGGAGGAGCCCAAAGGCGTGTTTTGGTGCCCAGATGTGGAAGGAAGGTGCTGGACTCATGCCAGGGCCCCTGGACTCCTTGGAGAGACTCTGAGCTTCACATCGGGCATTCGAGAAGCTGCGTGTGGAAGCCGCTGGGAAGCTCCTGCAGCCAGGAGGAGGGCGATGACCGACGGCCACGCAACCCAAAAGGGCCGTGGGGTCAATCCTGCAGCGGGGCTGAACCAGGGGCTCAACCCAGGCGGAGGAGCCGGGTGCCTGGTGCTGGGACGCGCCTGTTGGCTGCCAGGATCCAGCCCTGCCTTGCTGCCAGCACCGGGCATCCCTGCTCCTGGGAAGGGAGAGGGATCTCGGGCTGCTCTTCGGGCTGTCTGCCTTAGATACCAGGCTTGATTTTGGGGGGGAAAAAGCATTAGATGATTTTTTTTAATTATGATTTCATGATTGTTGTTTCTTGGTGAGGTTCTGCTCGTGCTGAGCAGGAGGAAGGGTCCCTGCGCGGGCTGCTCGCACCCCCAGTGAGGGTCTCAAAGGTGAGGTCTGGCTGGGAGCGATGCCCCCGGCGCTGCCCGGAGCACGAGCCCCTCTTGTCCTACATAGCTGCCAGAACTTTGTCCCCATTCGATTTAGGGGAGAAAAACCCTTCCTGGAAGTAGAGAGGGAGAACTTGTCTTTGATATGCGACCTGAAATAAAGAGATGATTTATTTTACAGACATCCCGTCTCTGCCTGTGCTTCCTCAGCCCTTCACATTGCGGCAACAGAACCACCAAAACCCCGTGGGCTGCCCCAAAGCTCTGCCCCCACGCTCCCGCCCCTGCTCTCACTCCCTTTCCCTCCACAGCTCCCCCTGGGAACTTCCTTTAGCCAAAGCATCCGTCTCTAATTCCACCTGTGCAATAAGGTGTTGTACTGGGGGGGGATTCAGCTTTATTGTGGGAAGGGGAGGGCTTGGGGCAGGGCTGGCTGGTGTCCATCAGTGACACCAGTGACACTTCTGCACCAGTAAAAATAGTAAGTGATTATTCAGAAACAATTTTCCGAACAAAATCTTTTTTCTTTTATCCTGTAGAGATAAGAGCAGGTGCATTTTTTTCTTTCCTTTTTCTTTTTTTATTCTTTTCCCCTTCAAAACTGTCAAACCTGGGACAGGTGCCGTTTTCCATCACCTGCTCCATTTGTGGAGGAAAACCCCAACACTGCTGGTTTCATCAGATGGAGGATGCCCGAGGAGCAGCGTGCAATTGCCAACACACCCCAGAACAGTCTCCTTTTTAAAGGGAATAAATATATATGTACATGGGGGGTTGTTTGTTTGTTTGTTTTCTTTATTTGCCAGAAGTCAGATTTTTACTGCACCCTGAAGCCATGCTGACATTTCATTTAACCTCAAACTGTCCCGTGTAGTTGTCTGGTTCCAGCCTCATTGCTGGCTGTGCTCAGTGGCATTTTTTTTATTATTTTTATTTTTTGTTGTAGGGGGTGAAGGTCCTACATGGCATTTGTCTCCATTTTCCCACCCTGGGGTGTTGCAAGTGCTGCTCTTGTGCTGGGTAAAACAATCAGAGACATCCCCCAGAGAAATCTGATACAAGAGCTTTGGGTTGGGCACCCACGGGGCTCAGGACTGGGATGAACGTGGGGTTTAGAGAGCAGAAGGTGAGAGCCCGTCCTTGTCTCCCCATGGATTTTTGATGCCCGTACAAAGTCGGTGGAGGCTTGGGGTCAGGCCTCTGCATCCCGCTTTGCTGATGCCTTGGAAAGCTGCTGCAAGTGGCTGGGGGAGCCAAAAGAAGGAGAAGTGTGGCAGGGCAGCTGTGCCAAGCTGCTGCTGGCAGGAGCCAGGTGAACGCATCCTGCCTCGGTTGTGTAAATTGGGGCAAAAACCACGTTTATAATTAATAACTTACCTAGAGGTTGTTTTTTGTCCCTGGCACTTCTAGGGCTCCAGTCTGACCTTCGTGGCCCCGTATCTTTCGGAAAAAGGACGAAGGCTGCTCGATAGGGCCGAGCCACCTGCTTTCCTTCCCATCCCTCCTTCTCCATCCCCTATAAAACCAGCTCCAGGCAAGGGTTTGGTCACACAACGGGCTCAGCTCCGAGGTGATCACCACAATGCTGCAGCTTCTGCTCCTCGCCACCCTCGCCCTCTGCGGTAAGTCCCAGCTCCCAGGGCCCTTGGGCTCGTTAGCGGCTGACGAACCCTCATTACGATTAACCCCCGCTTGCTCTCGGAACGGGGGGGCTGCTGCCAACACCACCCCTTTGCCCGCAGGATGCCGCGCCGAGCCGGTGCCAGATGGGTCGGAGCGGGTGGTCGGAGGGAGCGAAGCGCGCTCGCACGCCTGGCCCTCGCAGGTGGGTCCTCGTGGGGAGCAGTCGGGGGTCCCAGTCCCCTCGTGGCCGCTTGGGGAGACCCCCACGCCTCACCCCACACCATGTCCCCCCCCCAGATCTCCCTGCAGTATTACTACAGCGGCGGCTGGCACCACACCTGCGGAGGGTCCCTGATCCAGAGGAACTGGGTGATGACAGCAGCTCACTGCGTGGATAGGTGAGCGGGCACGGGGGCCCCGACCGCCTCTAAAAACTGCCATTTTCCACCAAAAACCTTGCCGAGGGGAAGCGTAGGTTGACCCCACTCAAAGAGCAGCAGTTCTTGGGCGTCTTTGCTGACCTTTCTGGTAAGGAGGGCTGTCCCTGGGGAAATCTGCTTGTGTTGGTGATTCTCGTTGTGTTAACTCTCCAAATAATAATAATTTGGAACCCAACCCTGTGCTGCCTTCCCTTCCTGGCAGTGACATGACCTATCGCGTGGTTGCTGGTGACCACAACATCTACCAGAGCGACGGCACCGAGCAGGTCTTCAGCATCAGCAAGATCATCATCCATCCCTACTGGAACGGCAACGCCGCTTTGGGGTAACGCACCCGGGGAGGGATTTGCTGGGGGGAGGCAGCACAGATGGATTTTTTTTTTTTCCCGTGCACCCCTCGTTTCCCTATCCTGGGGGGTCTCTGCAGTGCAATTTGCATCCTCTCCGCAGCTACGACATCGCCCTGATCCGCCTGTCCAGCTCTGCCACCCTGAACAGCTACGTGCAGCTGGCGGTGCTGCCCCGGGAGGGAGCCATCCTGGCCAACAACTACCCCTGCTACATCACCGGCTGGGGACTCACCCGCAGTGAGTGCCACCACCATGGGATGGGATGCCCAAGGGAACATCTGTCCACAAATCCCACAAAAAAAAAAAAAAAATGCAAAAAAGAGGTGTGGGGGTAATCCTTTTTTTTTGAAGTCAGTTGAGGTCCCAGAGCGCAGAACGTGGGGTTGTGCTCCAGGTATGGGGCTCCCCGGGGCTGGATGCAGTTGTGCAAAAGTTTGGGGGCGTTTTGTGGGATAAGAGGTGCTCACTTCACTGCCTTGCAGCTAACGGGCAGCTGTCGAGCGTGCTGCAGCAGGCCTACCTGCCCGTCGTGAGCTACCAGATCTGCTCCACCGCATCCTACTGGGGCTCCACTGTCAAGAGCACCATGGTCTGTGCTGGCGGGGACGGCATGCGCTCTGGCTGCCAGGTAGGGCCCCAGCACCCTGTTCTCCCACCCGGCACCCCACCAGCACCCCCTCTCTGACGGTTCCTCCGTCTGGCAGGGTGATTCGGGCGGCCCCCTGCACTGCGCCGTGAACGGGCAGTACCAGGTCCACGGCATCACCAGCTTCGTCTCCAGCTTGGGCTGCAACTACAAGGGCAAGCCCACTGTCTTCACACGTGTCTCTGCCTACAGGAACTGGATATCCAGTGTAAGAGCAAATTCACAAATTTGTTGCAGGTCACGCTGCCTTTTCGGCAGCCTCTGGGGCGATGTTAGCGAGGCAGTGGGAGAAGAAGTAGATTTTGGGGGGGTTTCGTGGCGGTGACCCCAGCCCCGTGGTGCTTCTCCTCCCAGGTGATCGCCCAGAACTGAGCGGCCGCGGGAGGAGGACCCGAACCCCAGCCCAGGTGATGGACGAGGAGCGTTTCAGTCGGAGCTGTTTAACTCTTGGAGCTGGTGTCAATAAATTCTGTTCATCAAGAGTTCTGGCTGTTGTCTCTGTCCTTCAAGGCTGAGGGTGCTTTGTCCCACTCCTCCTGCATTTTTCCCAAACACACAGCGTCCTTCACCCTCCCATCTTTGGGAGCATCCCTTTGGCCAGGTCCCTCGCCTGCCTTGCACAGAGGCTCAGAAGAGATCCACAGGGAAGAAGCAACCAGCCCCGGGCAGCTGGAACGCCCCTGGGCCAAAGGGAAAAACCCTGAGCCCCTCTGGAGCAGCGACGCAGCGGGGGACAGGGCCAGGATTTCTCCCCGGCCCCAAGCTTTTTGTCTTCCAAAACTTCTTTGCACTGAGAGGGGACGGATGCGGTGTCTGCCTTTGCCTCGCCTAGGGCTGCAGGGCCAAAGCCCATTTACGTGCGTGCCGTTAGCACCAGGCTCACGGCGTCACGCCCCAGCCTGGCTTGGGGTGGGGAAAAAAAATAAAAAAATCAAGAGAATTGCAGAACTGACTCCAAAAGCAAAATTAAAACCCCAAACAGAAACTCGTGCCGGGGTTGCCACGGCTCGGCTGCGCCCGTGCCCCCCGCTTCGTCCCACCCTTGTTTTTCGTTTTTTTTTTCGGGGTGGCTCGCAGCGGGGGGTGCCCGGGTGCTCAGCGGATGCCTCGTTTCGAACTTCCGCAGCAAACACTCGACCACAAGTTGATGCCGAAAGCAGAAACCGCGCGGCAAGCTGCAGCCATGGCAGAGGGCAAGAGCGGGGGAGCCGGGCTCTTCGCCAAGCAGGTCCAGAAGCGGTTCAGCCGGGCACAGGAGAAGGTACGGCCCGGCCCCCCCCCCACATCCCTTATTTCATCTTCCCATTGAGCTTCTCCCAGGGTGAGGGTAAGGGTGGCACCGAGGGGCTGCTCTTGCTGGGCACCGCACAGCACCCATGGGTGCTCTTGGGGTGATAATTGGGGTACCTCTGCGTGCTCGCACGCATCCCTGGGCAGACTTCACCTTTGCTGCAAGGCTCTGGGTGTGCAAACTTTTCCCCAAAGCCCCTCAGGGTGATTTGGTAGCCTCAAAAAGCAGTTTTATTCCAAAAAAAAACCCAACATCTTCCGGTGCAGGCTGCCAGGCGGTGGGCACAGGTGGCACCAGGGTCCCTTGGGCTGGGGCCGTGTCCCCCTGTCCCTGGCAGTGACGGTGACAGCAGGGACCTGGCACCAGGGTGGCCCCCCCAGCGCTGCAGTAGTGGCAGGAAGCAGGGGGAAGGGCTGCGGAAGCAGGTCAAAACGGGGTGATTTGATGCTCTTTCGAGACCATCCCCTCTGTTGTGTTTTTTGTTTTTCCCCCCAAAAAAAAAGCAAGGAGCAGCTCTGCGGTTCCTGGCGGGGGGTCAGGGCTAAATTCAGCCCTTCCGCAGCCGTATCAGCCTGCGCCAGGCCCCGGTCGCTTCCAGGGACCAGCCTCTTCCTGGCCTCCCCTCGCACTGCGCTGCTGTGATGGGGAAGCTGAGGGTGGCCTTCATCCACGGCTCCTCCTCCTCCTCGCAGCAGCGTCACCGGTTCCCAGTGGGGCAGCGCCCAGGGGCTTTGCCTGCACCTGGATCCACCTGCAGGGATGTTTTGGGGAGCGCAGACCTGTAGGGTGTCATAAATGAGGGTGGTGGGGGCGCTGCGTTGGCCTGGCTCCCCAAAAGCCACTCTTTTCCCCTCAAAATAAAAACCACCACATTGTTTTGTGCAGAGGTTTTGCATCCCTAAGGCAAACCCCAGCCCAGGTGGGCTCCAAGCTGGGGCCATCAGGTCCTCAGGAGGGGCCCCCCCGGCCGGCAGAGCTCAGCCACGCTCCGTGCCAACGCGTTTCCCCTCTCCCTGTCGCAGGTTTTGCAGAAATTGGGCAAAACCGTGGAGACCAAGGACGAGCAGTTCGAGCAAAGCGCCTACAACTTCCAGCTGCAGCAGGTTGCACCGGGGAGCGGAGGGGACCTTGGGAGGGGGGGGGACAGGACAGGGCCACCCCGTGCCGTCCCCATGCCCACAGCCTCTTGAACTCGTCTCCAGTGGGCTTATGGCCCCCACCACCCCTGCCCATGGGGTGCTGAGGTTCTGTTCCCCCCCCCCCCATGCATTTGATTTGCAGAACGAAGGCAACAAACTCTACAAAGACCTCAAGGCTTTTGTCAGCGCGGTGAAAGGTAGGGCGCAAGCCCCCCGCCCGCGCCCCCCGAACCCAGGAAATGCAGCTCAGTGGAGCTGGGGGGGGGGGGGGGCCTGAGCCCCGCTGCCTTTCCATGCTCTGAATTTTTGCAACCCCCCCGCAGTGATGCACGAAAGCTCCCGGAAAGTGACCGAAACCCTGCAGGAGATTTACAGCGCCGACTGGGACGGCCACGCAGAGCTGAAAGCCATAGCAGAGGTGAGCCCCCCCCCCGGGGACAGCCCCCGCGGGTCGGGGGGCGCAGAGCCAGCTCCCAGGGGAGCCAGCCCGGCACATCCAGCCGGCGGGGGGGGGACACCAGGGGCTGTGCCCCCACTCATCCCTGTCCCCTTCTCGTCCCCGCAGAGCAATGACCTCCTGTGGGACGACTACGAGGCGAAGCTGGCCGACCAGGCGCTGCGGCTGATGGAGAACTACCTGGCGCAGTTCGGTGACATTAAGGTACCCCCCGGGGGGGGTGGCACGGCGCGGCACGCAGCGGGTGCTGGCTGAGCCCCCGGTGTGTGTCCCCCCCCCCAACCCCTCAGGAGCGCATCGCCAAGCGGGGCCGCAAGCTGGTGGACTACGACAGCGCCCGGCACCACCTCGAAGCCCTGCAGAACGCCAAGAAGAAGGATGAGGCCAAAATCGCCAAGGTTGGAGCCCTGCCCGGGGGGGTCAGGGGGGTCGTGCATCGCGCCGGGAACCCCACGGCCCCCTCCTTGCCTCCCCGCAGGCTGAGGAGGAGTTCAACAAAGCCCAGGCGGTGTTCGAGGACCTGAACAGGGAGCTGCGGGAGGAGCTGCCCGTCCTCTACAGCAGGTATCAGGCACGGGACGAGCCCGCTCTGCTCTGCCTAAATTCACCTTCTGGGGGGGGGGACAGGGCAGGAAACGCAGCCCCCACCCACGGTGCTTTGGGGACGTGGGGCTGTCACAGCCGGGAGATGGCAGCACTGCCCCCACCGCGGGGACAGCCCGGGACAGGCACCCAGGTCCCTCTGGTCCCCCCCTGAGGATGGGTGCTCGTGGCTGGGGGGGCTCCGCACACACACCCCCGCCGCCGTCCTCCCTCCGCCTCCACCCCGTTTTGTGTCCCGCAGCCGCATTGCCTGCTACGTGACCATCTTCCAGAACATCTCCAACCTCCGGGACATCTTCTACAAGGAGATGAGCAAGGTGAGGCCCCCCCCAAATTCCTCCCCCCTTCTGCTGGCGTCGCGCTGCTCGCTGCTGTCGGTGGTGTTGGTGGATGATGAGTGCTGGTGCTTCTCCCCCAGCCTAACCTGAGATTGGCAGCAGTCCTGGGGCTAGGAGAAAAGCTTTTTTATCAATTGATTCGGTGGTGGATAAATAGAGGGAGGGTGTGTGTGTGTGAGGGGGGGCTGCTTGCTTTGTGTTAATGTCAGCCCTGGGAAGTTGCACTGGGGTAAAAGCTTTTCCCGACTGCTGCCTCGAGAGCCGGGGAGAGGAAGGATGGGAGACGTGACTTCCTCGGCTGCTTTCCGGTCCCAAACCAGCCGCTTTTTAACTGAGATCTGCCCAGGGGCATGGCTGTGGGCTCCGAGCCCACACGGGGTTCCCAGGGGGGCTCTGATGGGTTTTCTCTCCTGCCCGTGCAGCTCAACCGTGACCTCTACGAGGTGATGGGCAAACTGGACAAGCAGCACTCCAGCAAAGTCTTCATCATCAAAGGCGTCTCCAGGTACAGGGGGAGGCTCATGCGGCTGAACCGCCCCCTCCCCAAGGGAGCAGATGGGTGCTGCAGCCCCCAGGCTCTGCCCGGGGTCCCTGGGGATGGACGAGCACCTCCCGGTGCAGGGCGCTGCGGTGGTGCTGCTGCACGCACCCAAGGGGGACCAGGCTGCGTTCGGGGGCTCACAGGGACTTAAAATCCCCTCTGTGCAGCAACCGGCGCTCTCTGGTCATCTCCTCACCCGTGAGCCCCCCAGCCATGTACCCATGCCCAGGGAAGGCACCGGGAGAGCCACCCAGCTCACCAGCCCCGCGCCCGGACTGGGAGCCCGTGCTGGAAGCGGAGACGGCCGCAGCATCCCCCGAGGACAGCAGCGACACCGCCGAAAGCATCTCCAACGGCCCCGCGGAGATGGGCGCTGGCGAGCTGGGTGCTCCCGTCCCTGGTCCTCCCCCAGCCTCCCCCGCGAGCATGGGGTCTGCGTCAGAAACCGCATCGGTCTCCAGCGAGGAGTCCCAGGAGCCCGCCCTCAGCCCTGAAGCTCCGTCCCCTGAAACGGGGGTGTCCAAGGGCACCGGGGCCCCTGGGCTCCCCAAAAGCCAGGCTGGGAGCCTCGCGTCTGCTGGTCCGGAGGCTTCAGGGGCTGACGGGGGGGTGCAGGCAGGAGCCGAGGGCATCGCCGCCTCCCTGGCCTCACTGATTTTATCCGAGGCGATTGCCACGGCCGCCAGCACCGCGCCAGAGGGGCCAAAAAGTGCCACAGAGGAGCCGGACGGCGCCGACAGCGAGGGTCACGCACGTCCTGACAGCTCGGGGGGCGACCCGCCGTCCCCAGCCAGCACCCACGGTGCCACCGGGCCCACGGCAGAGGCAGGAGGGTGCCAGCTGGCTGGGGCCGTGGCAGAGCACAGCGACTCGGAGGAGAGCGTGGAGGTGGTGGACGTGTCGCCAAAGGTGGCCAAAACGCAGGTGAGAGCAGCGGGGGGGGGGACGTGCCACGAGCTGGTGTCCCGAGGGGGCACGGGGGGTCAGGACGCCGTGCTGGGGGCTGCTCCCAGCAAATGTTTCCCAGCGGTTCCAGCCCCATCGAGGGGATTTGGGGCTGGGGGCGTGGAGGGGGGGGCAAGGGTTCGAGTCCCAGCCCGTTGCGTTGCTCATCTGGCTGCAGATGGGGCTGGAGCTGACCCTCGAGGAGGGATCAAGAGGCTGCATCCAGGACAGCGCCGCCCCCCCTGGCTCCCAGACTGAGGTGGGTGCAGCGAGGGCTCTGCTTCATCCCCACCGACCGAAGCACGAGGTCTCCAGCCCGGCGTCACCCCGCTCTCTGTGTCCCCAGGAGCAGGGGACACCCGGGACGCTGGAGCAGGACCCGAGCCAGGAGCCCCCCCAGGACCCCAGCGAAAACCTCACGTCCCTGTGAGCCCAGCGCCTGCGGGCAGGAGGGAGGGGAAGGAGCTTTTATGGGGCTGCCTGCAGATAACTTTGTTTAACCGTAACGCGCTTTACAACCCCCCCGTCACATCTGAAATAAAGGCAGAGGGCAGACACCGGTGCCTGAAAACGCAGCAAGAAGAGGTGGAATTTTCTGGAAAGGCGACCGAGGGCCGAACGTCGGCGCCAGGCATCTCGTCTCCATCCTGAGAGGCAGCTCGGGGGGCTGCAATGAGGCACAGCTGGAGCAGCCCACCCAAAATTGCCAAAAAGCAGAGCCTGGGGATGCCTGGGCATCATCTCCGGCTCACGTGGGGGCTCCCTGCCTGCGGGTTTAGGGCCGGATCCAGGTGGGATTTGTTTCCCCATTCTCCCCCGGCACCGCCGGGCTGCCACTGCGGTTTGGGGTGACTCACGAGGAAGGCGTCGGGCTGGTTTCTTCACGCCAGGCTGGCTGCTCCTCTCCCCCAAACCTTCTGCCATGCAGAAAAAGAGCCCCAGTTGGCCCTGAAATCCCACAAATTGAAGCAAACCCCGCTGGCCAAGCCCCGTGTGATGCGTGGCCGCTCTGGCGTGCACCCAAAGCGCTCGGGTGGCCACGGGGCTGCTGTGGGATCCCCGCTCCCTCGGCAGCAAGGGGTTAAGCGGGGAGGATTTGCAGCCTTTATCGTCGGGGCAGTGGAACTGGAAAGGTGAGGCAGGAAGGGGAAACGCCTGGGCTGTGCCCTGGCGAGGCTGCACAGGCAGCGGCGAGCGCACATGGTGCCGGCAGCCCCTCGCCCCGGCGCAGCGGGCACAGGTACGGGGAAACGTGGGGAGATTCGGGGTCCCGGGGGGTGTTTCTGCATGCGTGGGTTCGCGAGGCAAATGGGCACTCAACGAGGCACGAGGTCCTGCATCGGTGGCTGCCCCGCGGGGCTGCGGGGTGGTGAAATCGGCTGCAAGGGGGCCTGGCTGCCGTGCCGAAGCATCGCCGCCTCGATGGGTGCGCGGCCGCGGGATTTCAGCTGGGGAGAGGCTTCCCCGGGAGCAAACGGGAAGCGGAACGGCCTCAGCCCACCGCGGCGAGAGGCGGGAGAAGCTTAAACTGAGCTTAAATCAGCAGAAACCCGAGCAGAAGCCCAGCAGGGCGCTGGGAGAGCACGAGGCGCCGTTCCCAGGATGTAGCGCGGTGAGACGGGGCAGGGAACGGGGTCACCCGGCGGGTGTGCTCGCCCCAGCCTCTGGGTTCGGGATCTGGGGGCTGCGAAGGTGCCGCCGAGCATCCCCTGCACCCGCCTGCTCCCGAGCTTTTTGGGAGCTGCGGGACGGGGAGGGCTCTGCTGTGGGAACCGCTCTTGAGCAACGTGGAGGATTTGGCCAGCACGCAAGAATGAGGAAGATTCGGGTTGGGTTTTTTGGTAGCTTTTTTTTTTTTTTCCCCAAGTCCTGCTTTAAAAGCCCATGGAGCTCTGTAGGGATCCAGCGCGCTGGGGGAGCTGGGTCAGCCTGGCTGCAGCACGGCTCCCTGCGTGCCCCCGACCCCACACTGGCTCGTGGCCGCATCCTGCCCCCCCAAGGTACCCCCCGTGCCGCGATCCCCGCCCCGTTGGGCCCCCCCATGCCGAGCACGGGGGCTCCTTCCCGCGGTGCCGGTGCGGTGGGGAGGGATACGGGAGCGAGGTGGGGTGGCCGGGCTCCTGCTGGGATGCAGCACGGGGGGGGCTTTGCTGTAATGGTCGAGCGATGGCGTTTTCCTGCCGGGATCTCTTCCCAGAGCTGAATTTGGGGTGAAATGGGGCCGGGTGTGTGCTGGCTGCCTCGGTTATAGCTGCAGTGAGGTCTACAGGGAGCCGTGGGCAGCGCCGTGTTGATACAGAACCGAAACTTCGGCCAAACGCCTCGCAGGGACCCCTCTCCTCAAAGCACCCAGCTCCCTGTGCAGTCAGCAGCGGTTTTTCCTCCTTTCCTTGAAATCCCAGCAGTAGGTTCTTACGGAAATCTTATCCATCCCTCACCCCAAAGCAGCCCAAGCTGCTGCTGCTCCATGGCCTTGGGAGGCTGTGCGCTTGCAGGTTGTGCCCATGCAAGGCAGGTTCAGCCCCGGAGATGGGCTCGTTCCCAGCTCCTCCGCCCAGACACCGCTGTCGGCAGAGCTTTAAAGCAAATGTCCTGGTTTAAATGCCATGCAAGCTTCTGCGCTGGGCTTTGAAACTTTGTCCCACATCGCTGGGCTCAGACGGGTTTTTTTGCAAGGCTGGATTGCAGCGGCGGTGCCAGCGGGGCCGTCTGGTCTGCATCGCACTGGAGAAACTGGTTCTGTGCTCTCCAGCCCGTCCAGGGCTCGCCTGAGCCCGGGGCAAAGTTGTCGAGGTTAGGGCAAAGTTGTCGAGGTTGGGGTCCCAGCATCTCGGGGGTCCTGGGCCCCCATCCACTGAGCGGGCACGGAGCGAGCACCGCCACACGGCGCCGGGCAGGGGGCTGGGTTCCCAAATTCACCCTGCTGGCGGCTGGGCGCAAACCCTGCTGCTGTCAGGGCTGCTGTGCACGCTCAGGCTGAACAAGCCCCGGCCCGACAGCACTTTGAGTCACAAGGGCCCCCGGCAGGACAAGCAGGAGAGCAGCTCCCGAGGGCAGCGTGCCGCCGGAGGCTCGCCTGGCGTCTCCAACCCCCACGGCATCCCCACCGTGCCGGGGGGCCACATCCAGCAGCTCCCACTTTGGGCACGCGGCCAGCGCTCGGCTCGCTCCTGTGGTTCAATTTGCTTCTTTTTTTGTGTTTTGTTTTTTTTTTGGGGGGGGGTGATTTATTTGCTCCTGACATCTAGCGGCGTCTCTCCGCAGAGCCGCTGAGTCACTTGTGCCCGAGCGCAGGAGCCGTTGCCCTGGGCCTGCCAGCAGCAGCAGCGACCACTTAATTTTGGGGGCTGCCAAGGTTGTTGCTCGTCCCCCGGCACGCTCAGGAGGGAGCTTTGCAGGGGCAGAGTTTGGGCTGCAGCAGCTCCGGGTGCCAGAGTCGCGAGGTTTTGCAAAGCTTCGCAGGCAAAGGCAATCTGGCTCCGCAAAACTTACAACTTTTCAGAGCAAATTGCCAAACCTGCAGCCCCGTTCCCCAACGCACACCCCCTGGCTGGGATTCACGGCCCCAGCTCAGCTCCCTCCAACCCTCAGCAGCAATTCCTGCCCCAGCCTGAGCCTCCACCAGCCCCAGCAAAGCCCCAGCAGTTTCCCAGTTGTCCAGCACCATCGGTGCCCCTCGCAGACCCGCGCTGTGCCAGCCCCTGCCCCGCACGCTCACCGCTTTTCTTCCTTTTCTTGGTAGTCGTGAAGGAGCCCAGACCCTCGCCTGGAAGGAGCCGGCAGCGCCAGGGCCGATGCCATGGAAGGAGCTCAGCCCCCGCTAGCTGCAGGTAAGACCCCGGGACCCCTTTTGTGCCCCCAAATCCCCCAGGAGCCCTCGCCCGGGGCCGCTGCGTGCCCAGCGCGGCTCAGGGACGGCCTCGCTCCCTTTCCTCTCTCCCTCCCCGTGTCTGCAGAGGAGCTGACAACCCCAGGGCTGAAGAAGGCGCACACCCCCCCTCTGCATGAGGACGCCAACACGGCCGTCATCGCAGGTAGGGGCTCCCCGCCGCGACCACCCCACCGAGACCGGGCGGCAGCAGCTCCGTACAGACCCCCCCGGGGCTAAACCCTGCTCCTCTCCGCCTTTCCCCCCCCGGCAGTTGTCATCACGCTGGTGTTCATCACCCTGCTGACGGTCCTGGTGGTGATCATCATCTACCTGTACAGAAACAAAGGCAGCTACCTCACCTACGAGCAGCCGGCGGCCGAGACGGAGGTGTCGGTGCAGATGGAGGACGCCCCCTCCAAGGAGAAGGAGGAGTATTTCATCTGAGCCCCCCCCGGGTCCAGCGCGCGCCCCTCTCTTGCACTCAGGTCTGATGCCATGTGGCCTAAATCTCTCAGAATCTCGGATCTAGAAGCTTTTTTTTTTTTTTTTTTTTTTTTTTTTTTCCCTTAATTTATTAAGCAAACCTTTAAGATAAAACCAGGTGTGGCAGAGCACAGCCCGGCTCCGGCTGCACGCAGCCTGTCCTCCTCCCTTTGGTGCTTTCTAATACAGCCCAGTGACAAATGCCTGAAGAATTGCTCTTGTTGTTTTTTTTTCCTTATCTCCCAAAACAATTAAGTTATTCTGCTCTGGGTTGAGGGTTGGGGTAATCGGCGTGGCTCATTTCGAGGCTAAGGGGGAGAACGCTTGTAAAGCAGCCCGATCGATCGCCCGAGTCACGAGGGGCTGCTGGCACGGGCAGTTCCTCCTTTAAATCACCCCCCCCCAAAAAAAAAAAGCACAAACACAGAAGGAGGAAGTTTGCAAAATAGCAGCAAAGAGGAAACAAGCGAAGAAACCCTAAGGCGTGGGACGGGCAGGAGCCACGGGGGTTTACTGGAAGTCTAACAGCCAGTCTGCCACTTTATTCAAATTTTCAAAATAGTCTTTATTCTACTTTTTTTTTAGTATAAAAAAATCCACAAGTTAAGTGCACCACAGTGTATACAGAGAGATACGTAATGCTGAACTTCCATAACAGTCAGTTGGATGGTTAAACACAACATATACAGGACACAGATTTAGATTAAACTGAAACCTCGAGATAAAATATATTTGAATCTGATATTTTTCTTCATAAAACAAAACAAAAAAAAAAGAAAAAACACTGAGGATCCCTGAAATATTCTTCTTAACCCTACTAAGACTTCATTACACCCAAGTCATTTCTGAAGTATGCATTCGTAAAACAACCGATTAACCAAGCTAATTTGTGTGTTGATTGACAGTTGCTACACACCCTTGTGCAGATGGTGACCAGCCTCTCTGTTTGAACAACAGCCTTAAGGAGTTTTGGTGTCAGGACACCGGGTTGAGTTCAAAAAAAAAAAGAGGAAAAAAAGAGTTGGTTTATTAAGCATCGTCCTAAAAGCCCAGTTAGCATTTAATGAAATGTTCAAACATGAGTTGCATTGTGTTTCTGGCACCAAAGCATGGCTTTGATTAGATCTAATGTGCAAAGAAATCCAAGATTACTTGGAGTGTACAAAAGAAATCCCATGACACACGCCAGCTGCACGCCTTCCTGGAGGGGAGCGAAGGGCGACGGTGAGCACAGAGCGCCCCGAGGGATCCGCTCTGCAGTGAGGTCAGGAACGAAGCAGCGCCGAGGTGCCCCTGGTGCGGGGGGGGGGGGGGAAGGTGGCCTCGCTCCCTGCCCAGCACCTCGGCTTCTCTGGAGGGGAAACCCCAAGGTCTGCGGGGCTGGCTCAGCAGGAACGCGAGGGGAAGGGGTCGCGCCCTGCCTCCAGCTCGCCCCCCTCGCCCCTCCCCAAAGCAGCCGATCAACAAAGCTCAGCGGCAGCGCTGCGAAACGCGAGGGAGAGGCTGAGGGCTGCCTTGGTTTGGGGAACCCGTCTCTCCCCCCCCCCCCATCTCAGCAGAGGCCCCGCTCAGCGCGGGGGTCCTGGCCAGGAGGAGACCTGGCGGCGGTGTCTGCTCCGCAACCTCGGGTTAATATGGACTAAAGCAGTTACATCGTGAGAAGTGCTGACGGTATGTGATGTCTTCCCTTACACAAACGTAGCCCCCCACCCCTTCCCGCTCCCCCCCCGGCCCCTTTCCTTCTTCACCAGATGGTGTAGCCGCCGTCCGAGCCTCCCAGGAAGAAGTTCCCCTTCCGCTGCGTCACCAAGACGTTGGCTCCCTGCATGACGGCCAGCTGGGCGGCGTTGGGGGGGCACCCGGGAGGGGGGGGCTGCAAAAAAGAGAGGAGAAGGGGGCTGGAGGAGCGCCGCAGCTCCTCCTGGCACCCATCTGCAGCGGGGTGCGGGCACCCGGCACCTGCTGCTGGTGGCTGCCAGGCAGGGATCGGGGCCAGGGGGGGAAACGCTGGGCTTCCACACCCTGCCCTCTGCTTTTCAGGGGTTAGGGTGAGGGGTTTTAGGGGTTAGGAGGCTTTTTGTGTGCGCAGAGGAGCAAAACCCTGGCGTGGTTGTGAGTCTGAGGAGCTGCAGGGCAGCGGGGAGTGAGGGTGAGCTGCAGCCAGGTCGCTCAGCTGCTGCCTTGCCCCCCTCCGGGGCACCTTACACGCCTTACAGCGTGGCTCCCGGGCTGAACTGGGGTCTGCGAGCAGACGGAGCCCCGGAGCCACACGTTGGCAGCTCTCAGCTGAGCTCAGGGACAGCAAAACCCCCCGCACGAAGGCAGGAGCCCCCTCGTCTCCCCAAAACGCGATGAATTCGCTCTGCTCACAAACCCAGGCTCGTCTCCGCGCGCCCCTACAGCAGAAGCAGGTGGGTCCTGGCCGTACTCACCGGGATGCTGGCCGTCCCGCCGGCCCCAAACCTGGCTCCAGCATCAAAGCCGCCTTCCACGAGCACCGTGGAGCCGGGGGGGTACACGGGGCCCACGGGGTAATAGGCCATGGGGACGGAGGAGCCGATGGGACCCACGGCCACGGACTGGGCCACGGGCAGGAAGACCGAAGCGCCCGGGTACGCCGCGGACATGGTGGGGACGGTGGCAGCCCCCAGAGGCACGAAGCTGGGACGGTAAAGCTGCAAAAAAATAAAAATAATAATAATAAAAAAAAAGAAAGCCACGCAGGCAGGTTTAGAGCTTGATGACTCCCCACACCCACCTGCTTACTCAGAGCAAGCCCTGAGCTAGACTTTCACCCTCCCGCCCGCCCAGGGGAGCGCTGCCCCAGGGGATTACTTGTGGGTGTCCCGGGGGGGGGGGCAATTTCCCACTGCTGCTGCTCGGGGCCAGGTCCCCACAGCCCCCAGGAGCCCACCCAGGACGTTTCCACGGACGGGTTCGTGGCTGGGGATCCCCTGGGCTCCAAGGGAGGCAATGCCCGGGGCTGTGATTCAATTCGAGCTGGGGCCAGGGATAGGAGCAGCAAACCAGCCCCCCCGGTTAAAAATAATAATAATGATAATAATAATGATAATAATAATAATAAAAATAATAATTAATAATAATGTAGCCAGGGATTGCTTTTTTAGGAGGAATCACCCCCACCTACCTCGGAGTACGCGGGCGGTGCGTCCGTGTAGGGCGGCGGCTGGGGCAGCGGCAGGGTCTGGGGGTACACGGGGGGGTTGGCAGGGGGCTGCACGGGGTAGGCGGGCTGGGGGGGGTACTGCCCTGCGGGGAGAAAAAACGACATTCAACCCGAGTCAGAAACACGAGAATTCACCCCAAAACTGAAATGCGCGGCGGAGCGGCACCGGAGGGGGCACCGAGACCCCTCCCGGGACCCCCCCCGGGTCACTGAGACCCTCCCCGGGGGGAGCAGCGATGGCCGTGACCCCCCCCCGGGGGTCCTCGGGGCTGCCCGGGGGGGTCCCAGGGTCTGGGGGCAGGGGGAGGGCAGGACACGGAGCCCCCCCCCCGCCCCTTTTATTTTTGGGGGGCCTCGGCTGCCCCCCCCGCCGCCCCCGGGTCCCCAAATCACCCCGGGGGGGTTTCCCCGTGCCCCCCCCCCACATGACGTCATCCCGACGACCCCCCTTTGCCCCCTTCCCTGCGAAGCGGGTCCCCGATGACGTCACCCGGGGGGGTTCCCTGACGTCACCGGGGGGGTCCCCACTCCCTGCCCCCCCCCCCTTTTTAGGGTTCCCCCTCCCCGTCCTGCGGGGTCGTCCCAGGGACCCCCCCGTTACCTCACTCGCCCCCCGTGACGTCATGCGGAGATCCACTGACGTCACCCGAGGGCTCCCCCCCCCCCCCCAGCGCTTAATGCCCCCCCCCGCCCCTTACGTCACCGGGCTTCACCCCCCACACACACACCGCCCGGCACACAAGGGGTTAACGGCCCGGCCGAGCCGCGCGGCGCCATGGCAACCGCGAGCCCGCCCCCCCGCCCGCCCCGCTCCCATTGGTCCGCCCGGCCCCGGCCCGGCCGCGCGGTCACGCGCTGCGGCGAGGCCCTTAAAGGGGCCGCGGCCCCGGGTAGGGGGGGCGCCGGGTGGGGCCGGGGGGGGGGGGGGTCGCGGCGCGGCCCGGTCCTTGCCTTTGCCGTTCATGGCGGCGGCGGCGGCGGCGGCGGCCCCGTCCCGGTCCCGGTCCCGGTCCCGCTGTGCCCGCGCCGCGCGCGCTCCCGCCTGCCTGTCACTGCGGCCCGCGGGGGCGCGGGGGGGGGGGGCGGGGGCAGGAAGCGGCCGCTCCACGCCCGCTGTGGCGTCACCGCGCGCGGGGGCGGGGCCGAGCGCTCTTAAAGGGGCCGCGGCCCCCAATTTACACCCTGTTTGGGGGGGGGGTCACAGGTTGGGGGAGGGACCTGAGGTGAGGGGGGGCTTTGGAGAGAGCCCGGGGGTAAAAGGAGCCGGGGGGGGGGGGGGGGGCAGGGATTAAGGGTTGGGGGGGGGCAGACTTGGGCTGGGGGGGTCTTGTATGGCTCGGGGGGGATTTGGGGTGGGGGGGGTCAAGCAGCAGAGCCCAGGGTTTGGGGGGGGTCACCCTGTATAGCCCAGGGTGATCTGGGGGGGGTCACCCTGTATGGGTATGGCCTGGGGTGATTTGGGGGGTGACCTAACCCAAAGGGGCTGCCCCAAAACGTGTCCCAGGAGTCACAGCGATGTTTGGGAGCCTCACTCCAGTGCCACAGTGTTCCCGGGGTCCCAGTTTCCCCAGTGACACTTTCCATGGCCCTGTGGAGGTGTCCGGGCCCAGTTATTTAATACCAGCCCCATTCAACAAAGCCCCGGCATCCGCCTCTGATCCAAAACTGGGCTAGGGAACGAGAGTGAGGATTCCTGTGAAAACACTTAACAGATTTGGTGGGAGTTTAGGGCTGATTGCCGCTCCAAAAACCTGTGGGAAGTAATAAACTGCTGAAGATCCAGGAGCAGAAGGTTCAGCCAGGGGGCTGGAGCTGCGCTTAAAGCACGGTGCAGTTCCTGTGTGTGAAGTCTTCCTTTAAAAATAAAAAATCAAATAAAATATATATATAGTAATGCGTATGGGTGGCAATAAACGAGCACAAAAAAGAAAGCCCTTTCCATTTCTTTTGTGATTTTGATGAACTTTCTGGCTGCGTTTTGCCCAGCGTTTGAGGGCACAGCCCCCTTTTTCAAGCTCGGTTCCAGGCATCTCAATCAACAATATCATTGTTCTCTCCCAATTTAAGCGAGCCTCTCATGAATAATGTACCGGGTGCCTGATGAATATGCACGCTGGCTGGTGTGCCTGGGAGGGCTTCATAAATAATTCATGCCCAGAAAATGTTC
Organism: Aythya marila; assembly: GCF_965140915.1. Taxonomy (NCBI): domain Eukaryota; kingdom Metazoa; phylum Chordata; class Aves; order Anseriformes; family Anatidae; genus Aythya; species Aythya marila. The sequence goes on along the minus strand of NW_028136875.1, from coordinate 71,370 downwards.
TTCACCTTGTAACAGTACAGGAACTGTAAAAAAATATTTACCCTTTAAAGTGGGAGAGAAGATGGCTTGGAACTTGCCCGTGGAAATGCAGAGCGAGGGGGGTGAGAGCAAGGGAAGGGGAAGGAGCTGCACTGCGAAGGAGATTTCCAAGGGACCAAGCCCTGATGTTTTCTCTCCAAACCCAACCCTGCAAAGCCCTGGAAACTGCTGGAGCAGCCGAGGGTTAAGGCTGTTCAGCAGCTCCTGGTTTATTCTAAGAAATGTACCTTTTTCTGCTCCCCTGATACCGTTATAAGGAAAACTTCCTTGCAGAGGACAAGTGGAAATGCTCTGCGTGGTGTGAAAGGCGAGGAGAAAGCGTTTCCAGCCAGCAGAGCTGGGCTTCTCTGAAAGCACCAGCCTTCAAACGCCCTGGGATTGTTTTAGTTGTGTTTTTATCACCCATTGCCTTCTTTAAGGGTCTCTTTGCGACTCCAAGAGGAAAACTCCCATGAAATCCCAAAGCTGTGTAAAATCAGCTCGCGGTTCTTCACGCCGTGCAGCCCTGGGATGGAAACCTGGAGGAGTTTTGGGATGCCTGCCCACGGACTTTGCTTCCCAGGCTGGGCACAGCTGGAAGGCGAAGGGGCTGCTGCAGATAACACGAACCAGATAACGCCCAGACGCTCGGCTCTGTGACCTGGGAGAGCAGAGGCCTGGGCTGGGAGTCCTTATTTACACAGCACGAGGTTGTTTAACCGCTATTAAAAGCAGAGCTGGCTGGGGTAACGTCTGCTTAAAGCCTAAAAAATCCACTGGTGATATCCGTGGCCTTAAAATCAGAGCTGTGGTTGTGAAACTTTGCTCATGTGAGTAACTGGGGGCAAGAGGTACTTTGAGACAGTGGGCACGCTATGGGTGCAGGCCTGTAGTTAATTATATAAAAGCAATGAATAATCATTTGCTAATTATTTAATGGTGTCTTCCACCTGGAGAAAATCCTGCCCTTCCTCCCCCTACCACTGAGATCGAGGGGATTTGTACTTGGATTTGCCAGGACTGGATTGCGTCCAACACAACAAAGTGGCCTGGAAAAAAAAACATGGAAATTTTAGAGTCTATTTCCAGCTCTAAGGAGAAAAGCAGAGCAAAGGCCGGATCTATTGGAGCACCAAAGAAATCGAGTGCTTAACTCAGGTGTGTGGAGGGTTTGGGGGCAGCAGGAGTCGCTTTGCAGTGCGGAGGCCAAAATAAAATCTGGCTCCCTTTTTCCTGCGCTCCCAGTCATTAAGTTCTTGGAACATCTGGACGAGGCTGGTTTGTGGTATGCACGTCCCTGGCAGGGCTGGAAACCTTTCCGCAGCAAATTGGATGTGCCAGAAACAGTTGGGTCAGGTGCAAACCCTTCTCTAACCCATGGCTGCGTGTGATGGGAGCAGCGAAAGAAGCATGGGCAAGAAAGCTGCGATGTTAATTTGGTCACCTACCAAGAGTTCTCGTCGGCAGAGCGAGCTCTGGAACAAAGGACACATTCTTGCAGTCAGCATTTTAGTTTTGCCAGCTCTTCCTGTCAAACAGTTAATTAAAATCCACCCCCCTCTCCAAACAAGCTATTTTCCTGGGGAAAAAAAAAAAAAAAAAAAAAAAAAAGCTTTTCAGCACTCATAAAATCAATTCCTCTTCAAGAAAAATTAAAAATGCAATGTGCACCCTGTTCCCCGTATGCATTATATTAAGCAGTATGCCAATGTATGTAAATGAGCCTGCAATTCAACTCGATGGAGGTATTTAAATATTCATAATCACAGCACAGCATATGCAAACCAGGCTCTCAGCAGAATTGCGCTGCAGTCTCAGATAGCAGCTGTATGCAAGTGAAGATGCTTTCACGTATCCAATTCGGTTTTTAACGAAAATGTGGCTGGTGCCGGCTGCCCGTTTGCAGTATTTGTGGGCACTGCCTCAGCCGGGCATGGAGCTGTTTAATTCCTGTTGAATGTGAGCGTGAGCCCCCGTGCCCCCTCGCTGTCTGCTGGGCTCCTCCAATTTGGTGTTAACCAGCACAAAATATTGCCATGGTGTGTTGCAAGATGAGGCTAGCCAAGGGTAGGTTGCAGTAATTCAGGAAACCGTCCTGTACACCCAGGAAGGGACGAGGGGCAGGATTTTAGCCTGGGAAGAACCACCCGTGGCATTTACGCTTTTTTTTTTTTTTTTTTTTAACAACAACCTAATACAAACTTCAAATTTTTTTTTATTTATTTTTTTTGCATTCATGGGACGATCAGAAGTGCATTTTGGATAAAAAAAAAAAAAAAAAAAAAAAAGTTATGAAAATCTTACAATGGACCGAAAAAGCCGTATTACAAGACAAAATATAAACCAGCCCATTGGCTTTTTCTGCAAGGACAGACGGAAGGTGTAATTCTTCCAGCTAACATAGACGTGAAAGAAAAATAATTCAGCCTTGTCAAGCCGTGCTCATTTTTAAGCGGCACCAATAACTGAGATGCTAAGTTGGAGATTTTGTCTTTGTTTTCCTCCTTTTTTCCTGCTGGGAGGTAAGAAGAAAGTCGCAATTTAAAAAATTGTAAAAGACACAACAGGCAGGAGAATACACTTCGCTGCCTTTCCTTTTGATGATTCCAACCAGGCTGTAATTGGTCCGTAAGTTGGCTTGAAAAGCCACAGAATTGCACCTGTGCTCCTAACGAGCTTTGCAATTACAGAAATAGTTTTCCTCCTTCTTTTAATTGCGTGGTGACAGGGTTCACGTTGCACCTGAGTTCCTTTTGTGTGCCTTTCCTCGCTCCTTCCCCCGGCACCCCCCAAGCCTGGGTCCCCCCGAGCTGGCAGAGGGGCCCGGGGACCGGCACAGTTTTGGGGCACATTGCACGGCTCTGCACAGAGCTGAAACCGGCCGGTAGGATCCGAGAGCCTCCGGTAGCCTTGTTCCCAGTCCCGCAGCGGGCAGAAATCCAGCAGTGACCACAGCACAGGCGCTGGCACCGACCCCACACCCCATACCCCTGCGCTACGTGGCCAGTGGGCGCGAGCAGCCACGAGCATCCTCGCTTTTGCCCCCTAGGACAAAACTTCCCTCCCAGAGCAGCCTCCCAAGGCTCCGAGCGGGTGCCCCGAAGCCCCCCGACACCCCCCAGCCCCAGGGAGGGGAGGCTGCGAGAGCCGAGCGTGGCTCAGAGCTCAGCCTCCTGCATATTACGGCGGGAGGCTGGATCTGAGGCTAATGCTATGCCGGGAACATGGAGCCTCTTGAATTATTACTGGGGCTTCCCCGGGCCTCCAGCTCCCTCCTCGCAGCCTCGGCGAGGCTTTTTGGGGTGGTTTTGGGGCAAAGTCCTCGAGCCCTGTAAAGGGTTTGGCCCCGGGGTTTTATCCCGAGTCGCAGCCCCCAAAAGGAAAGTGGCAAACGGGGGGCACCCTGTTTGTGCTGCCCCCGGGGAGCTGCGCGTTAATGTGACAATTAATTTCTGGTGATCAAATGCCGAATTAGGGCCACGGCGAGCTTGCTCGGAGCCAGAGGGATTGAGGGGTGGTGCAGTGCTGGGGGGCTCCCCAGCTCTGCAGGGGGACACGGCTGCTGGGGGGTTGCAAAGGGTGACCCCAAAGCGTGGGGGGAGGCTCAGGGGTCTCAAGGTTTGAGGGGCTGCGGTGCGGTGGACTTGGGGGGCTCCGGTTTGGGGGAGCCCGGACTTTGGGGGTCTCAGGGCTCGGGGAGGGGGGCTCTGTTTTGAGGGAGCTGTTAATTTGGGGGTCTCGGGACTTGGGGAAGGGGCTCTGTTTTGGGGGAGCTCTTAATTTGGGGGTCTCGGAGCTCGGGGAGGGGGCTCCGTTTCGGGGAGCCCTGACTTTGGGGGTCTCGGGGCTGGAGGGGGGGGGGCTCCGTGCGCCCCCGGCGGCGGCGAGCAGCGTGGCAGCCCGGGGATGCGGCAAAGGCCTGCGCATAAATTATGTTCATGACGCAGCAGCTAAAAAATCCCACCGAGGGAAAGGAAAAAAAGAAAAAAACGAAAAAAAAAAAAAAATAACCACCAAAACCCCCCAAAACCCACCCCAACCTCCCTTTTTCCCCAGAAAAAAAACCCACCACCACCTCCCTCCTCGGGGAGCTCCGGGCCGGGGCCGTCCCCCCTTCATTTTATTTTTTATTTATTTATATATATATTTTTTTTCCTTTCCCCCCCCCCCCCCTCCCCTCTCTTCCAGCCTCCGGGCCCCGCTCGCCGCCTCCCTCCCCTTTGTGCCGCCGCCGCCGCCGCGATGAATTTTTAATTCTCGCCGGCAGCGGAGCGGGAGCGGGCGCGGGGCCGCGCGGAGCCGCCGGTGAGTGCGGGGCCGGGGCCGGGGCCGGGACCGGGGCCGGGGCCGGGGCGGGGGGCGGCGGGGCCCCGCCGCGGTGAATATGCAATGCCGTAATTAGCATAATTTATATATTTATGATAAAGAGAGCCCGGGTGAGTCCGGGCCGGGGGGGGATGCGGGGGGGGGAGCGGGGAAAACGGGGAGAGGCGGCGGAAAGAGGGGAGGGGGGGGGGCACCGGGGAAAGTGGGGGGCACCGAGGGGAAAAGGGGGGGAGTGGGGAGGGTGGGGGGGGAACGGGGGTCCCGGAGCGTTGGGTGCCCCCCCCCCCCCCCACACACACACACACAGCGGGGAAAATGGGATCGTAGCGGGGTTGGGGGGGGACACGGTGATAATTTGGGGGTGAGGGAGGTGGGGGTTGGGGGGGCAGGAGGAATAAAGCGGGGGGTGAAGGGTGCTGCGGGGGGGGGCGGTGTTGGGGTGCTGGAGGTGCAGGGCAAAGGGAGCCCCCCCCGGGTGGGAGGGGAAGGGCCCCCCCCCAGCTCGGGGTGAGGGATCCGGGGGGGTTCAGGTGCTCGGAAGGGATTTGGGAGCCCGGGGGCTCCGGGGGGGGGGGAGCAGAGCCCTGGGGAGGGGGGGACACGGGGGGGGGGAGGATGCTGCACCTCGGGGGAGGATGGAGAGTACAGCTGGGGGGGGCAAGGACATTCGGGGGGGGGGCATAGTGTGGGGCTGGGCACGGCGTGCGGCAAAGTGGGGGGGCCGCGTGTCCCTGCGGGGGGGGTCCCTGCCCCGGGGACAGCTCACCCCTTGGGGGGGGGACAGCTTGTGCTGCTGCTCTGAGCCCCCCGTTTGCTTTTTTTTTTTTTTTGGGGGGGGGGGGGCACTTTCCGTGGTGCCGCAGAGCCCCAGCTGGAGGTGCAGGGGATGGGGGGGCTGCCTCCCTCCTCGCCCCCCTCCCCATCCCGTGCCGCCGTCACGGGCTCCATCTTCACCCAGGAACCCCCTTTTAGCCCCCCCCATCCCAGGAACCCCCTTTTAGCCCCCCCCACCCCACTGAGGGGCAGAGCACTGCCCCCCCCATTACATTCCACAGGACCGTGGTGTTATTGTTTTTTGTGTGTGTGCGTGGGGGGGTCCTGTCCCCCCCCAGACCCACTGTGCCGTCCCTCCGAGACATCCTGGGCCCCCCCAGGGTGCCTCTGGTGCTGGCAGCCCCGGGCGCTCGATGCTGCGGTCGCTATTTTTGGGGGGAGCCAGATGGGAGCTCCGAATGCAGCGGCTCGAGGGACGGGAAATCTGCTCCTGGTTTTGCCACCCTCTGGCATGACCTTGGGAGGTGAACTTCATCCCTCTCCTCCCCGGCGTCGGCGGCGCAGCGGGAATAAAAATCCTTCTCCCGGCTCTCCGGGGAGACGAGCGGGTCCCTGGGAAGTCACCGCGCGGCTGCTGCCGGTGCCGGGGTCTGTGCCGGGGGAAGGGGGGATCCCCATCGTCCTCCGAGGTTTTATTTGGGATCAGGACGGGTTTCTGCCCCCCAAACCCCGTGGAGGTGGGAGGTGATGGGAGGTGAAGTAATGCAACCAAGGTCGTGCGAGCCGTCGGTGGCGGAGGTGGGCACAGGGCACGGGGCTGCCCCGCACCTTCCCGGGGGCGTTTTAGGGCAATAGTGGCCAGAAAGGGTAAAAGCACAACGCAGCCAGGAGAAAAATCTTCATTTTCAACGGCGCAAAGAGGATTTTGCAAATAATGGAGTTAAGCCCCCAAGCTGGCAGGAAGCCCTGGTCGACTGATTTGGGGTGTTTCCCCTGCGAGGTTGTGCTGGGGCTGGGGTCCCGCAGCGCGCGGTGCCAGCTCCGGGCACGTCGCTGCTGGCCGATGCAAAGCGCCCTGTCCCTTTGGTGCTCCGTCCCACGCAGGTGTCTGCACGCCAAAACGCAGCCCCGGGGTGAGGGGCTGCAGGCTGGGACGTGCCGGGGGCTCCGTTTCAGCCACGCAGACCCCTCCCCAAGCTCGCTCCTGCCCTGGTGCCTGTGGGCACGCAGCCAAGCTCGGCTCGGCCCCGCTCACTTCACTCAAAGTGGCTCTCACTGGCTCCAGGCAGCCCCTGCGTCTTTCTGCTCGCCTTGGCAGGGCTCCCCTTGGGCTCGTCGATGCCTTTTCCCGGACTCGTCTTCAAGATTTGGCCGGCCCAAGCCCTGGCATGGGTTTTTCCAGGAACGAGCTTGACTCAAGCCATGGATGAGTAACCAGGAGCACCGGGGAGCTGCTCCAAAGCCCTCCCAGCAGAAGAAACCTCTGTCCTGAAGCCTTCGCCGTCTTCCAGTTACGGCTGACGCCAGCTTTCCCTTAGAGCCCCAATCTCCAGGAATTTACAGCTGGCTGTAAAACCACGCTCCCTGCTGCAGCCAGCCAGGCAGGGCTTGGACCGGGGACCGAGGAGCTGCTCCTGTAACGGGACATCAGCATTTTGCAGTCCTGCGCCAGGAGCCGAGGTCCTCGTGCTGTGCCACGCTGGGGTCTGGGGCCTGATTTTGGGGTGAAATCAGCTCAGCAACCTGGGAACGCAAAGGGATGTGCCGGTGGCCTGAGCCCTGTGTGCCCAGGGGCTGTTTCACCACGACCGAGCGATGCCAGCAGGCCGTCCCGGAGTCCCTGTGGTGCCAAAAGGATGGGGCAGAAATCAGATTTGCATCCTGCCGCTGCTTAGTGGACAGGTTTTGATTCGGAGGCACGTGTTTTTAAGCACAGCCGAAGGAATTAGAGGCTCATCTCCTGGGGCTCTGGGTCCCGTAAGCCTCTTTGCCCCGCCAGGTTGCATTAAGGAGCCGCGTTCAGGTCCGGCAGCGAGATGCTGTGGGGCTGAGCCCAGGGCTGCTGGAGCTCACCGTGTCAGCTCAGCTGCAGGAATGCTCCCGGCAGCTCCGAGCAGCCTGGTTTTGTCAGAAATGGACGGGTTTGAGATCCACAAACCGCTTTGTGGCAGGGGGGGGCGCATCTCATCCCCTGCCTCAGTTTCCCCATCGGTAGCCGTGGCCGGGCCCACTGCCCGAGGTGCGCTGGGAGCCTCGGGACGGTGCCTCTGGGGTGCCAGCAGATGTTTGGGCTTCGAAGAGAAAACCCCAATGGCCGTGCTGGGAAAACCAGAGAGGTTTCAAGGGCTGGATTTCCCCTTTGCTAAGGCCGGTGGGCTCACAGCGCAACATCCACGATTAAACAGCGGGTCAGCCTCGCACTGACACGTCTTAGGGGCCATGAACTTCAAGAAAGGGTCAAGAAAGGGTAAAAAGGCGCGTTGGGTCCTGCACTGGCCACGTTGGGGTGCGAGTGTGAAAGGCCCAACTGGGGGAGGAATCGGTGTTACCGCGGTTTTAGGGCTCGCCCACCTGTGGCAGGGCCTTTCCCCCTGCCATGGAGCTTGGAAAGTCCCGAGCCTGGGGCAGGAATGGCCATCCAGAGGAATTAATCTGGGGTAATGACAGCGAGTAATTAGCGAGCTGTAACCGTGTCCAAAATGTCTTCTGTACGGACCGGCCCTAATTAACCTCTGAGGGTTCCTCACCTGTGGCAAGTTTGTTCAAACTTAGATTTCTGCCCACTTGGGATCCGAGTGGCTACGTTTCTGACTCATCAACGCTTGTAATTAACATGGCAATTATATTCACAGTGAGACTCAGAGCATCTTAAATTATCCTCTCCTTTTTTCCCCCCTCTTTTTTTTTTTTTTTTAAATATTATTATTATTTTGTGCATTTCATTTCCTTGTCGCCATCTGTTGCGAAATGGCTGTCTTCTTGCTGCGTGCACTTAACACCACCATCTGGACAAATTATTTGTCCCATTAATTGCGAAAAATGTGTGAAGAAGGAAAATGAAATGGTACTGCCGACCTGCAGAAGGGCTGCTGGAGGAGAAGCAGCCCGCTCCCAAACCCAAAGCGCACCGCCAAAGCGCGCCGAGCCTGACATGATGAAATGTCTGTTTAATCGTCTAGCGCACTAATTGGTCTCTTTGCACAGCACCGAGGAAAAAAAAAAAAAAATCTCTCTCCTCTTCTCTCTGCGTTATTTGAGTCTTCCCCCGCGGGGCAAGCCTGAGCGGATCGAAGCCCCTCGCGGCGATAGAGGCGGTGGCTGGCGCGGGCGCGATGCCCTCTGCAGCCTCTCGCTGCTCCGGCCGTGCTGGGAGAAACCCACGGGCTGGACAGGGCTCCCGGCCTCGCCTCCCCTCGTGGGGCTGGGGGCTTGGATGGGTGGAAACGAGCCCTGGTGCTTGCGGGGGGGGTCCCTGTGTCGCGACCCCCCGAGTCCCCGAGGGAGGTGAATTCGTGCCTTAGCTTTTAGCTACTGCGCGTGCTGGGGACGGTGCTGGGGACAGTTCGCTTCTTCGGCTCGGGGCTCCTTGTCCCGGGGCTCAGCCTCCCCTCCCCTCCAGCCCTGCTTTCTCTCTCCCCACAGCCGACTGCCTGAACCCGAGGACCAGCCCCGAGCCCCTCCAGGAGCCCGACTGCACCCCGAGCAAACCGTGAGTGAGCGCCGGCCTTCCCTTCCGTAAAGGCAGCCCCAGTGCTCCCCCCAGGGACACGGTGACATCCCAGGCAGGGAGGGGACGGGACGGGACCGAGACCCTTCCCCAGCTCCTGGGTGCCAGGGGACACAGAGGCGACATATCGCGATATGCAGCACCCAGACTGCAGCCGGAGGGGGGAATTCAGCAGCAGGCAGGGCAGAGCCCCCCGACCGGCGCCTGCCACCCGCTGCGAGTTTTCCTTCCCTCTCTCGCCCTGCACGGAGCAGGACCCTTCGCACCTCGGGTCCAAGAGTTTTCCTCCCCACCTGCCCCCAGGCAGCACGAGCATCCCCTGCTCCGGCTTCCTCGCCACTCGCCCAGCTCTGGCTGCCGGGGAGCTCATTAACTTTTAATTACGCCAGCTGCCTGCGTAAGCCGCTAGCTCGTCCCTCGCCCTGCTCTCCGTTGCACCGGAATAAATTGTTAATTAAACCGCGCGCTGGCATCCCAAGGTGTTTGTGTGCTCTGAAGCTCAGGCCAGGTTTAAAAATTCGCAGTGGGTACCGGGGAGCAGTCACGGGGTGTGGGGATGCCCCCCCCCCGAATCTGGCCATGGGGCTGAAGCTCTGCAGCCCCCCAGCCCTGGGCGAGGTTTTGGGATGAGCCCGGCAGGACCATGGCAGGGGCAGGAGGCTGCCGAGCCCCATCCTGGTGCTGTGCTGGGACCCCCGGCATCGTTTGGCTGCCGACGATAAATGATGGGCAGCGGTTGAAAAGCCTCAGGGAGCGAGATGCTCGGCCCCTGGTGAGTTTCAAATGAGAATTTGGCTCTTAATTCCATTTGGGCACCCTTGGAGTGGCGGGATCCAAGTGATGGTTAGGAACTGCAGATGCTGGCCCCAGCTCAGGACGCAGAGACAGGATCAGAGGGCAGAGGGAGCTGCAGGACCCAGTGTTTTGGGGCATTTTGGGCAGGTTGAGCTGGGGTCTGGCTGCTCCCACCAGGATAAACACGCCCCAGGCACCTGCGCAGCTCCACAAACAAGGACACCTTCACACATGCATCAAGTAATTTTGAATGTCATCCAGGCCGGCTGGTTAAATGTGTCCCAGAGACATTCCTAATAAAAAATTCATAAGCCTCTTATAAAGGCAATTATGCTCCTGTAAGGCGGCGAGGGGACACTACGTGACCAAACGGGATAATGAGGGGCGCTGGGGGAGGACGAGCCGCCTTCCAACAGGTGTGCCGAGCCCCTGCCATCGGGAGCGACTCGTCTCACCCCCCAAAAACATCAGCCAAAGCACCCCAACGCCCCAGGTCCCCTTGGGACGGAGCAGGTCGAGGCTTCTGCTGCTGATGTTCGGCACTGGGGGCTTGGGAGAGCCGGGGGTGTCACCGAGACCCCTGGGGACCCGCTCTGTGCCCAAGCAGCCACGGGTTCATGGCTGCTTTTTGAGGGTTTGGAAAGGGGGCTGCAGGAACCCTAACCCAAACCCTAACCCTAACCCTAATGACCCTAACCCTAACCCTAACCCTAACCCTAATGACCCTAACCCTAACCCTCATCTCCCCAAGCACGGTGGGAGAGGAGAGGGGAAGAGGCTTGGCCCCCGGAGCGAGTTTTCGTTGCTCGCTGTGCGTTTTGACCCTCACCAAACAAACTGGGCTAGCCCCACGGCCCCAGCCCCTCCTGGGGGGGGGACACCGACTCTTCCACAGCCTCCTGCTGGAAACGGGGTGCTCAGAAGGGCCCCCCAGGCTCACGCATCCCCTTGGAGCAGGGCAGGGGGGTGTCAGCAAGCCCTGCACCTCCCCGAGCCCCAGCCAGGGCTGGTAAAGGGCTGGTAAAACAGGAGGCTGGACGGGCAGGGCGGCACGGGGAGCCTCCAGGAGCGTTCAGCTCCCAGCGCGTGGCCCCGCGGTGCCCGGTGGCTCGGGGACAAACTGCGGTGTCCCTCACTTGCAGCATGAGGAAGGTGTGAGCCGGCTCCCCCTGCCCTCTCCCGCCTCCCCGGGGACACCATGGACCCCGAAGCCGTGCAGACCCAGGAGGCCCCGCTGACGGTCAACGAGCAGGTAGGGGCACCCCGCGTCCTGGGGCACGCAGGGTGAGGTGGGGGGGGGGCAGCGGGTGCAGGAAAACTGCTCCACGCCTCGGCTCCCCGCAGCCCTGGGAGCTGCTCTCGGTTGCTTTTGCATCCAGAGGAGCAAAACTGCAGCTGCAGGAGCAAAATTCCAGCCACAGGAGCAAAACTGCTCTGGGCTCCCCATGTCCCCGTGCAGGAGGTGGTGTACCGGGGGCTCGCCCAGCCCCAGCCGTTCACTCCGGCGTTGTTCTGCCTCTGTGCAGGGAGTTTTGCCGTTTTGCTGGTTTTTAGCAGCAAATACCAGCTCTGCTGGGGCTGCCACGGCCGTTGCCAGCCGTGTTTTACCGCTGCAGACATCACCCTCCAATGCACACGGGGCTGGGGTTAATTACAGGGGAGCCCCAAAGCTGCTAATTAACTCAGACAGCAAAATGCTGGCCCAGACCCCTCAGTGCTGGGGCAGCGTCCACCCCCATACACCCCTTCTCGAGGGGCTGGGGGGGCTCTGCACGCTCTGTTTTGGGGGTCCCATGGGACGGGGGGAGCCCAGCAGCCGGGGGCCAGCCCCCGGAGCTGACGGGTGTTTGGGGACGCCTCTGCAGGTCATTGTCATGTCCAGCCACGAGACGATCCGCGTGCTGGAGGTCGGCGTGGACGCCCCGCCGCCGGCCGAGGAGGACAGGAAACCTTCGGAGATGCCACCCGGGGAGGGCGCACGGGGCTCCCCGCCAGGGAGCGGCGACCCGGGCAGAGAGGAGGTGCCGCCCAGCACCGAGACCTCGTGCAGCACGGAGGCGGCCGGTGAGATGTTCTCCTGCCCCGCTCCTGCCAGCCCTGCAGGCAGACTGGGCTCCGGGGTGCTCAGTGGGACGAGCAGCCCCCATCCCTCGCTCCGGAGCATCCCCGTGCCGAGCTCCGTTAGGGTTCAGCAAAATAATTCCTCCTCCGGCAGCTGGGAGGGGGAAGGATCCTGCACCCAGAGCCATGCTTAGACCTTGTCTTAGAACCACGGCGATTTTGCTACAAAAAAAAAATAATAAAAAAGCTTTTTTTATTATTACAAAAAAACCTTCATGGACCTGTAGCTATTTCTGGGCAGCGACCCAAATCTGAGAAATGCCTGGCTCGTAGATGAGAAAAGTATTTATTTGGTAAAAGTTTTTTTTGTTTTTTTTTCTGACGAAGGAGAAGACAGGAAAAGGGTGTCTTTCTTTTTACAAAAATAGAAGAGGATTATGTGGATTTTGTACCCAAGGGCTGCCGTTATTAGAAGTTGCGCAGAATAAATACAGGAGGTTGCTCAAAAAATAAACAGGTCTTTCAAAAGTAATAAATAAGGATTAGGAACGAGGTTTCCTCTTACCTGGATGTTAACGATAGCTTAGAAATCTTACCATCTCCTGTGCATTTGGGTTGGAAAATGCAAATGCAAATTAACTAAAACAGCTTTAGCAGAAGAATGCAAGGTTTCACCCGCGCAGCGAATTGCCTCCATTTTCTGGAAACTGTTTTTGTGTAGTTACAAAACTTCCACCGCCCCAGGGTGCCCCCGTCGGGTGCTGGCACCGCCGCAGCCGCTGCTGATTTGGGCTGGGGGGGGGGAACAGGCGCAGCGTGCACCCCCCCCGAGATCTCCTAACCCCTTCCTTCCCCCTCCTTGGGTCCCTGCCCCATAATAAGCCCCAAACTCCCTTCCCCTGCATCCCATAACCAAGGCAACGACCCCCCCAAATCCCATGGGGGGGCTGCTGCTGCGGTGCTGCCCCAGCACCATCCCCGGGGGGGGGGACAGGGACAGCCCTGGGAGGGACGCTCATACCCGGGGAGGCGTTGTGGCTGTGATTTGGGTCCCCCCCTTACCCCAGCGCCTCTCAAACCCTCTCCTCTGCCCCCCCCAAGGCAAAACCAAGCCGGCAGCCGGAGCATCCCCCAGCAGCGGCCCCCCCAGCGGCACCTTCGGCCACGCCGCCAGCCAGCAGCCGCAGCCCTTGGCCCCGCTGGCCGCCCCGCAGGTAACTACCCCAGGGGGGGCATGGGACGGGGCTGGGGCACTGGGGGGGGCTGGAGGGGCAGGGGGAGCGCGGCAGCTTGCAGGGGAGCCCGGGGGGGGGGGCAGGAACCCGGGGATGGGACTTGGGGGGGGGACACCCGTTGGTGGTGGGCACCCGGGGCAGCGACGGCGGCTGCTGGCACGGGGCGCAGGAGCTGCCTCCCGGACCACGCCGCCCGAGGTGCTGCCAGAGCCACGGCCGTGGTGGTGGTGGTGGTGGTCGGGGGGGGGGGATATGGGGGGCATCTCCCCCCCTCGGGGGGGTCGTGGGGGGGGGCTCCGCGGAGCTGGGAACCCAGCTGCTGAGATGGGAGGGACCCCGGGCCAGCTGCGCGCCCCCTTTGCAAAGACTGTGCTCGCTCTTGCCTCGCTGATGCTGTCTGCAGTGGCGTTGATTTTTGTTCTTTTTTAAATCTTGTTTGCTTTTGCAGGTCTTGACTCAGGAAAACTTAGCAACAGTTGTGACAGGAGTAATGGTTCCAGCAGGGACAGTTACTCAACCTCTTCTTATCCCCATCAGTATTGCAGGTCAAGTGGCAGGTCAGCAGGGGCTGGCTGTGTGGACATTTCCTACAGCAACGGTCGCTGCCCTTCCCGGACTGACGGCTGCTTCTCCTACAGGGGGAATTTTCAAACCACCTATAGCCAATCTGCAAGGTAACCGGTGCTCTTCTGCTTTGCAGCATCCTTAATTGCACGCCTGGTCCTCCCCGGCTTGTTGCCGAACCGAGGCCGTCCTCTCCAGGAGGGGTCTGAAACGGTGTTTAATCGCGGGCGCTGGAAGAAGCAGGGTTTGTGGCGACCCCCCCGAGGCCGAAAGGTGCTGGGAGCGTCGGAGAGGGGCGGCGAGAGGGAGGGAGGAAGGAGACGGCGCGAGGGAGGAAGGCAGCGGTGAGGGGGAGGAAGGCAGCGGTTGGGGGGGGGGGAGATGAGGCTACAGGGACAGTGCTGGGGGTCTGGGGTCCGGGGCAGGTTTGGGGCTGTGGCCGTGTCACGCCGCTGCAGCGGGTGCAGGTCCACAGGGGGCTGTGACCCTCCCCAAGGGGCAGCGCCGCGGGGGCTCTGCGGTGCCCGGGCAGGATCTGTGCCCTTCTGCAGCAGGGAATCGCCTCCTCCGAGCTCCCCGCGGAGCCGGGGGCAGAAAGCCTTGTCCGGATCCATCCCCAGCTGGGACGGGGACCCAGCTCTGTGTGGGTTCGGGCAGCCCTTCGGGGGCAGGACGCATCCTGCAGCTCAGCCCAGCCGGGTGCACGGCTGCCGGGAGCTCCTTTGGGACGTGCGAGGAGCACACGGGCGATGCGGTTCCCTTTGGGAGGGGGGCAGACCGGGGACCCAGCGAGCCTCGGGTCCCATCCTGGAGCCTCCCAGCCGTCCCCGCCATCCCCTGCTCCCCCCGGCTCACGCTCTCTCCGTCTCTTTGCAGTCGCCGCCGTCCTCAACACGGTGATACCGGCCCCGGTGCAGCCTGCCCAGCCGCTGCCGGCTGCGGTGCAGCCCCGGCCCCCCCTGCAGCCGCAGAGCGTGTTCCCCCCGGCGCCCGCCGTGCCCAGCCAGCCCCCCATCCTGCCGCAGCCCGCTGCAGCGCCCACGCCGCCCGTGGCGAAGCCGCTTGAGCCGCAGACCCAGCTCGCAGCAGTGCAGCCCGCGGGATTTGCCTTTAACCCCGGCATAGTAAGGAGCCGGGCAGCCCCAGGCCCGCGCCCGCTCCCCTTTCCCGGCACCAGATCCCGGCCTCGGTTTCCCCATCCCCGTTGGATGCTCATCCCCCTCCGGCGGCCTCACGGGCAGCCCGCCAAGTGGCTTAGGGAAAAAAACCCTCGGATAAAGGACTGGGAGCGACCGCTTCCCATCACGGGGGCCACCCTGCCACGGGGGGGGACGCAGTGACCCCGGGATGAGCGGTGGCCCGATGAGGGGGGGACGAGCAGCCCCGAGCCCCCGTCCCTAACCCCTGCCTTTCGGTTCTCCACAGATCAGCGCCGCCTCCCTGGGGGGGCAAACGCAGCTCCTCAGCTCCCTGGCGGCCGCCCCCGTGATCGCCAACACCATCTCCAGCGTGCCGGGCATCACGGGGCAGATCCTCACCAACGCCCAGGGCCAGGTACCGCCGGGGATGGGGAGGGGGCGTCCCTAGAGTACCCCCCACCCTTACAGCAGCTCTGGGAAGGGCGCTGGAAGGACGTGCCCCCCCGCAGCCCCCGCTCTCCTCCCTCGCGCAGGTGATCGGGACCCTGCCGTGGGTGGTGAACCCCCCCGGCATCGCTGCCGCCAGCCCGGTGCCGGCCCCGAGCCTGCAGGAGCAGGCGGTGACGCCCCAGCTGCTGCTCAATGCCCAGGGCCAGGTGATCGCCACGCTGGCCAGCGGCACCATCCAAGCGGCCACCATCAAGAAAAGCGGCCCCCCCGAGCCCCCCACCAAGAGCGAGGTGAGCTGGGGCCGACCGCGAGCATCCTCGGGACGTGGCCTGGCCCTGTCGGGATGATTTCCCAGCTGGGATGGGGACGCTCGGTGTCCCCAAACCACCCCGTGGTGCCTCGCCTCCCCCCTGCACGTGGTGGGCTGCTGGGACCCAGTACGGAACTGGGTGGCTCTGTACTGGGTGGCTGGGTGGCTCTGTCCTTCCCCGAGCCCCTTTCACCCCACCCCGATCCAAAGCAGCGCGGTGGCCGCTCATTTAACCTCATGGATTGAGCCTGTGGCTGGCCGGCCACTGGGACATGGTGCTGGATCGGGGACATGGTGCCGGACTGGGGACACAGATTGGGGTGCCAGCCCCGCTGCTGACCCTCGCTGCCCACCCAGGTGCAGCCCATCCAGCCGGCCCCAGCTCTCCCGCAGCCGGCCGTGGTCATCGCCAACCCTGCGCCGGCAGCCAAGGCGGCCTCGGCGCCCGTCCCCATCACCTGCTCCGAGACGCCCACCGTCAGCCAGCTGGTGGCCAGTGAGTCCCTCGAGGGGGGGGGTACTGGGATTTGGGCTTCCCTACTGGGGGAGAGGAGCCCCCGGGGGGGTCACCGCCGGCCGCCTTTGACGCCGTCCCTCCGCTCGCAGAGCCCCAGGCCCCCAACAGCGGCGTGGAGGAGGACGGCATCAACCTGGAGGAGATCCGGGAGTTCGCCAAGAACTTCAAGATCCGGCGCCTGTCCCTTGGCCTGACGCAGACCCAGGTGGGACAGGCCCTGACGGCCACCGAGGGCCCTGCCTACAGCCAGTCGGCCATCTGCAGGTACCAGCGCGGGGCTGGGGGTGTCGCGGGGTGGAGGCAGCGATCCTGCTGCTGGACGAGGAGGAGGAGGGAGGTCGGGACGAGGCAGCATCCCTGCCCCCAAAACGCCTCCCGGTGTGTCCCCGCAGGTTCGAGAAGCTCGACATCACCCCCAAGAGCGCCCAGAAGCTGAAGCCGGTGCTGGAGAAGTGGCTGAGCGAGGCCGAGCTGCGCAACCAGGAGGGGCAGCAGAACCTGATGGAGTTCGTGGGGGGCGAGCCCTCCAAGAAGCGCAAGCGCCGGACGTCCTTCACGCCGCAGGCCATCGAGGCGCTCAACGCCCACTTCGAGAAGAACGCGCTGCCCACCGGCCAGGAGATCACCGAGATCGCCAAGGAGCTCAACTACGACCGCGAAGTCGTCCGCGTGTGGTTCTGCAACCGCCGACAGACGCTCAAAAACACCAGCAAACTCAACGTCTTTCAGATCCCCTAAGGAAAGGGGGCCGAGGGGGGGGCCCCCCAAGCCCGGGCACCCTCCCCGAGCCCGGACGCCCTCCCCGAGCCCCCCTATCCCCCCTCCCCGCCCCCAGCCTCCTGCCATCAGCACTTTGTGACCGACTTTCCCCGGCCCCCGCCCCCTCTGCCCGGCTCCGGCAGGGGGCTCGGGGCCCCCCCAGACCCCGCGCCTTGGTGTCCGTGCCCCCCTCCCGCCCCACGCGTGGCCCAACCGTGTTCGCCTCCCGTGTGCCTCGTGGCCCCGTTACGTGCGTGGTGCCGGACCCCCGCCTGCACTCACCGTGTCCCTGGGTGAGGGGGGGGCCGCCCTCCCCGCCTTTCCGTGTCAGGTCTCCCCCCCCCTCCAGGAGTGACTTTTCAGTTTTTTTGGGCCATTTTCTTCCTTCTCCACGCCTTCTCTGTGTTTCCGAGGTAGCGTTGAGGCCCGGTAGCGGTGAGCCCCGGTTGAGTTTCACCCCCTTTTTATTTCATCGCCCCCCCCCCCCCGGTTCCCAGCCCTCTCCCCCTCGGAGCAAACAGAGCCGCGGGAACCCGAAAACGAAGGCGTCGAGACCCCGAGGAGCTGCTGGACCTCCAGAAGGGTGGCCCCGTGCCCGTGCCCCCCCCGGCCCCGTGGGGACATTGCACTACGGGGGGGGACCGCATGGGGTTAGCGAGCCGGGAGGAGGATTTGGGGGTCCCGCAGTGGGGGGAGCGCCCCCCTCTGAGCCCCCCCCTCCGAGCCTGGGGATGGACGGACAGACGGGGACAGACGGACAGATGGATGGGGAGCACGGTGGGGGGGGGGGAGCAGGCCCCGCCGGGGCCACGGCAGCCTGATGCACTTGATGTAGTGGTGTGAAATAAACAGTATTTTTCTTTTTTCTTTTCCTTTTCCCTTTTTTTCGGAGGGGTGCGGGGGGGGGGGCTCTCCCTTGCCCTGGGTGCACTCCCAGTGCCGGGCTGCTCCCCCCCCCCCCCGTGCCACCGGGGCCTGGTTTTTGGTGGAGGGGGCTCGGAGCAGCCCCGAGGCCGGAGCGGGGCCGTTTCCATCGGGTTCCCCCCCCCGGGCTGAGGCTGCGCAACTCAGCGCACGAATGAGCCGGGCCCGGGCCTCGAACCCGCGGCCCCAGCGGCGCCGCTCCCCGCCGGGGGGACCCCGAGCGCCCCGCGCCGCGCCGCTCTCGCCCCGCCCCCCTCCCCGCAACGACCAATCGCAACCCACCGCCGGCGGCACCCTCTGCGCGTCACCGGGCCGCGCGGGGCTCCTATTGGCTGACGGCGGCCAAGGGGGCGGGGCCGGCTCCCCGCTGGGGACTGGAGCGGGGGGTCCGCGGCGCCGCCGCCTCCATTTTGAGGGGGCCGCGGCCCGGGGCCCTCGGCGGGGCCGCAGCGGGGCCGGGGGGGTCCCGGGGTTGGGGGGGAGCAGCCCCGCGGAGGGAGGAGCCTGTGGGGGCTTGGGGGGGGGGCCCGGAGGTTGCAGCCCCTCGGGGGGGGCTCGGCGAGGCTGGGGGTGCAGCTCCTGGGGAGGGGGCTGCGGGACGGGGGGGACCAGGGGGGTCCCAGAGGGGTCCCAGGGGGGTCCCGAGGGGGGTCGAGGCCAGTGGGGGGGGTCCGAGGGGCCCGGGGCTGGGGGAGCCCAAGGGGAGGGGGCTGCGGGGTTAGGGGGGGTTACAGATAGGTGGGGGGGGGGCGCTGAGACCCTGAATTGGGTCTGGGGGCGCCCCAAAGCGGCCCGGGGGGGGGCTCGGAGCCCCTGAGGAGGGAGCGGAGAGCCCCCGGCCGGCCCCTGCCGCCTGCCCCTTACCCTAAGAGGGGCGAGGAAGCGGGGCAGCCCCCCCACAGCTCGCCCCCTTACCCGGGGGGGGGTCCACACCCGACCCCGGGGCCTGCCCCCCATTTGGGGGGGGGGGGTCAGGATCATGGCCTGGGCGCTGAAGCTGCCGCTGGCGGACGAGGTGATCGAGTCCGGCCTGGTGCAGGACTTCGATGCCAGCCTCTCGGGCATCGGCCAGGAGCTGGGCGCCGGGGCCTACAGCATGAGGTAGGAGGGCTGGGGGCTTGGGGGGGGGGGTCGCCCCCGTGCCCCCCCAGGCTCCTGGCACACCCCAAGGCAGCGCCCGCCACCCCCCAGGGTGGTTTTGTGCCATTTTGTGCCTGGTTTGGGGGGGATCCACGCGCCCTGGTGCTGTGCCAGCCCGTGGGGGTGGTGGGGGCGTGTGTGGGGGGGGGCTGCAGCCGCACCGGGACCCCCGGGAGCCACGGTTGGGTGCCCAGGGTTTGGGACTGGAAGGGCTGAGCTCGGGGTAGGGCAGGGGGCGGTCGGTGGAGGTGTTTTGGGGGGCCGTGGTGCTGCCAGGTGGGGGTTGAGCAGCCCCGTTCCCTGGCTTTGTGTTCCTGCCATAACCGCCCCGGGAGCTTTATTTTGCCACCGATAATCCCCTCCGAGGGGACCAGCTCTGCCCTGGCTCTGAGCAGAGCCGGGAGCCGAGGAGAGCACCGGGACCCCCGGGGGTCCTGGTGCCGGGGCAGCGAGCAGCAGCAGGACCCCCGGTATCCAGACCGAACTGCTCCAGCACGTGGCACGGGCTCCGGAGGTGGCTTCGTGCCCACTTGGCAGCTCTGCCTGGCTGCCCCCGGCTCCGTTCGTGCTCAGCGATGCTGGGAGCTGCAGGGACCTCAGGTTTGGGGCCAGGTAGGATTTTGGGGGGAGCTGGCGCGGAGGTGAAGCTGCGGGAAGCTGCTCCGGTTTCCCCTGCAGCCCAGAGGTGCAGCCAGGAAGAATTCACGTAAACCTTGGGCCGTGCCCCCCGCAAGAGGTTTTCTGGGACGAGCTGACGCAAGGCTTGAGTTTTTTGGGAGTGATGCAGCTGGAAATGTTGGGATTAAAAACAAGGCACTGGGAGAGGGGGAGCCAGGAGAGAGGAAAGGTGGTGGGGAAAAGGAACTGCTGGCTCGGCCAGGGGCAGCAGAGCAGCAGCTCCCCTCTCCCTTCCAGAGATGGGGAGAGGCAGCGCCCTCCCCGAGTGGTCCCGGACCCCTCCTGGACCCCAAAATCGTTTGGTTTTGTTTAATCGAGGCCCCCCAGGCAGCTTGCTGGCCAAATTGCAGACAGGCAGGAGCTGAGGGGAGCGCACCCGTCCCCTCTCCATCACGGCGGCCGTTTGGGATCGGTTCCTCCGCTCGGGAGCAGCGCGAAGCCGCCTGAAACCCGACTCTTTTTTTTTTTTTTTTTTTTTTTTTTTCTTTCCCCGAGACTTTTGTTGACCTCAGCTGCCCGTAAATCGAGCGCGTACCCCCGGAGGTGAGCGTGCTGACCTTTGTGGCCTGACCTCTGGCATTTTCCTCCCGTCTCTCGCGGCGCCGCGCTGCGGGACGGGGAGGGGGGAACGTTTTCAACAGGCCCCCCAGTTTCGGGGCCCGGCCGGGGCTCTCCCCATGGAGGAGGCACGCTGCTCCCTCGGGGCCGAGCGCTGGTAGGTGGCTGCCCGGTGCTGCCGGCGTGTGCAGGAGCCTGGGGATTTGGGGGGAGAAGCGGCGTTTTGGGGGCGATAACGGGGCGCCGAGCGGGCGCTTCCAGCTGCAGGGCTTGGCTGCGGCTCCTCTGCTCCTTCTGTTGCAGGAGCTCCTCTCCCACACCGTGAGGGAAGCGTGGAAGCGGAGGCTTTCCCCAAAAGCACGTGGGGTTGGCAGGGAGCTGATGCTGTGGTGCAGGGAGCTGTCCAGAAGCCTCTCCCGGAGAAGGAGCAGGGCTTCACCCGGTGGCAGAGCTCGGCGCTTCGGTGCCACCCCAAAAACGGGCTCGGGGGGCTCTGCCCCACGCCGCCTCTCCCCGTGTGGCTCCCGTTCCTGTGCCCCCAAAGCCATCGCCTTGCAGGGAGGTCGGGGGGGAGGACAGGAGTTCCTCAGCGTGGTGCTGGAGGCCTCCTGCCTTCCGTGCTCTGCCCGAGGAGCTGGGCTCGCTTCTGGCGTAGCTTTGAAGCAAGAAAGGTGTGGTAGGGGGACAGCTTGAAAAAGCTGCAGCAAGAGCAGGTGTCAAGGCCTCAGGGCCTCTCCCCAGATCTCCTTGGTCTGCTTTAATGCTCCTGTGCAGCCCTGCAGGGCTGTCACAGCTGGTGGTGGTGGTGTTCCTTGGTTTTGGTTTAATTAAGAAGCTCAAAGCTCTTCCTCGCAGGAGGAACTTGACGCCTGTCCCTGGAGCCAGGGCCGAAATGAATGTCCGTCACCTCTCTTTTCAGTGACGTCCTTGCCCTGCCCATCTTCAAACAGGAAGAATCGAGTTTGCCTCCGGAGAACGAGAACAAAATTCTGCCCTTCCAGTACGTGCTGTGCGCGGCCACGTCCCCTGCGGTGAAGCTCCACGACGAAACGCTCACCTACCTCAACCAAGGTGGGGGAACCCCGGGGGCTTGGTTTAAACCCGCCACGATTTAACCCTAAAGCTCTGCCTCTGGCTGTTTCCCCAAACCCCACGCTGCTGCTGTTTAAAACCACCGGCTCCTTCACCTTGCTGCTGCCCTCGGCTTGCGGTGGCGGCACGAGTGGCCCGTGGGGTTTCAGATGAGAGAAATCTGCCCGGTGTGAAGTGCAGCTGGAGAACCGCGTGCAGCCAAGCTCTCCGAGCTGCCCCGTGCTGCCAGAGCTGGGCAGCAGTGTGCTGGGCTGCCCTGCAGTGGGCACACCTCGCGGTTTTCAGCTGCAGGTTCTGGGTAGGATCAGGAGGTCAGGGCTGGTGACTGTGACCAGATGAGGCTGAGTGGTGGATTTCTGCCCCGTGCTGGGGCTGTGCATGGTTGGTGAGGGTTTGCCAGGACATCCTCCAGCAGAAAGGGAGAGGATTGCCTGTTGCTGGAGAGGGTGTGGGGCGGTGAGACGGCTCGTGCTCCTGGGACCCCGCGCTGAAACGTGGCAAGGAGCTGGGGTGGCGTGGTGCGGCAGCAGAAGGTGTCAAAACGCGAGGGAGGGGGGCAGCAAAGGCTCACAACATGGTGAACAACAAGGAGCCTTCGTCTTCCTTCCCTCAGGGCAGTCGTATGAAATCCGGATGCTGGACAACAGGAAAATTGGGGAGCTGCCAGAGATCAATGGGAAACTGGTGAAGGTAAGCGGAGAGCCTCGGTGCTCGGGACCGGCTGGGGCTGTCGGGAGCAGCACGCGAGGTCTTGTCCTGGAGGGGTCCTGCTGGGCTTTGTTTTGTTGCCCTGGCTTCTTCGTGAGGCTTCAGGTCCCTCCAGTTCCCTCTCTGCTCCTTTTCTTGTGCTGGGAAATGCCTTGAGGACGGGGGGTTTGCTGGGAGAGCCGCAGGGCTGACGGTTTGTCCCCTCCAGAGCATTTTCCGGGTGGTGTTTCACGACCGGCGCCTGCAGTACACGGAGCACCAGCAGCTGGAGGGCTGGCGGTGGAACAGACCCGGGGACAGGATCCTGGACATCGGTGAGTGCCCGGGGCAGCACCTCGGGGTCTGCCTCCGAGCCCCCAGAGCTCTGCCGCGTTCTGCAGGCGGAGATGTGCAGTCGGTCCCGGATTCCCCGTGACCCCTCTGCTTCTCCTCCTAACAAAACCTGGCTCTCTGCCTGTGCTCCCGCAGATATCCCCATGTCTGTGGGCATCATTGATCCCAGGGCGAATCCAACGCAGCTCAACACGGTGGAGTTCTTGTGGGATCCTTCCAAGAGGACCTCGGTGTTTATCCAGGTGAGGGAAGGGACGGGGGAACTGCCACTTGCAGGGGTTTAGGAAAAAAAAAAAAGAAAATTATCCCAGGGGGGAAAAACAGAGATGGTTTTTGACTCAGAGCTCTGAAATAGCAGCCAGATGCTGCAGTGGCAGAGGGTGCAAACTGAAACACGCCTCGCCTCTGCCACAAGCAGTGCAAGAGGGCAGAAGGTCGTGGGTTGGCAGCGGGCAAGCTCGGCTGGCCACCTGCGAGTTGTTCCATTCGTGTGGTGGTTTAGGCCCTGCTGGTGCGGGTGATGTGCTCTCCATCCTGCTTCGATGCTTTTGCAAATCTCCCCGGCTGCCTGGGACACCTCCTGGCAATATCCCAGCCCCGCTGCCCAGAACGAACAGGCTGCGGCGCGCAGAGGCTGGTGCAGCCGAGCTCTCTGCCCCGCCGAGCCGGGGGCTGCTCCTGACAGCCAGGAGCTTGCAAAACTCGCTGGAAGAGCTGGCAGAATGCGGCTCCACCTCTGCTGCTGCGGCCCCTTAACTCCTGAACGCCCCCGGTGCTCTGCGAGCTCTGCCTCGGGCCCTTCACGCGGCGCTGACAGCAGGGCGCCTTGCCTTCCCCCAGGTTCACTGCATCAGCACGGAGTTCACCATGCGGAAGCACGGCGGGGAGAAGGGGGTGCCCTTTCGGGTGCAGATCGACACCTTCAAGGAGAACGAGAACGGGGAGTACACGGAGCACCTGCACTCGGCCAGCTGCCAGATCAAGGTCTTCAAGGTACCTCTGCCCTGCTGTGGTCCTGCCCCAGCAGGACGTGGCCGAGCTTGCAGGCGGTGAAAACCCTCGGTCCTTCTGGTGGCTCCTCCTTTCCTGGCCTGGTGGAGCCTGGGCGCAGTTGTGGCTCCAAAATCAGGAAGCCAAGAACGACACAGCGGGGAGTAAACGGGTTGTGGTGCTTCTCTCCCAAAGTTCCCACATTCAGCCTCGAGTCTTACCCTCCTGGGAGGTCCTGCGGGAGTTTTGAAGTCCCTCTGACCTCCTCACCCCATTATTACCGGTTCCCATTGTGGCTGCTGCCGGTCTGTGTGCGTGCAGCCCCTCCAGGCCTTCCGAATCCTCTGCGGGGCACCCAAACCCACATCTGGCCGTGGCAGCACGTGCCAGCGAGGTGACTGCAGCACCGCCCAGGCATCGTGCCTCAGGGCAGCCGTGCCCACGCTGTCTGGGTCGCTGACATTGTCTGGAGGAGCCTGCCCTGTCCCTGCCCTCCCCCCGACGCCACGCAGCCTCTTTGGCCGTGCTCCACTCTGCCCTGGTCCCCCCCCAAGGGTGCTTGGCTCTCTGCAGGTCGGCTGCCTAGCTGGGAGCCTGCAGCACTCGGCAGTTTTATCGTGAGGTTGCTGTAGGATGTCGGGCAGCGTGCCCTGCTGCTGGTGACTTGGCTTCTTTCCCCTTCTCTCTCTCCTGCTCTGCTTGCGTTATAAAATTTCGAAGGCGGGGAGGGTGATTTGCTAGGGCTTGTTGGAGCTCTGGCTCGTGTCTGGATGGAAGTAGCCCTGCGAGGGTGGCTGCGGAGCTGGGAGCTGAGAGGCTGAGGGTGGTCTCAGCGGCGCCTGTGGCTGTGCTGGGAGCAAAATGATAAATTTTAGCCGCTGCCCGTTGCCGTTCTGGGTTTGAAACGGTCCCTCTGGAACGCTGCTGTACCCGTCCCACCGGCCACTTCCCAACGCTGCCCCGTGCCGGGCTGCTGGAGCGCAGGGACCTCGACCTCTGCGGTGTTCACCTGCCCGAGCCCTTGGCAGAGGCTCCTGGTATTGCCCCGACCCCCGGGGCTGTGGTTGTTGGGGCTCGGGGTGGTGCCTGTGGGCCCGTCCCTGCAGGGTGCCCTCTGTTAGGTGATGCTCTTGGGGCTCCTGCCCCGTTCTTCCCTTTCTGCCCTCAAATCGGGAGCGTATCTGCTACGTGGCAGTGGCCTCGGTCCCCTTAGTGCCAGCCTGGGCTTTGTCTCAGGCTGGGAGAAGTTTCTTCCAAAAAACGTTTTGCCTCCTTGTTCAGGTGTTCTGGGCCCTTTCTGGAGCTGTGGGCAGCTCAGGGTGTTGGGGCCATCGCGTTAACAGGCGAGGTCTGCTCCAGAAGCGCTGCTGTCACCCCGTTAATGCCCTGGGGAGGTGGCCCCAGCCCTCTGCCTTCCCCCTCCATAAAACAACAGGAGGGAGAGCAGGAGGCCGAGCCCCCTCCTCACTCCGATATCTCCTCCCCAGCCCAAGGGAGCTGATCGGAAGCAGAAGACCGACCGGGAGAAGATGGAGAAGCGAACGCCCCACGAGAAGGAGAAGTACCAGCCCTCCTACGAGACCACCATCCTCACCGAGGTGGGGCGCGTCCTCCTGCGGGGGGGGGGGACGTTGTTTGAGCAAAGCCTGAACTGCCCTGGCCACGAGGGGCTGGCTGCTCTGCTCTGAGGTGTTTGCCTCAGTTGTTTGTGGCTGCAAGATAAACATTGGAGGCACAGGAGGTAATTTTTAGCAGGCCTGAAAAAGGGCTCTTGTGCCTCGAAATAAGTGGTTTTTCCCCAGATAATACGAGGTGTTATCTGCCTGCAAGCTCTGTTTTGCCCGGCTGGCAATCAGCCACACAGGTCACGAGTGAGCAGAAAACCTCCCTCAAAACCTCCCCCGTTCCCTCCCTTTGCTTGGGAGGTGTCGGTCTCAAACCCTGCACTCCTCAGTGCCCTGGGGAGGGAGCCCTCGTCCCACCCTGGGCGATTGGAGCTCCGTGGAGGTGCTGGGGCTGGCGGTGCTGCTCCTGTCAGCCCAGAGACTCGGATTGCTTAGAGTCTGATCTCCCTGCACTTGAATTTGGGGGCTTTGGGCTTTTTGAGATTAAGGACTGCTTGGTCTGAGGCTCCTTTAGGAGCGGGGCTCCTTTTAATCCCCGACTTTGTTCTTTAATTCTCTTTCGTCGCCAGCCAGCAAACGGCCGTAAACCTGCGCTGAGCGGAGCGGCCGCGTGGCCTTGTCCAAAGCCACCTGTGACCCTTCTGGCTTTTCCTTTCCAGTGCTCTCCCTGGCCAGAGATAACGTACGTCAATAACGCGCCGTCCCCTGGCTTCAACAGCTCCCACAGCAGCTTTTCCATCGGAGAAGGGTGAGTGTGGAGGGGAGGCCGCCTGCCCGCTCCGGGCTCGCCGGAGAGGTCGATGCACCCCAGCTGGCAGCAAAAGGAAGAAACTCCCGGTGCCAGGGCTCAAGGAGGCGGAAGCAGCCCGCACAGAGGCAGTGTCAGGGTGGAAAAAAGGAACGAAAGCCCTCGGAGCTGAGTGCTGTGCCCTTCCCTTGCTCCCAGAGAGCTCGGCTCTTGCACCAGAAGCGTGCGCGCGCTCCATCGGCAGCTCCCTGCGTTCGGCTTCCAGCCTGCTTCATTTTGCCTTCCCCCATTGCGTTACTGCTCCGAACCCGAGCCATTTGAGCTTGTGAAGTGTCCCAGCTGAGCCGCTTGTGCTTGCAGAGTGTTTTGCTGCAGCAGTGGTGGTGCTGCTGCCGCTGTGGGGCTGCCTGCAGGCAGCGGTGCCCCCGTGCTTCCGCGGGGTCGGAGCGGCACCGACACCAACCGGGCGCTGTGCTTTGCAGGGCGGTGTTGTTGCCTGCGGGCATCCCGTGCCAGGAGGGGAAGGGCAGTGCTAACCACGTGTTGTGCTCTGTCTGGCTCTTTCCCCCATCTAGAAACGGCTCCCCAAACCACCAGCCCGAGCCGCCCCCTCCGATCGCAGATGTAAGTCACACTTCAGAGCTTGTGCTTGTGGTAAGGATGGGACACGGGCTGCAAAAGGGGCTTTGCTGTGATCGAGTGGTGGTGGGCTCGTGGGTGGCTGTGCTGCAGTTTGCCGGGGATTAGACTGCTGTAGTTTAACGTCTTTGGGGAGTTACAACTTCATTTTTATTCCTATTTGTAAAGAAAAGGTGATAGTGATAAATGTCCAGTACGGCACAGCAGAGCTGGGAGCAGGCTGCTCGGAGCTCGCTGCGATCTTTGCTGATCTGTTTATCTTTGCTGATGCTCTCCCTGTTGCTTCTTTCCTCCCCCTCTGTCCCTCTGAAGCCTTTTAAACCAAACCCCATCCAGGCTGCAGCCCTTATTGTAACTGCACGGTGAGCCCAGCCCAGTCTGCTCTCGATGTGCAGTTACAGACACTGAACCAGCTGGCCTGTGCTTGTTCCTCGGTGGAAACGTCCGTGCCACCTCTGAGGCTGTGACCCTTCTTTTCCTGCCTTGCAGAACCTCTTGCCCACGAGCACCCCGCAGGAGGCCCAGCAGTGGCTGCACCGGAATCGCTTCTCCACCTTTTCTCGGCTTTTCCGAAACTTCTCAGGTAGGTTCCAGCGGCCCCTCCGTGTCCGTGCCGAGTCTCTCTGCTTCCTCCTGCTCCCCAGGCCACCTTCCTGCCCCCGTGCAAATTCGGCTGTTTGAAAATCTCCTGTCTTTGTAACGCAATAAAGCTTGGCTACCTGAAAGCTGTCGGCTTCGTTTCTCACCTCGCTCTCAACTGACAACGCCGTGGGGATGGTGGAGGCTTCTCTTCCAAAAGCTCACAGCTTGTGGTCTTAAAACAAGCTGGGAAATGCTGATCTGGGGCGCTGTGTGTAAAGGACTGCTCGTATTTATCTTCCTCTCATTCCCTGGCGATGCGGTCTCCACTATCCAGGGTCACCGAGGCACTGGGTAGCAGGCTGTGAGAGGGAAAAGGCTGATAATGCCGGTCGTGGGGTCATACCAAAGCACATTCTTGCAAAACCAGCCTGCAAAAACGTGCAAATGTCCTTCTGGGGGAAGCGGGGGGAGGTTGTCAGCAGAGGGCTGAAGGCTTTGGGGTAGGGTGAGCTCTGCAGGGGGAGCTGGCACAACCCTGAGGTCCAGGGCCCCCACCCCAGGAGCTCTGGGCTGCTTTTGTGACTCTCCTCTTGCTGTCAAACTGCAGGTGCAGATTTACTGAAGCTGACCAGAGAAGACGTTATCCAGATCTGTGGCCCTGCGGATGGCATCAGGCTCTTCAATGCCTTGAAAGGACGGTGGGTTTGCTCTAAAAGCTGATCGTGCGTGGCAGGGAAGCGTGTTGGGATTTAGCCCATTTGCTTGGGACTTGCTATGACAGAGGGCAGAGTTTTGCTGACCTTTGTGAACCCCTCTCAGTGTAATTGGCCAGCTTGGCCAGCAGGGTCACTGCTCCAGGGACAATTTGGGGGGTGAAAATCCGTGTGGGCGAGGAGCATTGGAAATGATTTTCCCCTCGGAGGGAGAGGGGGAGAGGTTTGGTCAGTTGGAGGGGGTCCAGCCCCAGCCCCGGAGGCGCTGCCTGTGCCGTGCTCCTTTCCTCTGCCTCTGATGGTTGTTGAGTGGAGTAAACCTTCCTGTAAAGGGAACACTGCCTTATACCTGTCTCTGGGACCCTTTTTGGAACCCGCAGTGCCCCTTCCACGTTGCTTCGAGGTGAATTCCTTAATCTGCTCGGTTGTTTCTGAGGACAGTGGGGAGAGAAGGCTGCTGGCTGAGTGCCTGGGGCAATCCTGCGGGCGCTGCGCTCACTCGCTGCTCTGTCCGTAGGATGGTGCGGCCCCGGCTGACCATCTACGTGTGCCAGGAGTCCCAGCAGCTCAGGGACCTCCAGCAGAAGCACGAGGACGGGGACACCGTCACCAGCACCTTCTTTGGTAAGGGCTCTGTGGCGGGCACACACGCCTGGGTGGTGGCGAGGAGGAGGAAGCAGCAGCAGGGCTCGGCAGGCAGAAACGCAGCAGCAGTGGGGCTGTTCCCCAGGGCTGCTCCCCAGGCTGCTGTCCCTGGGGTTTTGAGCTCCCCTCGAGCATCCCCAGACAAACAGCCGGGGCTGTCGATACCTTACCAGAACACGCTGAGTCTGCGTAGCAGCTCGAAGAGGGTTTGTGGCTTTGGCTGTCAGCTCCCGTGCCTCGTTTTGGCTGCTTTCTCATCTCCCTGCAAGGAGGCAGAGAGTTCCCTTGCAAGCTGATGCAGGCTGTGTGTGACCCAGGGCGCTGTGCACGCTCTGTGTTGATCGGGGTGGCCCAGGATTGCAGGGAGCACTTCTCTTACTTGCCCCAGTCCTACCCAGCTGAGTTTTTTTTTCCCTTGCTGACCAAACGGGTGGCTGCAGACTGCGACTGTTGGCATGCTGCCTGCTCTGAGCCGGCAAATGATAGCTCCTGCGAGAACCCAGCCTTGCCCAGACAACAATGAGTGACCTACATTCGCGGAGCAGCCAGGCGCCGGTTTATCCACCTCTGGGATTGGAGCAGCAAGCACAAAAGCCAGCGGCGGGGCCTCTCCTCTCCCTGCTCCTGTCTGGGTCCTCTCACATCCCCCCAGGACCCGCTGCAGGAGTGGGAGACCGAGGGGGCTCAGGGGTGGCTTTTCTACCCTGCTACAAACCCTACCAGGAGTGGTGCAAAGTGCTGCTCAGCTGGTGGCAATCAAAAGAGAAGCTTTTAGGGGTGAGGACTGCGTGAATGCAGATCGAGCATTGACGGTGGCCAGGTTTTATATAGCAGGGGGCACGCTGCAGCCCCGCAGCCAAAGCAGCCACCAGAGAGCAGCTGCAGTCGCGTGACGATTTAGCAGCTTGGGCTCGGAAAGCTGATGGAGCAGGTAGCCCACTGCTGAGAAGGTGCACGGCCCTTCCAGGGGGCTGGGGTGTTGCTGCTCGCGGTGCTGCTCTGCACGCCAGCACCCCGGGTGAGCTGCTGGTCTCTGCAGGCGGGGTGCAGACGCTGAGGCTGCTCCCTGCCCTCTCCTCGCAGTGTACCACGCCATTTACCTGGAGGAGCTGACGGCGGTGGAGCTGACGGAGAAGCTGGCCCAGCTGTTCAGCATCTCCTCGCAGCAGATCAGCCAGATCTACAAGCAGGGTCCGACGGGGATACACGTGCTGATCAGCGACGAGGTAGCAGCCTCACGGTGCTCCTTATTCCCTACCTCTTGCCTCAGCTGGTTTGTGGCTGATGCTGCCCGAGCAGGTCTTTGGGAAGGGCCCTGCTCCGCTGCCTCTGCCCCTCCTGCGTGCTCGGCTGTGCTCTGGCTTTGTTGTGAGAGCAGGGTGGGGAGCTGCTGTGGGAGGACTTTGGTTCACTTGGCTTGTTGGTTCGGATCTTCAGCTCTGGAGAGCTGGATGAAGGAATAAATATTTATGGCTGGTGCATCTCCTGCCTCCCAGAGCACTGAGCTCCTGAGCAAGCAGCTTCCAGCCCTTTCTGTGAAACTCGCCGTGTTTAAATACAGCCTCAGACTCAGCTGCTTTTCATGGCTTCTTTCAGATGATTCAGAACTTCCAAGACGAATCCTGTTTTGTTCTGGACACCATGAAAGGTGTGTAAGTGCCCGGGCTTTGTGTGCTTCCGGGGGAGTTCTAGTGTCGGATTCACAGAATCCAGTGGATCCCTTTGCTCTTACGAGTGTCTCATGAGCTTTTTCCTTCTTTCGCAGCTGAAACCAATGATAGCTACCACATCATCTTAAAATAGAAGAGGACGGGATAAGAGACATCTGTGATCCTTCTGTCACGCATGAAGACCCCTCACTTCCAGCACAAGGACACGAGCAGAGATCTGGATGCTCCTGGGCACCCTCTCAGCCCCCGAGCTGTTGGTTTCTGGGCTGCCTTTCTGGCAGGGGAGCGCCTTGCTCTTACAGCCTGCGAGCTGCCGGTGATGGAAACGTGCTGCTTGCTCGCTGGAGCTGCGAGCCTGAGGTCACCAGGCTGCACTCTCCTGGAGCTCTCGGTAGAAATTTGTCATCAGGACCTAAGATTGTGAGGGCTTTTCTCTGGCAAGCGTGCTCTGCTTTTCTGAGAGGCACCAGCTCCTGTGGCGCTCACAGACAGGCAGGAAAACATGAATTGAAGTGGTCCAGCACACCCAGCTGGCCCTCCGGCACGTGCTGAGCTGAGCAGGTCTCACACACGCTGTGTGCTGTGCTGGCAGAGCGGTAGGCTAGGGCTGGGAGGGATTTCCTTAAAGATTTTGTTAAGCTTTCATTTCATATTACAACGCATCTGTTAGACAGAGGTGGTGGCTTCTTTTTTCTCCTCTCCACCCACCCTGGAAATG
This sequence comes from Aythya marila, assembly GCF_965140915.1. NCBI lineage: Eukaryota > Metazoa > Chordata > Aves > Anseriformes > Anatidae > Aythya > Aythya marila. The sequence goes on along the minus strand of NW_028136875.1, from coordinate 40,932 downwards.
TGTGGCCGTGGTGCCATCCTTCCCTCGCAGGTGTGAGGCTGTCACGAACTTTCTCTACAGATTTAATGCACGTGGACGTGTAAAGCTGGAGCAAAACGTGGAGTGAAGCAAAGCTGGATAAAGAAATCACTAACGAGCTCGGTCTGTGGGATTCCTTTCTGCATGTCTTAGGGGTTTCAAGGGAAAGGGAGAAAGACTTGAATACCTTTTATTGAACATTGGGGTGATCTCTGTGTGCTGCCCTGTTTTCTGCCCCTGCGCTTCCCCTGCCCGGCCTCTGCGGCTGACCCAGTGTTGGTGGAGTCCTGCATGCACAGAGGAGGAGTTAAATGAGTTCAGGGGATCTGATGGAGACGAAAGTGCCTGTGTGGAGCTTCCCAGGACAGCAGCTGCGCCTCTGGAGTGAAGGGTCTGCTGTGTGCTGCGATGATGGATCCTGTTCCCCATCTGCGAGATGCCCTGGGTGACACCTGCCTGCCTCCTAACCCTGTGGGACTGCAACACCAGAGCGTGGTTTTGGCCAAAAAAAAGTATCTTGGAGGGAAAAATACAGCACAAAGCAGACCTCTTGCTTTAAATCGGGCTTCAGCAGCACCCAGAACAAGGCGGATCCTGGAACAGGCTGGGGGGAGAAGGGAGGCAGCGGTGTGCACGACAATCCCGGCACCTCCCTGCTGCTGAAGTCTGTAAGCTTCTGTGTTCATAAGCCATAACCGAGTCTGTTCCCAACCTGCTCGCCTGGCTCCCGGGAGCCGTCTTCTCCTCGGAAATGGGAACCAAACCCCGGGGCTGGGGGGGCGAGAAGCGAGGGGCCCCGGCACCCCAAGCACCCAGGGCAGGACCTGGGGCCTCAGCTCTGCAAACCCCCGGAGCCCCCAAAACCTCCCCCACTGCAGGGGCAGAAGGAGCCCAGGGGATTGGGGTAAAAACACCTCTTTTTTCTGTGGTTTAGTTCATCCTGGGCTATTTTAACCCTGTTCTTTTTTGTTGTTTTATTTTTTCTCTGTTGCTATGCGCCAAGTGTAACGGATGTGTACGGCAGCGATGCGGGCTCGGTAAACTTTTTGTATGGATGCTTCTGGCTGCGTGCGGCTTCTTTTAATTAATTAAAATTAATTGCAGTGGGGTTTTTGGGGGGTCGTGCAGGGCGGCTGCAGGAGACGATGGAAGCCCCCAGTGGGAACCAAGGAGGGACGAAGTGCTTGGACTGGGGTTAAGGAAGAGGGTTTTTAATTAAGGAGCACATGATTAAAAGCGCCTAATTAGTTAATAACTCAGGTAATCAACGTGAGCAGGCCAGGCCCAGCGCCCACTTCCGCACTCCATTTCCCATCGCCCCCCGCGCCCTTCCCGCTCCGGGCTCCCCTCACGCCTCTTTGGACTCGCTTTCCCGACACCCCTTGCGGCGGGCGCGGCGGGGGCGGGGGCGGGGCCGTCACGTGACGCGGGGTATATAAGGGGCGGCGCGGGGCCGGCGGCCCCATTGTTGTCGGCGAGCGGCGGCGGGGCGGGACCGCGCGGCCGCAGCCCCAGCGCCGAGCCGCCCCGGGGGCCGCCCCCGCCCCGCCGGCCCCGCCCCGCCGCCGGACCCCGGCCTCGGGGCCCCCCCCCGGACCCCTCCCGGGCCCCCCCCCTCCCCAAGGCCCCGCCGCTGCCTCGCCCCGGGGAGCCGGTGAGTGAGGGGGGGGGGGGGGCGCTGGGGGATGGGGCCTGAGGGGGGGTATAAGGGTGGGGGGGGGGCTATAGGGGATGGGGGAGATGTAGGGGTGAGGGGGGGCTATAGGGGATGGGGGGGCTGCAGCTGGGGGTCTATAGGGGAGGGGGGAGGTCTATAGGGGATGGGGGGGATGCAGCTGGGGCCTGTAGGGGATGGGGGGGCTATAGGGGATGGGGGGGATGCAGGGGGCGAGGAGGGGCCTATAGGGGATGGGGGGGATGTATGGGGTGAGGGGGGGGCTATAGGGGATGGGGGGGCTGCAGCTGGGGGTCTGTAGGGGATGGGGGAGATCTATAGGGGATGGGGGGGCTGTAGGGGATTAGGGGGGGCTGCAGCTCGGGGCCTATAGCGGATGGGGGGGTATAGGGGATGAGGGGGGGATATAGGGTATCGGGGGGCGCTCTGCAGCTGGGGCTGTATGGGGGATTTGGGGCTATAGGGGTTAGGGGTGGCCTATAGGGGATGGGGGGGGTCTGCAGCTGAGGCCCTATAGTGGATGGGGGAGGCCTATAGGGGATGGGAGGGCTATAGGGGATTTGGGGGGGTCTCTGCAGCTCGTGGCCTCTAGGGGTTGGGGGCAGCTGGCATCGTCCCTTTGCTGTCTGGGGGCCTGTAGGGGATGGGGGGGCTGCAGGGGATGGGGGGGCTGCGGGCAGCACAGGGCCCCTCGGTTATGGGGGACGTGGGGTGGCGCTGGGTGCCCCATAGGGTGCGAGGCCGAGGGTGCCCTTGGCACTGGGCTGCGGGGTGGGGGGGTCGTGGGGTCACCCCTCAGGATTGGGGCCCCAGCGGAGCCCCCCAGGAGGACCCCAAGCAGAGGTCACGGAGGAGACCCCAGGCAAGGAGGGGCTGGGGGCAGCTCGGGGGGGTCCTCGGGGACAGCTCGGGGGGGTCCTTGGCGTTCACTGCGACCCCCAGGGATGGCGCTGACGGCCCCATGGCGGTGTGGGGACAATTTTGGGGTGCGGAGGCACCCGGCAGCCCCCACGCAGCCCACCCCACAGCCCTCTGCCTCCTGCTGGGGGGGGGTCGGGGGCTGCCCGAGGCCTCTGGGTGCCCGCCGGGTTCCCCCCCGGCCGTGTGGGCTCCCGGTGGGGTTTCGGGAGGAGCCGTGAGGGCAGGGGCACGGCTCCGAGCCCCTCGGGGTGCCCTCGGCCTCGAGAGCTTCGGGGCGAGACCTCACGGGGTGGACCCGGGCTCGGTGCGAGCAGCGGGCACAGGCCCCGCAGTGCTTTTTGGGGTCAGCCCTTCCTGAGGATGCTGGGCCCAGCCTGGAGCCGCGATTTTGGGGCTTTCTCTGCTGATTTGGATGCTCGTTGCGTAAGGCGATGCTGGTGCCGCTGCCGGGGGGGCCTTGCCCGGATTGATTCGCTGCCTCTGCTTTTAGCGTGGGAAAGAATCCAAATTTTGGGTGGTCTGGGGGGTTCCCCAGGACACCCTGACCCTGGGGGTTCCCCAGGGCACAGCACCCCCGGAACGGGGTCGGCTCGGGGCGCAGCGGGTCCCTAAATCGACCGACCCCTTTGGGAAGGCTCCTCCAAGGGGCACCCCCTGAGCTCCTCGCCCTCGCCGAGCCCTTTGGGGTCGGTCCCGTTGTGGTGGGGGCGATTTCATCCCCGCTGACCCCAGCTCCAGCCCTCGGGCACCGCCCGGGCTCTGCGGGGTTACCCAAACCCTCCTGCCTTAATTCCGCTCAGCGCCCAATTACCCCGTGGGGGCCGGCGATGCTCCCCGACCACCCCACGGCCCCGGGGGTGCTCCTCAGGTCTTGGGGAGGGAGCTCAGCGCCTCGGCGTTTTCATAGGATCTGCGGAGCGGGGTCCAGGGTTTTTTTTTTGCCCCCCCTTGGCCTCGAGCAGCCCCTCGGGGGGCGCGTGGGGGGCGCGCGCTCCTCCGGGGAGCCGCCAAGGGCGCCCGCAGCGCGCCACGGCCGAGCTGCGGGGCTGTTCCCGGCCTCCCTCTGTCCGATCCCCGTCCGTCCGTCTGTCCGAGCCCCCGCTGTCCATGTGTCCGAGCCCCCGGTGCTGTCTGCAGCTTGCTCCGGGGCCGGCAGCGCGCTGCGGCGGCTCTGCGGCGCTGCTGCCGCGTCATCCCCGGCTCCTGCTGCAGCGCGGCGAGCGCCGGCCGAGCCCCTGCGGGGTGGGATTCCAGCCCGGGGAGCACGAGCCCGGCCCGCGGCAGGGCCCTTTGCCCCCTGCCACCGCTGCCCCTGCTCTCAAAGGAAGGGAAATCGCCCCAAATTCTCTCCCCCAGCAGCCGGGCCTCGCGCTGCCTTCGCGGGGGATGCTGAGCCGGGCGCCGCAGCGGAATAAAATGGAATAAAATGGGCTCCTTGGGGTTTTTCTCCTCGCTCCCTGCTTTTTTTTTTTCCCTGTTTCTTCATCCTGCCCGCCGTGCTGCGGCCCCAGACGTTAGCAGCGGGGTCGAGGTGCTTTTGGGGCACGGGGGGGCTCGACGGCTGCGCGCTGCCCTCTGATCCCGCCTGAGCGCGCCCCCAGTGACCCCAGTTCAGCCCGGGCTGCTTTTTCCACTGGTGTCGATAAACCAGGGGGGTCTCCCCGCTGCTTGCACCCCCCCAACCTCTTTCCACAGCCCCCTGCGGGTGTCTCCGTGCCCCCCTCCCTCCCTCTTCTCTCCCATCTGCTGAAACAATCGGCCTTTGCTGCCTCGCGGCCGGCCGAGGAGCTGCTCTCTGCTGTGGGATCCGTGGGCAGGGGGTGGACGGACGGACAGACGGACGGGTGGGTGGACAGACAGACGGATGGACGGACGGACACCGGTGTTTCTCTGGTGCCGGCTTTGTGCAGGCTCAGCCCCTGGGAGCTGGGAGCAGGAGGGCTCCTTCCCATGCCCGTAGGTCAGCAAAGGTCGTCTCCCTTCCAGGCTGGAATTTGGGGTTATTCCGTGCGGATTGGGTGTTGGACACCTCTCGACATCGTAAAACCCAGGAGGCTGCGCAGGTTTTGGCCTCTTTCTTGCTCTTTTCAGGCCACTTGAGAACCCAACCCGGCCCCCTCCAAAATCCCAGTGCCGCTGCGCCCGAAGGCGCTGCTCTCGCTCCATCCCTGCGAGGTGCTGGGCTCCAATTTCTGCTTCGTCCCCCCCCCAGCCCCGCCGTTTTGGGGGTGTCTGTGCAGGGTGTGCACAAATTAATATTTTTAGTCTAGCTCCTTTCAGCCTGGTTTAATAGCGGAAAGGAGGGGACTCGGTGCCGTGCGATGGCTTCCCGCGGAGCTCAGCGTGGAAACCTCTGGCCGGTGTGCAAGGGAAGTTTCTCCTTTCTCCATTCCAGTCCAATTCCCTCCTCGAGGCTTTACCTCCTGCCCCAAAATGAAGAAAACCTGCAGGGGATGGCAGGGAGGATGGGGGTGCCACAAAGTACCCCCCACAACGCCCGAGCAGGGTCCCAGACCCCCCCTTGTGGGCTGGGAAGGGCTCCGTTACGCATCCGCTGCCTTCGTGCCCCTTGCGTCCGTGCCCGGGACGTTTTCTCCAGTTTCTGTTTCCATTTCACACTTTCTATTTCGGAAGGGTAACCTGAGCCAGGCGGACGGAGCCCACGTCCCGCTGCGGGCATCACAGGGGGGCTGCTGCTGCCCCCGCCCCGGGGAGGGGACGGAGAGCTGGGGAGGGGTCGGTGTCAGCATCCCGGTCCAGCCCCGAGGAGGCTCGTGGGGTTTTCCTCCTTCCTCCGTCCCTGCTGGGGTGTTGGGGATTGCAGGGACCGCAGAAACCTCCCCGTGTGCTCGCCGGCGAGCTCCTTCCCAAAAGGAAGCTGATGGGGAGTGTGAAGCCACCAGATCCGGAGGCAAAATCACCCCCGAAAATGGGACACGGGGACGAGAAACCAGCAAGGCCAGGGGCAGGGGGCTGGTTTGGAAAGGGACGTGGTGGCACGGGGGACGTGGTGCTGGTTTGTTGGGGCAGGGGTGCTCGAGCCGCTGTTTCCTGCCCTCACTTTAATTCTGGGGCTCATCCATGGCCATCTGCAAGCACCGCGCTGCTCCCAGAGCTGCTCCTTCCCCCTCTCCAGCACCACGATTACCCAATTCCCCTAAAAAAAAAAGCTGATTTTAAGCCTGGGCTCAGCTGAGCCGGGGCAAATCGTGCTCTGGGTGCTGGGGGCTCCTCGGGGCGCATCCACGTCTCCGGATGCACCTCCCCAGTGGACGGACAGACAGATGGATGGACGGACGGACGGACTGATGGATGCAGTCTCCCGGAGCCGTTTGTTCCGTTGCCATGAGAACCGGCGCTGCCGCACCGAGGGACGGGGACGGAGCCACCCGCATCCACAGCAGCCTCGGCTCTGCCTTTCCCCAGCCGGGGGGGCTCCCCAAAATCCCCCCTTGCCCAGCCCTTCCAGGCTTCCCAGCGAGATCCGGCCGCTCCCCGTCCCTCGGATGCCTGCGGGTGCCACCAGGCAGGGCTCTCCCTCTGGTGGGGGCTACAAATCGGGCTGAGCCCGGCTCTCGGCCGGTCTGCGGCTAGGGGGAAGCACTGCGGTTGTTTAAATGGGAATAAAACGTGTTAAATGGGAATGAAACGTGTTAAATGGGAACAAAATCTGGGCAGGAGGAGCTCGCCTCTGCTCCTGGGCCCTCCCCAGCTCCGGGCTGGGTCCCTGCGCCCTCCTTGCCAGGCTCCATCCCGAGGGCTCTGCCTGAAAATCGGCCGTTTTTTAACAGCTCTCGGGGCCTCTGAGCCGGGTCCTGTGGGTCTCGCAGCTCTCCTGGCTGTTTGGGGGAAGCTTCGGGGGCACCCCCCAGGTGTCGCTTTGCTAATCCACGAGTGAGCACCACAGCTCCGTACCCCTGAGAGCAGGGCGGTGGGGCTGGGAACCGTCACCCTCCCTGGGCTCTGGGTGCTCTGGTGAGGAGGAAGGGATCGGGATCAGGATCGGGGTCGGTCCCTGGGTGCTGACTTTCTTTCCCCGTGCCCACAGGTCCGTGGTGAGCCCGCCGGCAGCTGGGGCTGGCGCCGGGGAGCCGGTGTCAGGTCCCCCCCCGCCCGCTGCGCGCCCCCTCTCCATGCGAGCCGCGGCCAAATGGATGCGATCGCGAGCGGCGGCCTCAAGAGGAAGTTCGAGGACGCGGACGTGGGCTCCCCGGCCTCCAACTCGGACGATGAAATCTCCAACAGCGACAGCGCCGACAGCTGCGACAGCGTCAACCCCTCCAGCTCCACCGGCTTCATCCGTGAGTGGCCCAGGACAGGGACGGGGACGGGGTCGGTCCCTGGAGGTGCCACGGTGCTGGCTCAGCTCTCCCCACGCTCATCCCTTTCCAGCTGGGAGATGGCGAGCGTCCGTCCCCGAGCCTTTATTCCTCCCGCTCCTTTCCCAGCCCCTACCCAAACCTTTGGGTGTCTGAACGGGGCGAGCAGCCCAGGGCTGCTGGCACGAGCGAGGCGCCCTCCACGCGGCGGGGGGCACGGAGATGCCGCTCTCCGGGGGTGGGAGGCCGGCACGGGGCACCGAGCAGGCTTTTCGTCCTGCTCCAACCCCACCTGGGGCTCGTCCTCCCCGCAGCCACCTCCATCCTGAAGAGGCAGAAGCAGCTGCGCAGGAAGAATGTGCGCTTCGACCAGGTGACGGTGTACTACTTCGCCCGGCGCCAGGGCTTCACCAGCGTGCCCAGCCAGGGCGGCAGCTCCCTGGGCATGGCGCAGCGCCACAACTCGGTGCGCCGCTACACGCTCTGCGAGTTCGCCCAGGAGCAGGAGGTGAACCACCGGGAGATCCTGCGGGAGCACCTCAAGGAGGAGAAGCTCCACGCCAAGAAAATGAAGGTACGGCCGCGAGCTGCCCCCTGCCTTGGGCAAAGGGAGCGCGCGGGGAGGGGGGGACCCAGGCTGCTGCTTCGTGTGGATTTGGGGGTAGTTCAGCTCTGTTCTGTGCCTTTTTTTTTTTAACTTCTGTTGCCACTGCTCTTGCTGCCTGGTTACTCCGACGCTCCCCCCTTCCCTCCTGGAGAGCCCGGACAAACCTCTCTGGGGCTGTGCCGGTGGAAATTCCAGTCTGGGAAGTGGCTGTGCCCGGGGAGGATCCGGATCCAGGTCCGGGTGGCTCTGCCCGTTCCCCAACCCGTCCCCAATTACAGGCGCAGGGTGCGCGCCCTTGGGCGTTGCCTCGGGGCCGGGCTTCGTTTCGCAGCGATGCTTCGTTTAGTGCCAGCCTTTAATCAGGCTGCTGCTGCCATGACAACGCGCTTGGCAGAGGGACGCAGGCCCAGCCGGCTGCCTCGGTTTTATCATTTTTTCTTAGCATTTTGCTTTTCTGACGGCTCCACGCGCTGCCCATGGAGCCACGGGGGCCAGAGGGGCTGGCGACAGCCCCTGGGTCCGGCTGCATCTGCCCGGGGAGCAGCGGGGCTGGAGTTTGGGGGCTGAGAACAGGATGGACCCCAGCAGGGAGGCGAAGTTGTGTCCTCAAATTCCTCCTCTCCCAGGGCCCAGGTATTTTTAGGAAGCGGCGACCTCCTTTTGGCGTGCTCCTTGCAGGGAGGAGGGAAGGCGGCGGAGCCTCTGCTCTGATCTCCTTCATATTTTTTTCCTGTAAACTGCTGTGTGGGACCAGGGGGCTGGGGATGGGCTCGATCCTTCCCGCTGGCTCTGCCCCGAGGCACGCAGTCGGGGTCGGCGCTGCCCCCCAGGGGACCCACAGCCTCCCCCCAGCATCGCTGCGGGGACTCAGCCCTGTCCCCCCGCCCCGCAGCTCACCAAGAACGGCACGGTGGAGTCTGAGGAGGCGGAGGGGCTGACGCTGGAGGACGTCTCGGACGACGACATCGACGTGGAGAACGTGGAGGTGGACGACTACTTCTTCCTGCAGCCCCTGCCCACCAAGCGGCGCCGGGCGCTGCTCCGCGCCTCCGGCGTGCACCGCATCGACGCCGAGGAGAAGCAGGAGCTGCGGGCCATCCGCCTCTCGCGGGAGGAGTGCGGCTGCGACTGCCGCCTCTACTGCGACCCCGAGGCCTGCGCCTGCAGCCAGGCGGGCATCAAATGCCAGGTGAGTCGGGGAGAGAGCTGCCAGCACCCAGCCTTCAGCCTGCCCGCGGTGCCGGGCTCTCCGTGAGACGTGGAGAGCTGAGAAAAGGGACTGGAGGAGAGGGGTGCGCGGCCCCGGCCTTGTTTTGGGGACCCCCTTGCAGGGAAAACCTTCCCGGGGGTCGAGCCCCTGTTGTGGGGTGGCGTTTGGGCACCGGTGGGGCTGGTTCAGGAGGCAGAAATCGGCGTCACGCACGCTCCCGGCGCCGCCGTCCTCAGCTGCGGCGTCTCCCTCTGGCAGGTGGACCGCATGTCCTTCCCCTGCGGCTGCTCGCGGGACGGCTGCGGGAACATGGCCGGCCGCATCGAGTTCAACCCCATCCGCGTGCGGACTCACTACCTCCACACCATCATGAAGCTGGAGCTGGAGAACAAGCGCCAGGGAGCCCGGCCCGCCGAGGAGGAGGCAGCAGCGGCGGCGGCGGCGGTGGCGGCAGCGCAGGGCTCCGGCAGCGCCTGGCCGGGGACGCAGCCCCCGGAGACGCAGGACTTCCAGGAGTTCATGGCGGAGAACGAGACGGCCGTCATGCACCTGCAGACGGCGGAGGAGCTGGAGAGGCTGAAGGCCGAGGAAGACTCGAGCAGCAGCTCCGGCGTGGAGAGCTTGGGCGTCTGCATCCTGGAGGAGCCCCTGGCCGTGCCGGAGGGTTTGTGCCCCGGCCTCGCCGCCCCCATCCTCATCCAAGCCCAGCTGCCGCCGGGTTCCTCCGTCCTCTGCTTTGCCGACGGCGCCGAGCAGGCAGCGGCGGCGGGCAACCAGCCCTACCTGAACGGTGGCCCCGTGGTCTACTACCAGGTGGAGCAGCGCTCCGTGCTGGGCACCAAGGGCGAGAGCGGCCCCGAGGAGCTGGAGGTGCCCCCGACGTACCCGAGCGAGAAGGACCTGGGCGTCATCTCCGTCCCCGTGGCGTCGCTGGTGACTTGCGGCCGAGCCGCCGCTGCTCCGAGCAAGGGAGAAGCGGCAAAAGCCCCGGCTCCGGAAGCTGCAGCCCCGGGCGAGGGCTGCCGTGGGGCCCCCGCCGCTCCCTTCGGCACAAACTCTCCGTCCCCTGCACCCGAGCAAGCCCCGGAGCGCGCACGGGAGCCGCCCGCCGCCGAGGAGCGCGCGCTGGGAGCCGCCCTGCCCGTCTGAGCGGCCGCGGGCGCCCCTTCCTCTATTTATTGACGGTTGTTTGACGGACCAGCAGTGGCCACACGAGGTTATTTAATTGTGGGGGGGTGGGAGGGGCGCGGGGCTGCTTTGTACAGGGGGTTTGAAACGGGCCCAGGCGGGTGCTGCGCGGAGGCGGCTCCTTGTGCTTGGTGCTGGGCGCGCTCCCCGGGACCACGGCGCGGAGCAGCGGACTCGAGGCCCCCGTGCTCGGCTGCTTTCAGGTGGCAGCGGCCCCGCTGCTCCCCCCCCCCATCCCCAGCCCAGCAGGGACGGTTTTGGGGGACGGTTTTGGGGTCCGGCCACCGCCCGTGGCCACTTGGTTGCCGTCCGCATGCGCACGCAGCCTCCTGCTTCTCCCCCCGTCCTCCACCTCTGCAGCTCCCTGCTGCAGCGCCCGCCTGGGCACCTTTCTCCCCTTTTAACCAGAAGACGACGTTATTAGTTTATTTTTTTTTTAAATGTGTTGAATGTTTACCGGGCTGGGCCGCAGCCAAGCAGCTCTCCGGGGGCCGCGCTGCCCCATCGCACCCCAGCAGCCGTGGGGGGGGCAGGGACGGGGCGGTGAAGACCCCGCGCTGCTGGGAGAGGGCCCCAACCTCCCTGCACAGCACAGGGCGAGGACGGCCCCCGGCCTCTCCTGGAATTTTTTTTTCTTCATCACCTCGTTGCTTTTCTCGACACCCGGCTCTGTGCCGCGGGGGCAGCGTGGGCAGGAGGAGAGCCCCGTCCGGCCACCAGCTCCGTCCGTCCTGCAGGAGGGGCAGAGGCGAGCGCGTCCCCTCCGTCCCCTCGGCGGGCGGTGAAAGCACTTTGCAGCCCCCCCCGGGGCTTCGTTCCCCAGCGCTGCTCCTTCGAACCGAACCCCGCGGGGCGTTTGGCAGGTGGGGGGGGCAGGACCCAGCGAGCGGCGGGGCCCCCCCTGCCCTTCCTGCAGCGTTTTCCAGCTGTCCCCTGGGGCTGCTCCCCAGCCGGGGGGGCGGCACGATGCCATCCCAGCTCGGGATGGGCCCCCCCAGGAGCTCGGCGCTGCCCCAGCCCCAGCCACCCTTCGAGCACCCCCTGCCCGAGGGGCACCATCCCCTGCCCCCCCCTTTGGGCGCAGACGGACTCCAGCTGAGCAAACCTCGCAGCGAGGGGGAGAAGAGGGGCACCCGGACCCCCCCCCAGGACCCCCCCAGCGGCCGTGCCGGAGCAGAGGAGAAGCTGCCGAGCTCCGAAGCCGTTCCTGAACCTTTCCCCGCTGCCCACGAGCTGCCTCCTGCCGCCGGAGGATGGAAACCCAACGCAGCCCCCAGGCCACCACCGCCTTCTCGTTTCCTTCACGAACGCTGCTGCTGGCAGGAGCCCCCCCCCCAGCTCCAAAGGGCCCTGCGTGTCCCCCCCCCAGCCCTGGGGAGCGGGGAGAGCCGGGACAGACTGCGTCCTGCACAAGTGCTTTAATTGCTCGGGCTTCGTTTGGTCTCGCGGCTCCTCTCCTGCTTCTGCTCCGCGGCCGCTCGCTGGGGTCCCGGGGGGGGGGGCACCTCCGAGCTGCTCCCCCCCCCCCCTCGGGCCCTTTTGGTGCCGCTTCCCCGGGGCCGTCCCCGTTCTCTGAAGCTTTGTGCAGAGCCCGGGGGGGTGCAGCTTTGTGGGGGGGGGCTCCAGGTTTTGGGGCTCGGTGCCTCCTGCCCCCCCCCGCTCCCTCCAACCTTACCCAAGGGCTACGTCCCCGCGGGGGCTCTGGGGGGAACGAAGCCTTACCCGGGGCCGTGCCCCCCACCCCTCCCAGCTCTCCGTCCTGGGGGGGCTGCCGTGCCCCCACCGTGCCGGCCCCCCTCCCTGGGCAGCGAGGGCACGGGGCCGGCCCCCCCCGTGCAAAACTCTGCCAAGGCAGAGCGAACGCTGACACTTGAACAGGTTTAAATCTTTGGAGATTTTTTTGTTTTTTGGGGGGTTTTCTTCTTGTTTTTTTTTTTTTTTCTTTCCTTTAAACGAATTCAGCGCCCCCCCAGCTCCCACAACGCAGCCGGGCCAGGCTGGGGGGGTCGGGGGGGGCTCTGCCACTAAGCAGAGAGCTCCTGGGATCGCCTCTGTTTTTACAGCGCCGTTCGCAGTGCAATCAGAGCGCGTCCCTGCCTCCTGCCCCCTCGGCTGCGGGACGAACTGGTCAGCCCCCACTGGTGCTACTGGTGCTACTGGGCTGCTCGGGAGCGGTGGCACCGGCGCCCGGCCCCCCCACCCCCAGCCCCATTTAAATCCTATTTAAATCCCGACCCTGCTCCCCCCGCCCTCGCCCCCCTCTCTCACACTGTACACAGGTGGCATTTCCCCCCCCCCCCATTTCCAGTGTGAATCCAAAGCTTGTCAGGTCCTCCGCATTATTTTGGTTTTTTGTTTTATTTTTGTTTTTTTTTGGCCTTTTACATTCTTTTCATGGTGACAATGCTGTATTTAAAGAGAAATATTTAAGTGTAAAAATAAAGAAATGCTCAAACTTGCACCGGGAGTCGCTTTGGGGCTCGGAGGGCGCCGAGAGGAGCCCGGGGGGGGGCAAAACCAGAGCAGGGGCAGGGCCGGGGGGGGCCAGGGGGGAGCCAGGCGAGCCCTGCGCTTGCTTTTTTCTTTAATAAAACACGGAAAGCGGGTAGAAAGTCAGAAAAGTCAGAGTCTCTCATGCACAGACCGCGCTAGGACAGCTGGTGAGGGGCTGGGTTTAGTCCCTGGGGGACACGGGGGGGGCACCAGGCGCTGCTGGGGGCTGCGTCCTCACCACCAGTACAGCCCAGTCCTTCCCAGCGCCGCCCGTGGCTGCAGCCCTGGGAACAAAACACAGCGACCCCCCCCCAACCTGGCAAATCCAGGGGGGGGGGGGGCTAGGGACTGGCCCTCGCGCCCCCCCCCAGGAGCTGTTTGCATTAAGACTTCAGTGACACCCCCGGGATCCCCTCTGCACACCAGGGGAGAGCAGCAGGGCCCAAGCTGAGCACAGCCCACCACAGGGAGCTCCCAGGGGCAGGGGGGGGGGCACACGCCTGTTTCCCCCCCCCCATCCATAAAGTGCCGCAGTTCAGGAGGTGAAAGGGAGCCGCGAGGGGCAGCGGGGACAGCGCGGAGGGACGGGGACCCCCCCTTCACCTGCGTGGCAGCACCTCGGGGGGCAGCGGGGCTCCAGGCTCTGCCCAGCACCGCCGAGACCCTGCCCGAGGTGCCGGGGATTGGGGGGGGGGGGGGGGGGAGCACGAGGCCCCCCCCCCCGGCGATGCCGCAGGCAAGGGGTCGCAGCCGGGGCCCCTCCGCGCTCACTCCTTGGCCCTGAGGTAGTTGAGGGTCAGCAGGACCATGCTGTTGGCCAGCAGGGACACCTCGGACACTGCACCACGAGAGCAGAGGCTGCAAACCAAACGGCTCCCGGCACGCTCATCCCCTCCCCGGGGGGGCTGGGGGGCTTCCCTTCCCCTCCCTGGGGGGTTTGGGGGGCTCCCAGGGCCTTTTTGCTCTGTTCCCGGCCCTTTATTTCCCCCCCATCCCCGTTTTGCCTCCCCCCACCAGGACCCCTTCCCACCACGAGCTCCCCTCAGCTCCCCAGGGGCTGCACCCTGAGCCTTTTCCCAGCCAAATTCCAGCGAAATCTCCCCAAAACGCATTCCCCCCCCCACCCCAGCAGGCAGGAGCTGCCTCTGCCCCCCCCTCACCTTGCAGCTTGCAGGAGAGCTGCAGCCACTGCTCCAGCCACGCTCTGCACTCTGCCAGGCCGAGGTGCGTCGAGTTCAAACCCCGGAGGTAGCAAGCCTGGGGGGGGGGAAAAACAGACCCCAGGGTCACACAGGGGATGGCCCCGGGCCCCCCCCCGGGCACTGGAGCCTTCCTCACCGCTCTCAGCTCCTCCTCGGCCAGCTGCCCCAAGCCCAGGCGCAGCAGGGCCCGGTCCAGGTGCCGGATCTCCAGGACGTGGCCACGCAGGCGGTGCCTCAGGACGAAGGCGGGCAGGCGGGGGGTGAGGAACAGGACGCGGCTCAGGGCCCTCTGCAGCAGAGAAAAAGGCACCGAGCCCCCCGTCAGCCCCCCCCGGGCACAGCCCGAGCCACCCGACGGGGGCCGTGAGCACAGCCAGGAGGAAAACCAAGCAGGAAAGCATTCCGAGTGAAATTAAAAAAAAAAAAGGGGGGGGGGGAAGGAGAAATTAAAGGGTTGGGGGAAAAAAAATCCTGCGAATGTGGCACAGGGCAGCGGTGAGCAGGTTGTGACCCTGCAGCACCGAGGCACTGAGGGGACGGGGAGGTGCTGGGGGGGTGGGAAATGGGGAGCAAAAGGCCAGGGTCGGTTTCCTGAGACGCTCCCCTCGCTGCCAGGGCTCCCGCTGCCGTCGGGAAGAAAGCAGCCGCCTGAAGGTAAATCTGAAGGAAATCGGGGGGATTTCTCTCACCGCGCAGCCGTGGGGGGGAGGAGGGGGGCGCTCACCACGTGGGACGCGTGCAGCTTGCTCAGCCCCAGGGGGGGGCCCGAAAAAAGGCTTCTGAGGGCGTACAGCTCGGCCACCTGCGGCTGCGACCCCCGCTGCACCTGCAAGAGCCCCCGGTGCTCATAACCAACACTTCCCGGGGGGGTCCCGGGCACTGCTGAGCCCCCTGGGGAGGTGCTGAGCCCCTGGGGGGGGCCGCAGCCCCCCGCCCACCTTGGTGCAGAGCTCCTGCAGCTGGGTTTGGAGCCGGGGCTCGTGCAGGGAGCTCGCCGCCAGGGCCACGCTCTGCAGCACCTCGGCGTAGGCGGCGCTGCGGATGGCGTGGTAGGCGTCCAGGAACTCCCGCTGCTGGCTCGGCGTCCAGAAGTAGCGGATGAGGAGCTGCCGGGGGAAGAAATACCTGGGGGAGGAAAGGGGGGGCTCAGGGGGGCAGCTTCATGCACACACCAGCCGGGCAGGGCCTTGCTCGCTGAAGCAGCGCCCTGGAGGGGGGGCAGCTCCTGTCCCAGCCCCTCTCCCTGGGGGATTTGCTCCTCCGAAGGCCACGGCGAGCTCCTGAGCTTCACGGGGGGGTGCACGGTGCTGCGGGGGGGCTGCGTTCCCAGCAGGACATTCTGAATGGTCACATTGCTCGGAGGGAACTGAGCAGGGCAGGGAGAGCCCGAGCCAGGGGAGCCCAGGGCACAGGCGGGGGTGGCAGCCAGGTGCCGGGGGTGTTTGTGCCCCAAGGCACGGAGCTGGCCGGGCCCCGGGCCCGCAGAAGGGCAGGATTGCGAAAACAAAATGCCAGCTGGGCTCCCCCGGCTGCAGGTGCTCGGGAGCGGGGGCTGAGCTGCCCATATTTGTGTGTTTGTCACCCCCCCCCGGAGCGATTCCACGAAACCCAAGACGCCAGGAGGGAGAGGAGGAGCCCGCAGCGCCCCCCCCCGGGAGGTGGGGGGGGGGGAGGGGAAAGGGGGGGTACTCACATCAGGACGATGACCAAGAAGTTGGCGAAGGGCGGGATGGCGAGCAGGCCGACGGGGATGGCCTTGATCACGTCCCTGCGGAACTGCGGCCGAAAGCGAAGCAGCAGGAAAATCAAAGGGTTGGGGGGGGCAAAACCCACCCAGCTCCTCCAAAACCCATCCGGTTTCCCCCAAAAACCCACCCAGCTCCCTCAAAACCAACAGCCAGGCACCGAATCCCACCCAGCCCCCCCCAAAAGCAGCATCCCAGCCCCGAGCACAGCTCCCGTGCCCTGATTTTGGGCAGGAATCACTCATGCGTGGTCCCCCCCCAAAAAAATAAGCCCCGTTCCCCCCCCCGCCGTACCTGCCGCAGCCTCTCCATGTCCCTGTAGGGCAGCTGCTGAGGGCTCAGCTTCTGCCGGGCCATCTCCTGCCGGATCCTCCTCACCTCCTTCACCTCCACCAGCACCGCCCGGACCCCTGCGGAGGCGGCGTTGAGGTTTCCCCCCTGGGGGAGGCACCGGGCAAGCTCCGGTGGGGGCCGCGCGCTGGGGGGGGGTCTCACCGTGCCCCCACCTCCGGTGAAGAGG
This sequence comes from Aythya marila, assembly GCF_965140915.1. Lineage (NCBI taxonomy): Eukaryota > Metazoa > Chordata > Aves > Anseriformes > Anatidae > Aythya > Aythya marila. The sequence goes on along the minus strand of NW_028136875.1, from coordinate 25,034 downwards.
GCGTAGAGGGCGTAGAAGCGGGGGAAGGAGCGCTGCAGGAACCGCTCGTAGCGCCCGTTGAGCCGCTTCACGCCCCGCAGCAGGGCGGCCAGGGCGCCCCGGGAACCCGCCTCGGCCGAACGGCAGCGAACGGAGATCCTGGGGGGGGGGCAGCCGGTTTTGGGGAGGGGGGATGAGGAGATGGCCCGGTACCGGGCTGCTGCCCCCCCCCCCACCTCCGGTGCTGGGGGGTGTGGACGGTAACCGGGGGGTGGGGGTGGTACCGGGAGGGGGGGGGGGGGGGGCACGGGGCACCGAGGCCGGTAACCGGGGGGTGTGTGGGGGGGGCAGGGGCTGTACCGGGGGTGTCACGGCCGGTACCGGGGGCTAGGGGGGTTACAAGGGGCACCACGGCCGGTACCGGGGGGTGTTGAGGGGCCCGGGGGTGGTACCGGGGGTGTCACGGGCGGTACCGGGGGCTGGGGGGGGGCACGGGACACCACGGCCAGCACCCAGGGGAGACGTCGGGGGTCCGGGAGGGCCCGGGGGGGGGTCCGGGGGCACGGGGGCACCGCAGCCGGTCCCCGGGGGAGGCACCGGGCAGGAGAGGGGGTCCCAGGGCCGGTTCCCAGGGCCGGTACCGGGGGTCCCGGCTCACCTCAGGGCCCCCCGCGGGGGTCGCGGCTCCAGGAGGCCCCAGGCGGGGCCGGGCCCGGGGCCGAGCCGCCAGAGCGCACCGCGGGCCCCCGCCCGGCACAGCGCCATCTTGGCGGCCGCCCACGTGACGGGGCGGGAGGCGGTGCGCGGGGCGGTCACGTGAGCGCCGCCGGAAGTGGCCGCTGGGCGCCGCCATCTTGGGGGCTCCCCGGTGCGGGGCCGGCCCCGGGAGGAGCGGGGGGGACAGGGGGGGGCTCGGGGCTCTCCTCCGCCTCTCGGACCCCCCCCAGCGAGGTCTGGAGCCGCTCTGTGGGCCTGTCCCCCCCCTCGGGATGCTGCCCCTGCTCGGTACCGGCCCCGGTGGCACCGGCCCCCGTTGTCCTGCACCGAGGCCTCCAGCCCGTCAGGCTCCGTTACAAGCACCGCAGGGACCGGCCCCGCCGCCACCACGGCTGCTCCTGGCCCCCCGGTGCCTTCCCCGTCACCCTCCCCAGCACCATCAGCACCGGGCCCCGTCCCGGCAGCCCCCCGGGGCCCCGGGCGATGCCTTCCCAAAGGAAACGACCTCCCGGAGGAGGGCCCGGAGCCGCCCTCGGCCGCAGCCGGAGCGCGTGGGGCCGGTCACGCACGCCAGCATCTCCTACGTGCTGGCTGCTGCAGGGCTGCGCACTCAGCGCTTGCTTATCGGAGGCACCGGGGCCTTTCGCCGGTGTCAGAACGCCGGGGGTTATCGCGCTGCACCCCTGGGGTTCGGGCCGCTGGGGCTCGGTGATAATTCACCGTATTGATCCGGCCCCGGAGGGATAACGCTTTATCAGCGCTGCACGTCCCGGCAGCTGGGAAATGCGCGGCGGCGGCGGTTGGGTCCCTAATCGGTGAAACAGCCCCGGTGGAGCAGAGTCCAGGTCCCGCTCGCTAATTACAGCAGCGCTCCCGCTGCTCCACCAAAAACCCTTTCAATTGTGCCGGGAGACGATAACGCCGCCCGGGAGCACGCAAGGCCACCGGCAGAGGCCCGCATCAAAGCTCGCGGCCGCCCGGGGGGCGTTTGGCCGGCGATAGCGTGGGCATGGCCGGGGCTGCTGGACCCACATCCCCCCGGGGGACTCTGCCCGCGGGGCGCAGCAGGGTGGGGACGCCTCTTATAGCCGGCGGCCGGGCGCCCGGTAGCAGGAGCGGCGTCGAGCCTCGCGCCATGCCCCACAGGCACCGCCTGGAGCCCGGCCCCGCCGCCTGCGAGCTGGGTGAGTGCCCCGTGGCTGGGCCACACGGTTTTTTTCTCCAGTTCGGGTGTTTTTGGGGATATTGTTCAGTCAGAGGTTGGACTCGATGGTCTTGAGGTCTCTTCCGACCTAGGCAATTCTGTGATTCTGTGGATGGCATTTTTGGTGCCTGTGCGGCACAACCCGTCAGAGCCTTTGGGAGAACTGCTGCATGACTTTTCACGCGAGCAGCCCGGAGTGCTGGAAACGCGGCGTTTCTCTGCTGAAAAACGGCCAGAAAAAACAACAGGACCCAAAACTAGGCTTTTCTTATTAAAAAAAAAAAAAAAAAAAAGAAAGAAAGAAAGAAAACAGCGTTGTCTGATGGCTCCGGATGACTTGCAGCCGCCGCATGGGGCGGGCTCAGCCTCGGGACCGGGCCGGGCCGGTGCCACCGGGACCGGGACCCGCTGGTGTCACTGTGACCGGGACGGGCTGCGGACACCGGCGCCGAAGGGAGCCGAGCGGGGCCGAAGGGAGCCGAAAGGAGCCGAAGGGACCGAAGGGAGCCGAGCGCTCCCGAGCTGGGCGGCGCCGAACAGAGCCGAGCGGCTCCGGGGGCTCCGAGCCCAGCCGAAGGGAGCCGAACGGCTTCGAGGTTTCCGAGCCGAGCGTAGTCGACGGGAGCCGAGCGCTGCCGAACGGCTCCGAGCGCTGCCGAGCCGAGCGGAGCCGAGCTCTCCGAGCCGAGCGTTCCCGAACGGCTCCGAGCGCTGCCGAACGGAGCCGAGCGGCCCCGAGCGCGGCCGGCCCGGTGTGGGGGCCGCGGCCGGGCATGAGGCGGCGGCGGCGGCGGGGGCGGCCGGGGGCGGCCGAGGCGGTGAGCGGGGGGACCGGGCCCGGGGGGACCCCTGGAGGCCCGGGGGGGGCCGTGGAGGGGTTTGGGGGGGCCCCCCCTCAGGGTGCCAATGGGGGGGGGGGATCCCTGAGGGGAGCGCTGGGGGGGGGGGGGGCGGAGGGGGTCGAGGGGGCCCTGAGGGGGCCTTGGGGTGCTGGGGGGGGGCTGGGGGGGGGGCTGGGGGGGCTCTGAGGGGCTGGGGGGGGTGCTGGGGGGAGGCTGGGGTGCAGAGTTGGGGGTCCCTGGGGTGCTGGAGGGGAGCTGGGGGGTCCCTGGGAACCCCAGAGCAGGTGAGGGATGGGGTCAGGCCGGGGGGGGGCTGACGCCCCCAGACCCAAATTGCTGCCCCCCCCCCCCTCCCGATCCCTGAGCCCCCAGCACCCCCACCCGGGGACCCCCGCGACCCCCCAGCCCCGGGGGGGCTCCCCCTGGGTGTGAGCAGCGCGGGGGCCCCGGCACCGCCTTGGGACGGGGGCTGGAGCCTGGCACCGGGCTGGGGGGGGGGCCGGAGCTGACGGGGGTGACCCCACTGGGTGCTGGGGGTGACCCCACCGGGTATTGGGGTGACCCCACCGGGTATTGGGGTGACCCCACTGGGTATTGGGGTGACCCCACTGGGTATTGGGGTGACCCCGTCACCGCAGGGGCCCCGTTCCCGTCGTCCTCCCGGCCCCTTGTCTCTTCGTTTCGTGCTGCCCGGCATTCCTGGACCCAGCCTGCCTCCCTCGGCCTCGTTTTTGGAGGGCGTTTCCAAGCCCTGAGCCTCGCCACCGCCGTGGGGCCGCCGCTTTTCAGTGGGTCAGGGGCGGCTCGGTGCCCTCCTGGCCTTGGCCACGGCCTCTCCCGGTGCAATTAGCAGGGAGGAGCTCGCCTCATTAACCCGGCAGGCAGCCGGGCGACCTCGTGGCGCGGCCGAGGGTTGAGCAATGCCGAACCTGCGGGTGAGAGCTCTCAGCCGGGCGTGCAGGGGATCCCGCAGAACCAAAGCAGGCAATGCCATGGGGTTTTGCCCCAAAATCACAGTTTCAGTCCCTAGCTGGTGCTGCCGTGGCACTGGGTGGGCACGGAAGGTGGTCAGGGGCTGGAGCTGGAGCAGGAGGGCGAGGGGTTGGTTTCCAGTCCCCTCTGCTGCTGTGGGTGATCCTTTTAGGGCTGCAGCATCCTTAGGGAATGAGGCCGGATGCTCGGCACCATTGCACAAAGGGCTGGCCCCGTAGGGCCCTGGGGTGCTGTGGGAGAGTTAACGGTGCCCGAGGAAAGCAGCAACATCAAAGCTCGACAGCAAATGCCACAACCTCGGCGGCAGGAACTGCTCCCAGCGTGGGACTGGGGCTGAGCGATAACCCACACCGAGCGTGCAGCCCTCGTGACAGACCACGGCCCTGCCTCCGGCGAGGGGGGAGAACGGCCCCAAAGGGGCGAGTTCCATCAGCAAAAGGACGAGCATCAAAAGCCCGGACAGCAGGAGCAGCGGCTTTGCCTTCGGAGCAGAGCAACTGCGCGATATCCTCGGCTCCTTGCCCCGTTTCCAAGCGGGTTTCCTCCTGGGAAGGTGGCTGCCGTGCCTGGGGGTGAATACGGAGTGAATCCGGAGCCAGACGGTGCCGGTGAGAGCCACGGGGGCCGGGGGTAGGAGCGAGGCCGAGCCCCAGCCCCCCACATCACTTCCAAACCGAGGAGCTCGCGGCAGAGATAGCGGCGCCCGTTTGGCCCCCGCCTGCGTGGGGCCGCGTTTGGTGAGGAGATATCGGGGTCAGGCAGCGCCGTGCCCAGCCTTCGCCCTCCTCCTCCTTGCCGGTGCCCGTGCAGGGAGCATTTGCGGGGCCGGCAGCCGAGGCAAGAGCTGCTCCTCCACGGGGAACCGGGGAAAAGACGGCTTGGTGCCGAAGGCTGATCCGAGGAGCCCTCAGGGCAGCGCTTTCAACGTGAGCCTAGAAGGAAGGAAATTGTGGAAGCGTGCGTGGGAGGAAGGCTCCGTGGCTCCCCCGGGCAGGAGGGGTCTCGCTGCCCTCCCCGGGTTATTTTTGTGGTCGGGCTCGCTCGCTGATCGCCTTCGTAGCCGGGGGTTTGGTGCTGCTGGGGGGAGCAGCAAGTGAATCTTCACAAACCTAAAATGGGTTGGAATCGCTTAAAATGAATTGTTCTTGAATGTTGTCCTTTGATGTCTCCATATTATGAGGAAATCCCCCGTTAATGCTCGGGGTCGTTGGTGGAGATGAGAGCTTCACGTCGCTACGATAGGCGCTGGTGGTGCGTCGAGGTGTCCGTGGGGCTCCGGGGTTTTGGGGCCAGCTTCGCGCGTCCTGCCCCAGCTCCCGGCGCCTTTCTGCCCGGATCAATGGTGCAAGGGCCGCGTCCTGCTCCCAGGAGAGCCCGGGATGCCTGTGAGGGCACGGTGTGGATCCCACACCCCTGCCCGGAGGGAAGGAATGCGGTTTTTGTGCACCCAGAGGGAATTCCCCTCTAGTTTCCGTAGCTGGGGTTTCACAAGAGGCGTGCGGAGCTGCCAGGTGCTCTGCTCCCTCCTCGAGCTCCCCGGGGGAAGTAACCCTGTCCCTGCCGGCCGCTCTCCCCGGGGGATTTCGTTCTCCTCCTCAGCACCTGCAGTAACCAAACCCTCCCCTCTCCTCGCAGCCAACAGGACCCATCTAGACCCGGGGCACCAGCAGGGCTCAGCCATGGGGACCTCGGACACGGACCTGAGGACACCCGATGGTAAGCGCCCCCCGCGCGTCTCCAATCACCCCCTGCTTCACAAAAAAAAACACCAAAAAAAAAAAACAACCGAGGGGTCAGCGTGTGCCCGTTTCTGCCCCCATTTCTGCCCCACGTGCGGGGACGAGCCCTGAGCTCCTGGGGCTCGCCCAGCCTTGCTCAACGCGGGCAGCCCGGCACCGTCGGCTCTCCCCACGCTTGGCTGGCTCCAGAGGCATTATGCAAACGTGCCGCGAGGTCTTTGGGAGGCCGGGAGGAGGCCGGGAGGAAGGAGGAGCTGTCGGGCTGCAGTTTGCTCTGATGATGCAATAGGAAAGTTGGTAAAAGAGCGGCCGGTGGCGGCCGGCCCCTTCCAAGGGCCGGGAGCTGGGGAGCAGAATGCCACGGACGGAGAGCAGCAGTGAGTACGGCCCCGCTGCGCTGCTGGGCGGGGGGGGTTGGCTGGTGGTAGGGGGTCTTCACGGGTTGTTACGGGTCTGAGGGGCAGGAATTTGCAGTTTCTTTGCCAAGGTGACCCCGCACACCCCGCTCACAAGTAGAAACCGGCCCAAAAACTCTCCTGCCAGGGCAGCTCGGGGCGAGTTCTCCATGGAAGCGGCAGCGGCTCCGCTCCTTGAGGATTTCTTGCTCCTTGCTCTTGGCTCTGGCTCCCCGATGATTCCGGTCACGCACTGGGGCTGCCCTGGTGTTGAGCAGTGCCCCCAAACTGCTGCGTGGCAAGGGATTTAAAAAAAAAACACGTGGGAGGGGGGCGCAGAGAGGCAGGTTTGGAGCCCGCTGCTCTTTTTGTTGATTGTCTTCACAAAGAGCCCGCCCCGTGCCAGCTGCAAGGCCAGGACACGCAGGGTTTGCTTTGCGGAGCCTCTGCCAAGTTTCCCCGGGAGGTTTTTCACTCTCTCCTTCCTTTCCTCCTCTGTTCCTCCCCCCCCAGAGGATGGCTCCGGGGACGGCATCAGCACCATCTCTGGCAGCAGGAACCCGCTGCAGCCCGCGGACACCTCCTCGGAGGAGCCCTTCACCACCTACTTCGACAGCAAGATCCCCATCCCCGAGGATGAGACGGTGGGTGCCTCCCCAGCGGGAAACAGGGGTGGAAAAAGGCCTGCAGGCGTTGGGTGCCAGGGGTCAGCAGCACCCATGGGTGCCGGCTGCATCGGTGTGCAGCTTGGGAGCGTGCCCCAGGGGGGTCTCCAAGCTCGCCCTGGGGTTAATGATTCATCCCAGGTGATTTGGCTCAGGAGCTGCCAACGAGCAGAGAAATCCCTGGGTTACAAGCCCGAGGGAGGGGAGGTTGGCTCTTTGTTCCCTTATCAGGGCAAGGGAGCACGCGAATTGGGGCTTTGTCCCCCTCTTGGAGCACGGGGCTGACATTTCAGCTTCATCTTCCTGCTGGGTTGTGCCTGGGGCGATGAACACCCAAACTTTTGGCCCGTCGGGTGCTCTGGGGCACGCCACGTCCCCGTGGCAGAGCTGGGCACCGATGTCCCCGTCCTTCCCCGTCACAGCACTCGTGCTTCAGCTTCCGCAAGCTCTGGGCTTTCACCGGGCCGGGCTTTCTGATGAGTATCGCCTACCTGGACCCGGGCAACATCGAGTCGGACTTGCAGTCTGGGGCCGTGGCAGGATTTAAGGTCAGCAGGGAAACCGGGGAGGGAAGCGCTGGAAACGGTGCCCCCGGTTGGTTTGGGGCAGGGGTGCTGGGCTGAAAGCAGCCTGGGGGGGGTGGGGAAGGGGGAAACGAGGCACCCCCGTGCCCTCTGCAGCATTTGGATCCTTCCCGTGCCAGCTCCAAGCCCGAAAAAAAAGCCTCCAAATGCTCATAATGTGTTTTTTTTTTAAATAAAACCATTCTGATTCAGCAGGCGGGTGCGGGATGCAGGGACCCCGCTGCACCAGGCACCCACTGCTGCCCTCCTCTCTCCCCAGCTGCTGTGGGTGCTGCTGATGGCGACGGTGATGGGGCTGCTCCTGCAGCGGCTGGCCGCACGACTCGGCGTGGTGACGGGGCTGCACCTCGCCGAGGTCTGCCACCGGCAGTACCAGAAGGTGGGTGCTCCGCTGCCCGGGGGCTCTTCCGCCCCCCCTGCCACCACTCACGGTGCCAAATCCTCCGTGGGAGAAGGTCTTTGGGTTGCTAAAATACGTTTTCAGTCTCGTCTCTTTATTGTTTGTCGAGCTGGGGGATTAAGTGGATTTCTTCTGCATGGTTGGAAGGAGGCAGGTTTAGAGAGAGGCTTTCAGCGCAGCCCGAGAGCTGCCCCAGTGAAGGAGAGCCTGGGTGGGTCGGAGGAGGCTCAGGGACACTTGAGGTCCCGTCGGTGTTTTCCCCGTTTGCAGGAGGAGGGAGGTGTGGTGAGTGTCCTGGCACTTGGCAGTGAATCGCAGACAGAGCCTGAAAAAAAAAAAAAAAAACACCCTGATTTCATTTGCTCTGCCTGGATCCTCCCTCCCGAAGTACCGGAGGCAAGCTGAGATCCGTGTCGGTTAGATAAGCACAAGGCATCACGAGGAGAGAGATGGCATTTGTAGAACCAGCCCCTTTTCTCGCGGTACATCCCCCTGCTCCAGAAGCCGGCGGGGCCGTGCGTCGCCCTCCGCTGCGGCTGGGGAAGTCGGCGGTGTCCCCAAACCCTCGGGACTGCGGCGTGACCGTGCGAGAGGGCCCCCGGCTCCTCAGCAGGCAGAGCCGGCTGGTTTCACTCTCGCAACGCGCCATATCTGTTGAGGCGAGTAATTGGGGTTATATAAGTGACCCGGGAGCCTCCCCTGGGGATTGCCACAGGTAACCTGCATTTCTGCCCCAGACCAGCCCCGAGTGCCGCTTGGCAGCGTGTCTCCCGCACCTTCATTCGGTGTGGAAGCAGCAAAGCAGGGAAAAGCAACAGGGCCCGAGTGGGCAGGCCCCATAATCACACATTCCCTGTGGAAATGACAGGGAGAAGCGAGCTGCTCCCTCTTGCTGTGGAAACTGCTCCCTCTCGTTGTGGATGCTGCTCCCTCTCGCTGTCGATGCTGATGTTTCTGCCCCCCAGGTTCCTCGGATCATCCTGTGGCTCATGGTGGAGCTCGCCATCATCGGCTCCGACATGCAAGAAGTCATCGGCTCGGCGATCGCCATCAACCTGCTGTCAATGGGGAAGTGAGTCGGGTTTGTCATCACAGGGACGCAGGAAATGAGTGCCCCCCCTCTAGGATTAAGAAAGGGGCATCGTGCGTGCCAAATGTGCTCGGTTATTTCCTATAAAGCTCCCGAAATAAGCTCTTTGGGGAGGGTGATTCACCCACGCTGTGCTGGCTCTCTGTCCCAGATGACTCAGCCGCTGGTGCCCGATTTACTCGGGCTCGAAGGAGAGCTGTGGGTGGCTGCCTTTTATCTGAGCTGTAATTGATACGTGCCAAAAACTGGGCTGCAGCCTCCCTGGCAAATTTTGTATTCCCAGTAAAGGACCGCCAGGAAGATGGCCCTTTCTGGCCACAAAGGTGGGAAGTCAAAACAGAAAAGGCAGCTCCCTTTTTGTACCAGCTTGCTGCTGAAGTCTCGCTCGCTCCTGTCCTTGCTGCAGACGTGCAGTTTGCTCGCTAGATCTGAGGAAAAAAATCTTATCAGAGCTATGCTGAGCTCTTAGCTGCTTATTTGCTGCTTTGTGCAGAAAATAAACCTCCGGGGTTTTGTCCCGTGTGGGCAAACTTCTCATCAGACTGCAAACAAACCTCTTCACAAGGTGGTTCCTTCCCCAAACAGATGGCCTAAGTAAGAAGAGATTTTTGACCCCGAAGTGCTGGTGGGGGAGGCGGGGGGGAGGTTCGTCAGCTGACGCCTGCTCTCACCGCCTGCAGGATCCCGCTGTGGGGCGGCGTGCTCATCACCATCGCTGACACCTTTGTGTTCCTCTTCCTGGACAAATACGGTAATTCCTCCGGCAGAATCCTGGAAGGGAAATCGGCTTCGGCCCTCCCGAGCATGCTGACGGTCTCTTTCTCTTTGCAGGTTTGCGAAAACTGGAGGCGTTCTTTGGCTTTCTGATCACCATCATGGCTCTGACGTTCGGATATGAGGTATTTCCAGCTGGAAAATGCAGGCTGTTTGTAGCTGGGTCTGTATGGAGGGGTCAGGCTGTCACCCAGCTGCTGCGCACGCTGCAGTGCGAGCTGCTCAGCGAGGCATCCCTGCCTTTACTAAACGACACAGGGTTGCCACAGTGTGGTTTAGCCTCCCCAGGGTGCCCACATTTTGGTTTTTGAGTGTTTTCAGATGGGCGGGCCAAGGTCCAAGCTGCTGCGTGATGCACCTCGCGCTAAAAATCCCCCTTTCTTGTGTTTGTGCCCAGTACATCACCGTAAAACCCAACCAGGAGCAGCTGCTGAAGGGGCTCTTCATCCCTTACTGCCAGAACTGCGGCACGCCGCAGCTGGAGCAAGCCGTGGGCATCGTGGGCGCCGTCATCATGCCCCACAACATGTACCTGCACTCTGCCTTGGTCAAGGTGAGCAGCTGCTCTGCGCCATGCAGAGAGGGGAACGCCGTGTGCAGTGCTGAGCGGTCACAGCCACGGAGCTCTGGGGGCCAGCGTTTATCAGCACGTGGGGACGCAGAAACCGCAGGCTGGTTGGGTCCCGGGACGTCAGATGTGTCCGGTTCTGAGCTAGCACAACCACGCTGACAAGGCTGTCAGCATTTTAGTTGCCAACTCATTGCTTGTTCTGCACATTTTGTAGTTTTGCTTCCCTTCAGCATGTTCTCCGTACTTTCGGTGACCTGTGTCCCACTGCCGGGCCGACAGAATGTGCTCAGGGTTAGCAGCAGTGGAGTATCCAGTTCCCGTTTCTCAGACCTGCTGTTGTCACCATCTCCCTTTCAGTCCCGGCAAGTGAACCGTGCAAACAAGAAGGAAGTCCGAGAGGCTAACAAATATTTCTTCATCGAGTCCTGCATAGCCCTCTTTGTCTCCTTCATCATCAACATCTTTGTGGTGACCGTCTTCGCCGAGGCTTTCTTTGACAAGACGAACGCGGATGTGGTGAGTGGGGCTGGGGCACGGCTGTGATTCCTGGGCCAATGCCAAGCCGTGGGGCTGCTGCGGGGGGTTCTGAGCCTTCTCAGTGCCCCCGTGTCAAGCAGAGCCCGCTTATTCTGCGTGTTGCTGGGGGGGGAGATGACGGGTGCTGAAGCTGCCCGTGTAAACCAGCCCGAGGGGCCCCGGCGCTCCTGCAGAGCCGGTCGAGCCGCCTGCCCTTGTCTCCTTGCAGCACGAGGTCTGCGCCAACTCCAGCAGCCCCCACTCCTCCCTCTTCCCCAACAACAACGAGACGCTGGAGGTGGACATCTACAAAGGGGTGAGGAGCTGCGGGGCGGGACAACCTTGGCTGTTAAGAGCTGCCCCTCCTGGGTAAACAGAGACGGGAGGTTGCTGAAAGCAGAGCTGGAAGAGGGCTCAGGAGGTCCTTGAGCCTCGCCCTTTGCCCAAGCACAATTATCAATCCTTTTGCTAATTGTGCTGCATCTAACCTGACCCCGGAGACACCCCTGCTCTGCCTCTTGCCCTCTTTTATTAGCTTGGCCGTGACAGAGTTTTCCCTTAAATCCATCCTGAATCCCCTTTCTTACAATGGGAGCCCGCGGGGTGTTGCCTAACTTGCAGCAGATGTGGGGAGAGCTTTTCCTTCTCCAAATGGATCACTGCTTCTCCTCCAACTCCATGCCCATGATGGGAAGCGCTGGCCACGGGGGATTTACTTGGGCCTGAGCAGATGGGAACCTGCAAACCTCTGTTCCAGGGCGCCGTTCTGGGCTGTTACTTTGGCCCTGCTGCTCTCTACATCTGGGCAATCGGGATCCTTGCTGCAGGCCAGAGCTCAACAATGACCGGGACGTACTCCGGCCAGTTTGTCATGGAGGTACTGAGCACTCTAACAGCTGCCTCTGTCCCTGCTCTCCCTCTTCGTGAACCTTTACAGCTAATTTTGGTCATTTCCCTTCACTGAACACATGGAAGCTCTGTGAAATTCCCTTACGTGCCTTTCAAACCAGTCAGCTTTTCATCCTGCCCTCACTCCCCCCACACACTTGATGTCTCCTTGCTCTTCTCACCCACAGCTGCTCTTTTTCTCTGCAGGGCTTCCTGAATCTGCGCTGGTCCCGCTTCGCCCGGGTGCTGCTGACCCGCTCCATCGCCATCACCCCCACCCTCTTCGTGGCCATCTTTCAGGATGTGCAGCACCTGACGGGCATGAACGACTTCTTAAACATCCTCATGAGCCTCCAGGTGAGGGATGGGGCTCAGAACAGCGCGTGGAGCCCTGAACACCTCGGGCTCTGGTGCTAAGCCGAGCAGAGAAGTTAGCGTTGATTGATTCTGGTCTGTGGTGGGAGGTGAAGAGGTTCCGCCAGGGTTTCAGATTGCTTCCTTTTTCCAGCCAGGGGAAGTCCCTTTGACTCGCTTTACAATAGCCGTGGGGAAATGCTGTCAGCTGCGAGCGGTGTTTGTCCGCGCCGAGATAACCCAAACCATTTCCACTCTTTCTTCTGCCTTTTGTTGCATGTTCCAGCTTCCTTTCGCTTTGATCCCGGTCCTGACGTTCACCAGCCTGTCCAGTGTCATGAATGACTTCGCCAACGGACTGTAAGTACGGAGGGGACGGAGAAGGCGCGTCGCTTTCTCAGGCACGCCTTTCTGACCTCACCTCCCGACCCTCCGGATGCAAGCGTGGCCCCTCCGTTTCACCCCCCCTGTGCCCTGATTTTGCTGGCAGGTTCTGGAAGATTGGCGGCGGTGCGATGATCCTTCTCATCTGCAGCATCAACATGTACTTCGTGGTGGACTACGTCAGGTCTCTGGACCACCTGGGTTTGTACATCGGGGCGGCGCTTCTCAGCGTGGTCTACCTGTCCTTCGTCGCCTATTTGGTAAGTCTGGGGGGTCCCTGTAGGGGGGACACTCAACGGACTCATTTTTTCACCGCTGTGTTAATATCGTCACGGTTGGCAGGCATTAAACTCTGCCAGGGAGTCAGAGCAGATGGGGAAATTGAGGCTTTTGTGGCCAGATTACGGGAACCCTCTGTGCTGCACCTGCACGGCCTCTCCCCAGCCCTTTCAGCTGTTCCTGTAGCAATTCTCTTGGCTGCTCCCCAAAGGGAGCATTTACCAGCCACAGCAGGTGCAAACTTAGGGGAGAACTTGTAATAATGCCAGAGGTGCAAAATGCCATCGGTGCCTTGTTTGCTTTGCTTCTGAACTCCTCTTCTGCTGTTCCAACGGGCCGTTTCTTTAGCTGTTATCCCAACGGGCCGCGCACCCCGGGTCTCCCTGATCCCCGGCACCTCCTTCTCTTGCAGACCTGGCTGTGCCTGATCGCTCTGGGCGTCTCCTTCCTGGCCTGCGGGAAAACGGTAAGCGTCACCCGGACCCTGCTGACGGAGGAGTCCCCGTCGCACGCCGCCAAGTAGCCGCGGCGCCCCTCCGCAGCGAGTAGCCATCAGAGCCAGTGCGTTTCTATGGTTTACCGTGTGAACAGATCCAAGTGTATGTGCGGTTTGCACAGGGATTTACTGGTGCAGTTCTCTGCTTGTCGCGTGGGAAATCAGATGTACATACTGGGAAATGCGTTGCTGCTAAAAATACTAAGAAGTCAGTTGTTTTCTTTGCTGAACGCCTCCAATCACGGCCGTAAGAGCGGCGCTGAGCACGACAGGACCCGCACGCGGGCTGCCTGCTTGCAGACACTAACACGTAGCAGAGGGCAGGGTGCAGTGCTGCTGCCTTGACTCCTGGTTGTGGCTCAGCCCTGCCTCAGCCCCTTGTTTTTGCATTACAGCCAGCAGGCTCTCTCCTCTCCTTGCCTTTTAATCCAAGTAGCAGAAATTCTGAAGCGCAGTGAGAAGCCAGCCCCGGGTAATTGCTGGGTCTCAGCTGCAGAATCAAAGGAGCAATAAGCTAGGAAATTCCAAGTGTGCCCTTCAGGCCACGTCGGAAGGATGCTCCTGCAGTGACACTACGTTCAGGGTCTACCTCTGCAGTCAGCTCACGGCTCTGGATCGTGAGCCGACTGCATTTGATGTTTCGCTTGAAAATACCGAGGGGAAACATCTCCAATTTGCCGTGAGGCTGAATGCCACCTGCAGCTCCCATGTGGGTGGCAGCTGGGATGCCAGAGCAGCGTCCCCTGGTGTAAGGACAGGAAGCCTCGGTGTTAGCATGATCATGTTGGTTTTTGAACTCGCCTGGCACGTGATTTTGGTGGTCAGCAAAGAAAAAAAAAAAAAATAGTTTTAATCTGTCTGGTTATTTATGGTTTTGTGAATGAATTTCCTATGGCTGTGATTCATGGAAACACTGCAGTTCTCAAAAGTCCCTGCCGTGTGGCTCACAGGGTCACATTGCAGGGCGTGCCATCAGCCTTCGGTGCGGTCATCGCTGTAACACAACCTCAGGGCCTGATGTGCAAATCCTCTCTTAAGCTCACTACGTGACCTCCCTCGCTGCCCTTCTCTGTCAGCACGGAACGCGTTCCCTTATCCCCTGGGGAGAACCAACCCTTCACCTGGGAGGCAGCCTCAGTCTGACGGTGCCGAGAGCAGTACCCTCGGCTCCCCGGATGAGACAAGGCAGGCGATGAGTTGTGAGGTTACATCCTGCGTGGCCTCAGTTAGGTGTCCTGTGTTTGATCTGATCATGAAAACCGTGCTGGAACTGGAAGGCAGGGCTTATTGGTGGGGTTTCTCCCCTTATCTGGGAGATGTAGCACTGTCAGGGCACAGCTCCACGAAGATCTTTAGGTACAGAGCTGCTCTCGTGGATCTGAAGGACCCAGCACGAGTGGTTTGGTGTCAGCAAAGAGCCTGCGTCCACAGACGCTTGCACTGAACAGAGCTGCTGGCAGCTCTGCCTGCCCTCCCCGGCCCCTTGCAGGGCTCAGCTCTCGCAAAACGTGGGCTCAGGCCGGGCTCCGGGCCCTCCTCGGGGCTCTCAGCACCTTCTTGGGTGCTCCCTGCTGGCAGGGCGGCGATGGCTCTCAGAGGGGCCTCGCTGGGACACGCTCTGCAGGCAGCTGAGCCCTGGTTTTGCTCGTGGTTCTCCTACACGGAGCTCTCCTGCAGAAGGTGACGGGCGCGTTGGGGACACGCCGCAGGTCCCAGGATTGGTTGCACCGGCAGAGCTGGCACGGGAGGCAGGCGCAGGGCAGGGCAGGGAGCAGAGGGTGCATGGAGCACAGGGGAGATGCTGGGGACATGTTAGAAGCAGGTGACAGGATGCCAAAAGCCACCGCAGGGTGCTGCGGCTCCATTTTAGCTTGGACGGGGCCGTTTACGCCGTTCCTACCCTTTACAAAGCCAGCTGAGCTTTACTTGCTCCCCCCTCAAATCGCAGGCGTTAGAAAACAAAAAGCACATGGGAACTCCAGCTGGAATTAACGCCCCTAGCGCAGCTCCCGCGGGTTCTGTGCCTAAAGCCCCTGGCCCAGGGTGCGAACAAAAGGCCAGAGCCTGAACCCGTCTGTGAGCGGCGGGGGGTCTGCCTTCCTTGGCTGATGACTCGTGTAATTGTGCTGTTTGGATCATCTCTGATTTCGTCTGTTTGGGATTTTGGGGTTGTGACTGCAGAGGGGATTTTCCTGGCTGCTCTGCTGACGTTGTAACGTGCCGACCGGAGCTCGGAGCAGGAGTCTCTGCATCACGCTGTCCCTCGTGGCTCCTGCTCCTCGTGACCCTGATTTTTCCCCGTATCTGCCTTTGACCCAGTTTGTACAAACTAACGTTTTCGATTAAAAAGACAGATACTTTTTCCACTTGGCTCCTCGGCTCTTTTTTGGGGGGTTGGTCGGAGGCGCGAGCCGCGCGTGGCTCTAACAGAAGAAGGGTTTGTGCCTGCGGGACGGGACAGGCTCGTGTAACGACCGAGCTAACTGTCCCTTGGGGTCTAAAACCCTTCTGCAGACAGAGGCCAAAGCTGCCACCTGCCCGTGCCCCCTCCTCCTGCCTCAGGCCAGCGCCAGCTCCTGCTTTGGCGTCCGCATTTGCTCTGACCTGGGGTCACCCAACCCTCCGCGGCCTCCCCATCCCCTCCGAGGGAGCTGGGCGCTGCTCCTGGCTCTCGGGGAGCTTTGTTTGGGTTTTGTTTTTTGTTTTTGAAGAGGAAGGATTGCTTTGTAAGCCTGCTCCGCTACCCTAGCCAATGCCGTTTAGGTTTTGTGTCTGTCTGGTAAGACGCTCGTGGTAAGTCCCGCCGAGCCTGCCGGTCTGATTGGCTGCAGCTGAATCTCCTGAGCCAAATCTGATTGAATCGAGCACAAAAATGAAGTCTCCCAAGCAGCGTGGTGGGCGCCCGGCCACGTGGATAGAGCCCAACGCGCTCGTTGGTGCCGGCAGCGGGGTGAAGCAGTGCCTGGGGGGCTGCTCCCCCCGAACCCCGCTGCCGTCACACAACCCTACCCAGACTGTGATCGCATCATGCTAATTGAGGCTTATCTACACCCAAAACTCAATTAATTTCCCTCCTCGTTTGAATTAAAGCTGCCAAGGGGATGCTCTGCAGACAAAACCAGCGATTGCGGAGCATCGCCGCGTGTAGACGTGCCCCGGGGCTGGAGCGGTTTAATAAACAGCAGCGGCTGTTTGTGGCGCATCGAGCTCTGCCTTCCTCTGCTTTAACCCCTAATTAGCAGATAATTAGCGATCCCATGTCTTAAGCAATGGTCAGCGCAGTGGCAGAAGGCACCGCGGCCCCTTCCCAAGCTGCGCGTGGCCTCAGTGATTCCAGTGATGCTCCCTGCAGATTAATTAAGCAATTGCAATTAACTAGCGCCATTAACAGCTCAGCCAATCTTCAAGAGCCCTAATCTTTCATTTTTTACAAGAGCCCTAATATTTTATTTTCTCCTGTTTGGCAAAAAAGTCGCTCTGACGATGCAGTACGTGAGAAATTTGGGGAAAAAAAGAGAAACCCCCCCCAAAGCTCCGAGTCCCGCGGCCGCCACGGTTCCCAGCCCTGACCCGTTTCTCCTTTGCCTCTTCCAGCAGCAGCTGGGCTTCGCCATGCGCCCCGAGCTCTTCCTCCTCAACAACGTCGACTCGGACTCGGTCACAGCTCGATGACGCCGGCAGCGCAGCCGTTAACGGAGACCTCAGGACCTCAGGAACCCCCCCGGCAGCCGGGTTTGGCGCAGGACCAGGCAGGATGGGGGCCGGGGAGCGGAGCCCAGGCTTTGCCCCCGGGGAGCTCTGCGGGGTCGAGCACTGGGCCGGCGGCTCCAAGCACCCGGGAAGCTCCAGCTGAAGACATCGCCGCCGTTGGGGTTGGTGCTGTGCTTTTAGGTACCTCCGAAATTTTTATATTTAAAAAAAAAGAAGTTGTGGCCAGCCTGGGAAGGGCTGCTCCTGCCCAGCACGGCTCCTGCTGGTGCTGAGCGCTCCCTGCTCCGGGCTGGGCCAGGCGAGGGGCAGAGCTGCGGCTTTACAGGCGGGATGTGCTCCCTCGCAGAGCCCTCTCCCAAAGCTGCCCCTGTGTTTGGCACCTGCTCACTGGTTTTGTGCCATTTCACAAAGTTTTGGGTGCTGCCGGGACCTTCCCGCGGCCCAGAATCGATCCTCAGGCAAAGTTTAAATCAACACGATGATTTTTTCCTTCTATTTGGGTTGATTGTTTGTGATGACGTTGTTGAGCCCCAGACGGCTGCAGTTTCACTTGTCACATCTTCGCTTTCCTTTAATGAAATCCCTGTTTTAATGAAATCTCTGTTCTAATTAAATCTCTCACCAATTACGCCTTTTCGTTTGCATTCAGCGCTCGCTCTGCGCTGAGAGGGCCGGGTGTTCCCCGGGCATCTCTCAGCCCCCGTTGAACCTTTCCAGGTTCCACCCCCCTGTCCCCAGAAGGAGTCAGGGCACCGCCGCGGTTTTGAGGCACAAATCGTATTTTTTGCTCTTGTGGCTGTCCTGGAGGTAAGCGGGCGCGTTGCGTGCCCTGGGGGCTGTGATGTTCCACCCCTTGGCCTTTTCCTCGTTAATCCCTAACGAGCGGCTGCGTGAGGGCTCCACAGGGGCTCAATTCTCCACGAATTCACCTTGAAAAGAAACGAAGCTGAATGAAATCAACAGCACCCCCCGGGAGGGGGGGGGGGGAGCGTCCAGATTTGAGGTGGTGGCTGGAGACGTCATTAATTTAATTACCCGCGCTTCGTTAGCGGGCCGGGAGCTCTCCCTGCGTCCCTCGTTTGCCTTCGTGGTGCCATTAACAATTAACATTCGCAATTAACGGAGCTGCGGCCGAGGGACTCCTCACCGTGCCCCCCCCCCCTACTGAGCCCCGGGCCAGCCCGGCCGTGTCCAGGAGCAGCGAACCCCGCGGATGTTAATTAGCGAGCGGTGGGTAATTAACGCCGGTGGGAGCAGGATTGGGCCCGGGAAGGCCGGGGGGGCTCTGGGGGGGCTCCGTGGGCGCAGGGCAGATGGGGGGGGGGAGGGGGGGGGGGCAAAAAAAAATGAATGGGAAACGGGGAGCGAGCAGCAGCCGCCCCCGCCCCAAGCCCCGCCCACCCCAGGAGAAGCTGTGAATGGGCGTGGGCGTGGCCTCCCCGCGAGGCCCCGCCCCCTCCGGGAATTGTTTGCGCGGCAAAACCCCGCCGCCCGCCCTCCTCTTCCCAGCCCCGCCCCTCACCCGAACCCCGCCCCCCTGGCGCAAAGCCCCGCCCCCTCGCCCCGCCGTCCAATGGGCGCGCCGCGGCCGTTTCAAGGCCCCCCCCGACCTCCCCCCCCGCGGGAGCGCGCGCCGCCGCCGGTGCCACAATAACAAAGCGGCGCGCGCCGCGCCCCTCCCCCCCCCCCTTTCCTCCCCCCCTCCCCCATCCCCCCCCGCCCCCCCCCGGGGCCGGACCGGGCCGAGCGGCGCGGGGGGGGCCTGGAAACCGCCCCCCCCCCCCCCCGGTACCGGACCCGCGGCGCGGAGCGGCCCCGCGGGGCGCGCAGGTAACGGGGGGGGGGGAGGAGGGGGGAGGCACGGGGGGGCGGGGCCCGGAGCGCGGGGTCGCCCCCACCCCCCCCCCGCCCGGGGGGGGCCTCCCGGGATGGAGGGGGGGGTGGGGGGGGTGTCAGGCCCGGGGAGGCGGATCCGGTGCCCCTCTCCCCCCCCCCCCAGGTCGCTGCGGCCCCCCCAGGCCCTGCCCCCCCCGTGACCCCTCGCCGCCAGCCCCCCCCCCCCAGCCCCGGAGAACCCCAAGCGCCCCCCGCGTGCCCCCCCCCGTAACCCCTCCCCCCCGTTAACCCCTCCCCGACCCCAAAACGCCCCCCCCGGCCCCAAACAGCATCCTCCCAACCCCAATAACGCCCCCAATCGCCCCCGGTACCCCCCCAAATCCCCCCGCAACACCCTTCTTACCCCCAGTAACCCTCCGAATACCCCCCAGTGACCCCCCCAGTACCCCCCAAACACACCCCCACCCAAAATAACCCCCCCAAGACCCCCTAAATCCCCTCTAACCCCCCAAATACCCCACAAGCAACCCCCCCCCACCCCCAAATAACCCCCCAAATCCTCCCCCGCCCCATAATACCCCCCCTTGTACCCCCCGAAACCCCCTTCCCACCCCCAATAACCCCCCTAACACCCCCCAAATACCCCCCCCGGTACCCCCAACCACCCCCCTAGCCCTCAATAGCCCCCCTAACACCCCCCCCACCCCCCAAATACCCCCCCAAATCGTGCCCCCCCCCCCTTCCCCAGGCAAAGTTCGGGCCCCCTCCCCGCCACCCTAGCAGGGCAGCGACAGCTCCCACGGGGTCCCGGGGACATTGGAGGGGGGGGGACACCCCCGGGGGAGGGGACAGGGACACCCCCGGTGGGGAGGGCACCCGGGGGGGGCCGTCGGAGCGGCGCGGAGGTGGCCGTGGCCCGGTTCAAGTAATCCAGGATAGGTGCTGAGCACCCGGCCTGTCCTGGGTCACTTGGCCCGGGAGGCAGCCGCAGGCAGCTGGGGGGGGGCACGGGGGGAGGGGGGGGGGACACGGGGCGGGGGGGGCACCCTCGGTGCTGGGACCCCATCCCCGCGGGTGTCCCTGCTGCTGGCCCCACAACAGCCTGGCCACATTGGGGGGGCTGGGGGGGGGTCTCCTCCATCACCATGCCCCCTCCCCCCCCCCCTCGAAGCCAGCCCCCCCGCCCCCCCAAAAAAAATAAACCCCTATTCCTTGGGATTCTGGTTGTGCTGGGCCCCCCCGTGCTATTTTTTTTTGGGGGGGGGGGGGTGTCTTGGTTTTGGGGGGGTCAGTAGGTTTTGGGGGGGGTCCGTTGGTTTTGGGGCTTTTTGGAGGAATTGGAATTAAAGAGAGGAGGAGAAAGGGGCCAGGCTCTGTGCTGGGGGGGGGGGGGGGGAAATTGGAGGGGGGGGGGGGGGGCACACAGGACCAAAAACGAAGGGGGGGGGGAAATGGGATGGGACAGGGGGGCAGGGGACAGGAAGGGGGCATGGGACCAGGATGGGACGGACTGGGGGGGAAATGGGATGGATGGGGGGGACACAGTGGAAAGGGGGGGCAAGGGGTGGCCAGGACAGATGGGGGGGGCACATGAATGGATGGGGGGGGGCATTGAGACACCCCCCAACGCAAAGCAGACGCCGTGAAACCACCGTCGCCTTCCTTCCATTTATTCCTCCTCAGCATCCCGGGAGCCCCCTTTTTCTTTTTTTTTTTTTTAAGGGGGGGGTGTCACCTTCCCGCTGCCCCCCCCTCCTCCTCCTCCTCGGCCCCCTCCCCGCAGCGGAAGCGCACGAAGTCGAGCACGGTGACCCCGTGGGGCTGCAGGACCTGGGCCACGGAGCTGCCGGGGGCCAGCAGGAAATCCTGCGCCAGCAGCCGCCCCTCCCCGTCCCCCCCCCCCGGCTCGTCCTGGGGGGTGCCCAGGGCCTGGGGGGCCATGCCCACCACGTGCTGGGCCAGCTGCCGGCACAGGGCGGCCACCTCCGGGCTCGGGGGGGCGGCCCCCGGGGGTCTGTAGGCCACCAGGGCGCCGTATTTGCCCAGGGAGGGGGGGTTTTGGGGGTTATCGGGGGGGTTTTGGGGGTTGTCCTGGGGGGGGGAGCCGTGGACGTACCAGGCGATGTGGCAGCCCCGGGGCACCGCCAGCCAGGCCGCCCGCCGCAGGGCCATGTTCTCGCCCATTTTGCCTGCGGGGGGGGGAAAAAGGGTCAACAGAGGGGCGGGGGGGGCAGAAAAATGGGTTTTAACCCCCCCACGGCTCCAAAAAAAGCTCATCGAGTCGCTGCCCCCATCCCCTGGGCTGTGCTGCTGGGAGGGAGTGACTCGTGGGGGGGGTTGAATGGAATGGGGGGGGGCAGGGACACAGCCCCAGCCCCATAAAGATGGGGGGGGGACAAGGGGGGGGTCTATCAGCCCCCCAACCCCCCCCAAGCTGCTGCCCCCATCCCTGCTCCGGACTCTCCTGGGTTACAGAGCCATAAAAAATGGAGCTGGGGGTGGGAAACGGGGGCACAGCCTGGGTCAGGGGGGGTCAGTGGGGGTCGGGGGGGGCTCTCACCTATGGCCAGTGCCAGGCGGTCGCGCAGCTCGGCCCCCCCGGGCTCCATCCGCACCCGCGACAGCTCCTCCGTGCCCAGGAAGCGCTGCAGGAGGCAGAGGCCGGGGCTGAGCGCTGCTGGGGGGGGCGGGGGGGTCACGGGGGGGGACACAGGGGGTCGGGGGGGGCCTCACCTTGGTGCAGGTGGCGGGGGCAGCGTCCCCCCCCCCGCAATGAGCCATGGTGGCCAGCGCCACGTCCCGCACCAGCTGCTGGAAGTTGGCGTTGCGGGCCACGAAATCCGTCTCGCAGCTCACCTGGGGGGGGGGGAGAAAAACCCCGGGGGGGTGAGATTGGGATCCGGGCCCCCTCCCCCGACCACCCCTCACCCCCCTAACCCCCCCCCCCGGCCCTTACCTCCACCATGAGGGCGGCCTGGCCGTGCTGCAGCAGCCCCAGGAGCCCCTCGCGCGCCGCCCGGCCCCGCAGCTGGGTGGCTTTGCTCCAGCCCTCCTCCTGCGCCCGCTGCGCCAGCCACGCCTCCGCCTGGGGGGGGGGCAACGGGGGCGGGGGGGGCACCCCCAGGGGGCGTGGGGGGGGTACTGGTATGAACTGGTGCGGGTCAGGGCTCGCTGCAAGGCGCTGACCCCCCCCCATGTCCCCAAACCCTGGCATCTTTGCCCCCCTCCCAGCTCCCCTCAGTGCCCCCCCGTTTTCTTTTGTCCCCCCCAGCCCCTTGGGACCCCCTCCCTCCCCCTTGCCCCCCCCATTCCCTCCAGCACCAGCGCCCCCCCCCCAGATCCCTCCCCAATACCCCCCCGTGACCCCCCCAAACCCCCCCAAAAATCCCCCAGCCCCCCCCGTGCTCCTTTCCCACCCCCCCTTTTCCACCAAGCCCCCCCCCGATCTCCCCCCCTTTTCCCAGCCCCCCCCCCGCGCCCCCCCCGGTTCTCCCCGAGCTCCCCCGTCCCTCCCCCAGCCCCCCCTTTCCCTCCCCTGGTTTCCTTCGAGCCCCCCCCCAGTCCCCAGCCCCCGCCCCCCCGGTCCCGGTGCCCCCCCCAACTGTCCCCAGCCCTCCCCCCGTCCCCGGTGCCCCCCCGGTTCCCGGTGCCCCCCCCACCTGCCGGAGGTCGGTCCCGAAGCGCAGCAGGGCCTCCCGGCAGTGCACGAAGGGCAGCCCGGTTCGGCGGCGCAGGGCCAGCAGCGCCTCCTTGTCCGCCGCCAGCACCGGGCGGGCGCCGCCGAAGGCCCGGGCCGGGAGGGGGGCGCAGGGCCGCGGGCCCGCCTGGGGGGGGGGAGGAACGGACACGGGGGTGGCACCGGGAGCGGGCCGGGGGGAGAACCGGAAGCTCCCGAGGGGGTACCGGAAGCTCCCGGGGGTTACCGGAAGTTACCGGGGGGACCGGAAGTTCCCGGCCGCCCCCCGGGGCCGGGCCGGGCCCCGCCGCTCACCCGCAGCGCGCCCAGCGCCGCCCGCTGCATCCCGGCGCCGGCGTCTGACATCACGGCGGCGCGCGCGCGTTTGACGTCACGCGCTACGGGCGCCGCCGAGGCTCAGCGCCGCCTGCGGTGGGCGGAGGGGCGGGGCGGGAGGGGGCGGGGCCGAGAGCGGAGGGGCGGGGCGTGCGGGGCGTGGCGGGGCTTGGGTATCGAGGGGCGGGGCCGGGAGCCCAGTGGCGGGGCTGGGAGCTCAGGGGGCGGGGCTCGGAGCTCAGGGGGCGGGGCTTGGATTTCGGGCTCGGGGTCTGGAGCTCGGGGGCGTGGCCAGGAGCTCAGGGGGCGGGGCCGAGAGGGGCTTTGGGGGGGGCAGCCCCTTCAGAGCCCCCCAGTCCCTATAACCCCCCCCACTTCCCATTTTAGAGCCCCCCCGGCCTTGCCCAGCCCCCCCTCCCTGCTTATCGCCCCTCCCCAGCCCCTCCTCCAGCCCCCCCCCACCTTTTTGGAGCCCCCCTCTACTTTGCCCAGCCCCCCCCCACCCCACGGAGCCCCCCAGGGCCCCCCCCAGCACCCTGCATAGCCCCAGGCCGGTCCCACCGAGCCCCTCGGGGCCGTCTGAGCCCCCCCCCCCCCCCCCGCGCTGTCCCCGTTACTGGGGGACGCAGATCCAGGGTGAGGGGGGCGCCGCGATACTGAAAACGAGCAGATTTAGGCGAAACGGTAGAAAAAAATCTTCATTATGAAGGCACTGGGGGCATTGGGAGGTGGCTGAGGGGGGGCTGGAGGGGACAGGGGCCACCCGGGATCCCTCAGACCCCTTTGTCCCCACAGCGTCCCCGCGTCCCGGTGTCACCCGTGGTCCCCGCAGGTGGCCCGGTAGAGCTCGACGTCGCTCTGGGGGCAGCGGCGCAGCAGCTGGGTGCGGAAGTGTCGGGGCAGGAGCTGGTGGAAGAAGCGGGCGGCCCCCAGCTCGCGCCGCATCCCGCAGCACAGCAGGGCCACGGAGCGGGGGCCGCAGAGGTGGCGCAGGGTGGCCAGCAGCGCCGGGAAGCTGCGGGGCTCGTACACCACGTCGGCGCCCAGCACCACGTCGTAGCCCCGGGGGAAGGAGCCGTGGTCCAAGCCCCAAGCCAGGGCTCGCACCCGGGGCGGCGGGCACGGGGCCGCGGCCCCCCCCATCGGCACGTTCCTCCGCACGTTCTCCCGGATCTGCTCCAAAGCCAGCGGCAGGTCCGTGATGGTCACGTCCCCCCCTAGGGGATCGATAAGGGGGAGAGGAGGGGGTCGCACCTCCCTCGGACCTCTCTGCACCCCCAAATTCCCCACACACCTTTAAATACCCCCCCCAATACCCTTCTTACCTGCCATAACCCCCCCCAAATCCCCCTACCCCCAAATAACCCCCAAAATCCCCCCCAATAAGCCTTCCAGTACCCCCCCAAACACCCCCCTACCCCCAATAACCCCCCCAGCACCCCCCCAAACCCCCAATAACCCCCCCAGCACCCCCCCAAACACCCTTCTGACCCCCAATAACCCCCCAAACACCCCCCCCAGCAACCCCCCCAACCCCTCCCTACCCCCCAATACCCCCCAGTAGCCACCAGCCCCGGGGGGGGTGCTCACACCAGTGACCCTCACTGGCTCCCAGTCCCTTACTGGGCTCCCTGGGGGGTACCCCCGGGGGGCCGTGGTGCCCCCCCCGCTCACCCAGCAGCGCCGCCAGGATGCCCACGATGCCGGTGCCGGCGCCCAGCTCGATGACGGTGCGGCCGCGGAAGTCGAGGTTTTCCTCCTCGAAGTAACGGCACAGCTCCAAGGCCTGGGATGGGGGGGGGGGGGACATGCAGGGTTGGGGGGGGCACAGGGGACCCCCTGCGACCCCCTTGGGGTCCCCGCCACCTCCCAGTGCTCCTTGATGTCCCCCCCCAGCAGCTGGTGTCCCCGTGCTCCTGGGGTCCCCCTGGGTCTGCCCATCCCCTGGGGTCCCCAGAGCCCCCCCATCCTTACTGCACCCCCCCCACGTGTCCCAAGAGCCCCCCCAGTTCCCAAGAGCCCCCAATGCCCCACGATCTCCCCCCCTAACACCCCAGGACCCCCCTCCCAACACCCCAGGACCCCCCCCCCCCATGCCCCAGAGACCCCCCAGGAACGCCCCCAACCCCCGGCGTCCCCCATCCCCAGGGGTGCCCCCCCCCACAGCCCCCCCCAACCCCCCCCCCCACAGCCCCCCCCACCCCTCGCACCCCGTCCCAGACGGGCGCCGCCAGCCCGAGCCGGGGCCCGTGGTGCTGGGCGATGCGCAGGACGTGGCCGCAGAAGCGGAAACGGCTCCGGGTCGGGAAGGAGTCGGCGAAGAGAGCGGGGTCGCGGGGGAACACGGCGGCCAGCGGCCCGGCCAAGGCTTCCTCATCATCATCCTCATCCTCCTCATCATCCTCATCTTCATCATCTTCTTCTTTCTTCTCCTCCTCTTCCTCTTCCTTTTCCCTTTCCCCTTCCCCTCCGTTTTCCCTTTTCTCTTTCATTTCCCTCCCTTTCCTCTTCCTTTCCCTTTCGTTCTCTCCCCTTTCCCCTTCCTCCCCCTCCTCCTCCACCTCCTCCTCCTCCTCTCCCCTCCCGGCCCCGCCGCTGGGCCGCA